>NC_081772.1:22067803-22385757 GCF_963082965.1 Carassius carassius
CAGGGGCGGATTGCTGGTGGTGGTCTTTCTCACGAGTGCTGTGTCATGAGTGGCGTGTGTGTGTGTGTGTGCGCACAGGTGTACGGGCAAGGTGACTTGCCGTGGAGGCCTTATGTGCCCTTTATCCCCTGCCCTGCCTCGGCTCCTTGTTCGCTGACTTCTCAGGTCGCTCGGTGGGTGTCTTGTTGAATAGTGACATTGTTACTACTACTGTGAACGAACCTGTGTTATCTTAAAGCATAAATTCCATTGTATTGTCCCTGGCAAGATTCCAGGGTGGCGTAGTCGCTAGTCGATCTCCTCCGATTCCCTCGCCCCGCTACACTATGCAGTTTTAGTTCTTGCAACCATGCCTTGTATAACTCAAAAAAATATATATATTTTGTACTACGACTTATGTAAATTTATTTCATTGTATGTAAAATAAATGCTTGTGGTTAGTTGGAATTTCGATTCAACTCAGTGAGTCAGTTCTTTTGAATAATTTTAGAATCAAAAAGAATCGAAAAAAAATTAACCCGCAATTGTGGGAATGTGAGTCGTTGGATCATTTACTCACCCAATTCATAACAAAAAGTCAAAAAAAAAAATCACTTTTACTCTTAATGATTTTGGATTTCTAAGACATGCACAAAAAAGATGATGCGATGTGGCCATTCAATTTCAGCTTAAAATTTACATTGTGAGCATTTAATTCATTTATTTATTATTAAATATTTAGCATTTAAAAGTTCTGGATACTGACACACTGCAGTAGAGGTAGAAAAGTCTAAAATCAGTTAAAATGTAATCATATTATAGTATGATGTACTGTAGGTGGTCTTAAGAGAACAATTATCTGTGCAATTTTCACAGTGTGCTGGGGAATATAAATTGCGCATGAGTTTTCATAGCAGCCCTTTGAACACTTCAGACTAATAAAAGTCCTATGAGCAATAGATCTGCATTTGTTTATTTGAGTGGCTGGCTGCTGAAGGGCCATTTGGTTCATTAAAAGCAATGTAAAAATAAAAGAAATTCCTACACTTGCATAAAAGGAGCTGTAAATTGAAACAGAAAGGCATGACTGAATACTTCAGAAAACCTTGTGCTGTGTGAGTATTGCTATCCATTCTGGTAATGTAGCACTGTGTCTCATACTGATTTACAATATACAGAACAAGAAAGTAGAATATTGTGAACACAAATTTTGCTATTAACTATATTATTGTCCACACCCACACACAATAACTTTTATCATGATTATGTCATCTGTCACTTCAAATGCTTGAATTCTGATTGACTGTCAATGTTTTTAACAACATTTAAAAAAAAAAAAAAAAAATGGTCTGAGTGTGATTACAACTAAATCTTTCTTCAATGTTGCTATCATTGTAGATGTGGTGTGGATGTCTCTATTCTATTTAAAAATGTAGAGTATTTATGTATTTCCGAAAAATAAAAATAAATTTTATATATATATATATATGTAGTGAAGGATGTTGAACCATTTTTGAATTTACAATAAAAGTCGTTTTGTTTGTACAAAACCTATATTTTTAAGATTCCACTGGTTTGTATGACATGAGTGTTAGAAAATTGGTTTTGTTTTAATGGACATTACTCATTAGCCTATTATTTTACTTCTGGGTATTTTTGGGTTCAGTATATAATTCATTGTCTGTATGGCAGAAGGATTTATGTTGAAATGAAATTTTGTGGACTGAGAAGGACAAAGCAGTCAATCACTGACATTTAGAAGATAAAAATAAATGAGAAAGACATCTTGAAAGTCACTAAAAGGGCTCTTCGCAACACGATACGATGAACTCTGATACTAGGATCAATTTATTTTCAATCAGGAGGGAGACACTCTCATTTCTCAATGTTCAACGATTATAATTCGCTGCCCTTCCTTGTCATTTAATCTAACGATTGCAAATTGATTGCCAAATCATCCGGGTCCTTATAATTGTGTGGAGTTTTGCCTCCGAGTGGATATAGGCCGACATCAAGCTGTCCCTTCACTGTTTGTCGGGTTCTATTTAAATATCATGTCACATTTACAGTAATCTGACCCTGATTAAAATGTATAGTCTGTGAAAGTGCACTATCGGAACATTCTGTGCGTCTTTCATGCCAATGAGTGAATAGTTAATGAACATTATGATGCCTTGAGCTTTTGGAGAGAGGGAGAGGGAAGCTGTGCCTGAAAACCACTGCCTTCGCTGACAGGCCTTAATAGGAAGGCAACAAGGCACATAAGTATACAGTATACATACACATTTCCGTTAATATTGATTGGTTATTGCTTGCTAAGATCTGTGGTAAAAGTGGTGCCTGACGGAACTGTTGAAGTGAGTAATCAATTAACTAATGCATTTTCCTTTATTTGAACTCATAATTGAGAATTAAGCATTGCAGTCTCTGAATATTTGCTTGGAAACTCTAAAGCTGACTTGAATTTGTTGTATATTAGTAGACATGACGTTATTGGAAGACTGTCTGAAGGCACCTACCTAAGAAGGTGCTTTCATACAAACACACTGCCTGTCAAGTCAATGACTAACTGGGTAGCAAGACAGCTGTCTTTGGTTTTCAAACACAGGCAAAAAGAGAAAGTGATATTCCCCTCAGCCACCTCGAGACAATGGAGAACGTCTGGATAAAATAATTATTACTGTGTGAATTTATGACTCATTAGTGTATTGGACATTGCTGCTTCTTTCATTAATGCTATATGTTATAATTTTCATTGAGAAACAACTTCAATTTTTACTTAAATCTTATCTTTCAACTTTTATTCTAAAGATGATTTTGCATCTTGAGGCTTGACATCTACCCGGTCATTGTATTTGGATAGAAAAGAGCAATCATTTAATTTAGCATTTTTGGCCCATATATTCTTGTGGAAAATAATAAAAAATTTACATTATTATGTAATCGGGTCATGCCCCCCTATTTAAAAAGAAAAAAAAAAAATCAAAAGAATTGATGTGAATGAATTTTCCCCTTTTCACAATTTAACTAATATATAAAGACGATTATATATAAATATATAATCTTCTTTATATATATAAATAAGTTTATAACTAACAGCTGTGAAAAATAAATTAGCAAAGAATGATTGAATGAATGAAGACATTTTTACTCTGTGGCAGGAACAAAAACAAATGGGAATCTATGCAATAGGCTATGCTATGGCGAAGACAAGGCTATGGTGATTAGTGTTGTGACATAATTTCACTTAATGATATTGTCAATAAACATATTTTGCCCACAGAAGCGAGCTCTTATTCTTAAACAGGGATGAGGAAGTTAAAATTTAAGTGTCATTCCACCCCAGCCTTTAATGTCTTTCCTCAGGACAGTGTGGGAGGACCGAGAGAGAGAGAGAGAGAGAGAGAGAGAGAGAGAGAGAGAGAGAGAGAGAGAGAGAGAGAGAGAGAGAGAGAGAGAGAGAGAGAGAGAGAGAGAGAGAGAGAGAGAGAGAGAGAGAGAGAGAGAGAGAGAGAGAGAGAGAGAGAGAGAGAGAGAGAGAGAGAGAGAGAGAGAGAGAGAGGGGGGTGTGCAGTGAACAGATCATTACCAGCGCAGTTTTCCTCTGTAAACATCTCTCGGAGATCAATCGGAGAACTCTTGTGTTTCGCTTTCACGAAGTATGAAGATATAATACGCGGCGACGCGGATGTATTTGGGGCTTCTTTTTTTGCGGACTCCTTGAAATGTGGATTCTGAGAATGTGAATTTGGTGTAAATTAGAAGTTTAAACGAGGGCTCAACCACGAAGAAAGAAACGGAGGGAGTTGCTTTGGTGAAAAGTAGTGAGCGCGGACACTGAGCTCTCCAAACGGGAGTCAGTATGCTGTCCGGGGGAGCCGAGGGCGGAGAGGGGCTAGGAACCGTGTCGGTAGAACAGCATGTTATGGGAATGGCGTTGGATCTGTACATCCCATCTATCCTACCGCGCGCATGAAGAACAAGAAGAGAGGGACAAATGTTCTGTGTACTTCGGGTATACGGATAAAATCATGTTTGATAAGGTAGGCTGCTTTTATTGGAGTACTTGCATTTATTCTGCTGGACGTTCATTTACCTGTCTAAATACAGGAACATTTTAAGTTAAATGGCCACGAAAGAGTAGGCTACTTGCAAGTTACATAGCCTAGTTTCCAGATATTTCGTCCGAAACTATTCTGGTGTAACTATGTGCTTTTACTTCTCCGCAAACTGCTGCGATCGTATGTTAGACTATGGTTTGATTGTCAGCATTTCTTAATCTCAAATAGCATATGTAAGGTAAATAGTGGATAACCAAAGCGGTTTATCAGGTCAAACATCAATGCGTATCATAGCATCGTTTTTCTTTTACTTACGGTCTCTCAGCATAGTGATTATTCACTCACACCATCAGCTCGCTGCTCTCTCAAGTTCACCTTATCCGCATCGAAATATCTCGAATACGATACAAACTTTCGGTCTTGTTTTGTCTTTGCGCATTTTGTTTTGACTGCGAACATGCGTTTTGGTTAAGACACGGTGTAAAAACTATAGTTACATTAAGCTGTGGTTGTCAGACAATTTTCGTAAAAATTATATATAAATATTATATATATATATATATATATATATATATATATATATATAGACACACACACACACACGTTTCAGCCATTAAGGAATGCCATTTCCTTAGCTGATAAATAGTATATATAAGCAGTGTAAAAATAAAAGGTGGTAAAATGGAAAACCACGATGAAACCAACGTTCAGCAAAACTGGCCTTTCCATAAACAATTGCCAATAAGCAATACAGACAGAATACAGTATGACGCCCCCCCGCCACCCCCACACACACGCAAGAAAAAAAATAAATAATAAAAATACAGAGGAAAAAGAAGAAACGAATAACACATGACAAGATTGAGGCAATATAGCCTACATTAGTAATACAAAATACCTTATTGCACACATATGGTTAGCATAGCAATAATATATGCATTACATAAATAAATACATACATACATAAATAAATGTTTCCGATAAATATAATGCAGTCTAGTAATGTATTATATGCCTTTTTCCCTCCAGTCACTATGTTGTAACTCAACTTTAAAATAATATTTTTGTTTAAAATAAATAAATAAATAAATAAAACAACATCAACATTTTACAGTTTAGGCTACAGTTTAGGCTACTCTTAAAAATAAAGATTTTTAATTGTTTTTAATGGTTCAATGAAGAACCTTTTTATATTCATGAATATGCAATTTAATGTGGTTTCAATTATGGTTTTGTCAAATCTAAACAGCTTTTTAATAGGCCTGTTATTATTATTATCATTATTATTATTATTATTAATATATATATTTTTTTATATTTAAATCACATCTGTTTAGGAAAGACAAGCATTCTCTTGCCAGTCATTGATTGTCTTAACTCTATTAACAAAGCAGATGGTACAAGCCACAAAAGCAAAAATCCAATGCCAGAGGTGTTTGCTGAAGGCTCAAGATGCAAAAAAGTGTGTTATTTTACAGTGACAATAAAAACACAAAAATACAAACAGGACTGACTGAAAAGTTCCTAATTCACAAAATGTTAACATACAAAAGCCTTTTTTCGCTCCACTAGGTACAAAAAAATAACAAAAACAAAAAACACCTTTCCTCCAATGTTCATTGAAGGGCATCAACTGCCTTGCACAATTATGTGAAAGTTTATTTAGATGAAAAATTGTGCACATTTATTTAATTATGTAATCTCAAATTGAATTACAGTACAAGTCTGAACAGTAGGCTATATTCAGTATGAGTTCTGAGTATGATTCTGAGAACTTGAGCAAGCACAAAACCTATGTATATATATTGCAGGTAGAGGGTCTAAATTATACCCCAATCCAATTTAATTTGACAGGCAGCGTTCATCACTTTGAATTGTGGATAGAACATTGCATATTTTATGATGCACAGTGAAGGGCTGTTTGCCATATAGTTAACATAAAATATAACATAAGCAGTCATGCACATGGAAAGACATTTAATAAAAACTAATTATAATTTGGTTACTTATTTGTTCATTTATTTATTACTGAAATGTTAAATAAATTCAAACTTGTTTTATATTTCAGTCATGCGCTTTTGATTTAATAATTTTAAGGCATTTGTTTTCTGAATGCTTTTATTTTTATTTGTGTGTGTTATGAAGTCAGTGGAAGAACAAAACAAACAAGCAAAAAAAATGTATAACATTTATTGGCCTACTAAATTTTTATTTATTTATTTATTTATTTTGTGAACCCGCACTTTTGTATTCTAATTTCTCCTTCTTTTGGAACAGGTCTCTGGACCCAAATGTCACATATTCTGGAAACAGCTTGGGCTGAGGCCCATCAGCACTTGACAGCAGGCTGGGAGGTGGACGGTGTGGCTCAGTGCTTCAGCACTCTTTCAGTCACACCCTGCTTGGACCCTGCAGTGAGCGAGAGGAGACTTGCAATGTTCTGATTCCTCAGCATGGATAGCTTGAGTGAGAGAACCCATGCACTCTAACGAGACCACCTCTCCAGACAAGGGCTAGAAATGATCAAGGGATTACTCAAATTCCTGGTTTATCTGCAAACTGCATGTTAAAATAATCTTTTAGAGGACTTGTTACATTTTCTTTTAACTCCCTCTTTTCTTGCAATTTCCTTTCCCTCCCTCTATTTTTCACTATGGAGTTTCAAGCCGGATTTTGGAATAACGATTGTACTTCATTGTTTCGCTTTTGGTTGACAGTGTTGTTGAGCTTGCATGTGCAGTTCAGCCCTGTCTCCTCTTGTCCCAAGGAGTGCCGCTGTGATAGAACATTTGTTTACTGCAATGAGAGGAGCCTGACGTCTGTGCCTCTGGGGGTGCAAGAGGGATATAAAACCCTCTTCCTCCACAACAATCAGATCAACAATGCCGGCTTTCCATTGGAGCTACACAATGTTGCCTCTGTAGAAACTGTTTACCTATATGGAAATCAGCTGGATGAATTTCCCCTCAATCTTCCCAAGAATGTTCGAGTCCTGCACCTACAGGAAAACAACATCCAGACTATATCCAGGGCAGCACTTGCCCAGCTACCCATGCTGGAGGAACTCCATCTGGATGACAACTCCATCTCAACCGTAGGGGTAGAGGAGGGGGCTTTCAGGGAGGCTGTCAGCCTCAAGCTTCTTTTCCTTACCAAAAACCACCTGAGCAGCATTCCTATCGGATTACCGGCAGATCTCAAAGAGCTGCGTTTGGATGAGAATCGCATTGCCGACATTGACGAGGATGCCTTCCAGAATGTCACCACCCTGCAGCGACTTTTGCTGGATGGGAACTTGCTTGAGGATGATGCCATCGCTCCTGGAACCTTCCAGGAACTGGTCAACCTTAAAGAACTGTCCCTGGCCAGAAACTCCCTCACTACTCCACCACCGATGCTCCCTGGCGCATCCCTGACCAAGCTCAACCTGCAAGAAAACCAGATGGATATCATTAAAATGACAGCCTTCAATGAGCTTAGTAAACTGGAGAAGTTAGATATCTCCAGCAACCATCTTCAGTTTCTTCCACCGGGTGTCTTTGATGGCTTGAGAAACCTGAGGTACCTTAATACAAGAAACAACCTTTGGCGTTGTGATTGCAGTATTAAGTGGGTCATTGCATGGCTCAGGTCTCTGCCATCTGTCATAAATGTCCGGGGCTTCATGTGCCAGAGTCCAGAAAGAGTGCGTGGCATGGTAATTAGAGAACTCACCTTAGATGCCATCGACTGCCCAGAGGGTACAGTGCTGCATCCCTGGCCAACCCATTCATATCCATCTACATTGCTACCCCGCAGAACCACAACCCTCACCATGACCACCTCCAGAACCACCCACTTCACTACCATTTCACCCACTGCTTTTTACCCCACCTCTGGCAAACCCACACCCCCAGTTCCACATTTTCCACTCGGTCCCCTACCTCCTTACGAAGACCCCTTAAAAATCTCCTTTCAGGTAGTTAATTCTACCTTCATTGATGTGAGCTGGGATTCTTACTTCACTGTGACGGCTTACAAAGTGACTTGGGTCAAGATGGGGCAGAGTTTGATGAGTGACATCACTCGAGAAAGAACAGTCCCGGGATACCAACGAAGGCTTAGCCTGTCAAATTTAGAACCCAGGTCTATTTACCGCATCTGCGTGTATGTTCTGGATACTCTTAACACGTACAGACCAGGCGAGGATACTATCTGTTCTGAGGCTAAGACCAAATCCACATCCACATACTCTGAATCTGAGCAGGCTGCCCAGCAAGACAACACCTCCACACTCCTATTGGCTGGAGTGATAGGTGGGGCTGTGTTGGTGGTCTTAGTGACACTTCTAAGCTTGTTTTGCTGGCACATGCACAAGAAAAGCAGGTCGTCATCATCCAAATGGAAATACAATCGTGGCAGGAGAAAAGATGACTACTGTGAGGCCGGCACCAAAAAGGATAACTCCATCCTGGAAATGACTGAAACGAGCTTTCAGATTGTTTCACTAAACAATGAGCAGCTTTTAAAAGGGGACTTCAAAGTTCAGCCCATCTACACACCTAATGGAGGGATTGGCCTCAGAGACTGTCACCTTAGTAACAACAGCATAGCTTACTGCAAGAGCAGTAATGTACCCAGTGTGGACTTCTGCCAGACATGATGCTTTTTGACGGATGCTACAACCATTTCTTCAAAGAAAATGTAGTTCAATATACTGTACAATACACATATACATATATAAATACATATAAATATATTTCCAGGTGCAGTTAACATGGCAATTTATACTGTGGACACGTTTGTGGAATTCTGCTATATTTTCTATTAGTAAATATGAAATGGTTTTGTAATATGTGAGGCTCAAAGTGGTTTCGCTCAAGGACGCTGTTGATGTTTTCTATTATCAATGCACATTGGCTACCTGCTGCAA
This sequence comes from Carassius carassius, assembly GCF_963082965.1. Taxonomy (NCBI): domain Eukaryota; kingdom Metazoa; phylum Chordata; class Actinopteri; order Cypriniformes; family Cyprinidae; genus Carassius; species Carassius carassius. Next base: position 22,076,756 of record NC_081772.1, read on the forward strand.
ATGCAGTCCCCAGGTTTTGCCTTTCAACCACTTTAAGATCTTGAAAACGTTGCTAACCACACAACCAAAATATGCCCTTTTGCGCTGAAATACAACTACCCCTTCACACAACAGTAGTTAAGATAACACAGTGGTCAGGAAACCAAAACACCGCTGATTAAGTTGCAGTAGAAAAAAAAGGAGCCAAGGTTTTCTTTATTTTTTTTTGGCTGGGGGGTTGAGGTGCACTTTCTTAATGCAGCAAGAGAGCATGAGCACTCATTCAGGAAATGAGCTTTTGTGGAAAGTACATTTGAAGGGAAAATGGACCACTCTTCTACATTCTGCAGTTCTCACAAGCAGCAGCCTACAGTACGTCAGTGACTGCGGTAGGGAAATGGTTAGAAGGGTTCCTGTGCAAGCATTTTCCAGTGATTATTTGTGTATCATTTTGCCCACCAGGGGGCAGCTTGTCTCAATATTCAGAGGATTGCAGCTCAAATAGACCACAGAGACTCTAGCATGTTAAAATTATGATTTTTATGAGAATAGCTTTTGTGCAAGAGCCTTATTGTCAAGTAATTAGCAGTCTAAACATTAAATGAGGTAATATAATAGCTAAAACCCTGTGGTAAATTATTAATATCCTGAGGGAGCTCTTTAATCTCCTTCATATTTCTTTAATTATAAATTATAAAACATAAGAAAACAATGAAAAACTTCAATTTTAAGTCTGTATTTGTCTTTTATATACTTGTCCACACAAAGCCAGAGCTTTCCCTATCCAATCTTGTTTTTCCTCGTCTCAAGAAATATCTGCATTAACACAAAACCAAGACAAAACGATTTAGCATACATGCCAGACCAGCAAGTGGCGCTGTAATTCTGCCACAGAGATACACAAAAAATGGAGCAGAAGACTTGGACTATGCACATAAACCTTGCATGCGATATACAAACGAACATGGAACAATACATTTATTAATCTGTGTTAACGTTAGTTAATGAAAAGACAATCGCTCAATGTTTATTCATGATTTTGTTTCTGTTACGTGACGTAGCGGTGTCTGACGATCGGCTGACGATGTCATCGTTTCAGAAAATATTCAGATTCGCTGTCCAGACGAAAACGCAAAGGCGCCGTTTTCAGATTTATCCACTCTGGGACCCGGTTTCAAAAAAATGTCAGTTTCACTCTCCCAAAACGCCAGATCCGTGTGGACGAAACACCTGTATGATACAAAATGTATGTGTATACAGCAAAACGAATCTTCGGTGCCTTAAATTGCCATTTTTGAACATATTTTATGATTTACAAATTAGGCCAAGGTATTACACAGATAATATTGCATTGCCTCTCAATGTATTTCTGTGCTCCCACATAAACGTGATCAGGAACATTCTACAGGTGACATCCACATCATTGTCTAGCTTTTCCATTACTGACCAAAACCCTTTTTAATCATGCATCACATCAGGTGGGGTGATGAATGGCTGTTTAAACAAAAGCCCTCTTTTCACAGGGAAGAACTGGCACATGTCACATTCTGTCTTTGAAAGACTTTCAGATCCCTGCATGAGTGCAATTAGGACTATTTTTTTTTTACGGTGCCAGATTTCCAGGACAGAGAGCCGAGTTTGGAATTCAGGCTTGCTGTGGAGAAGTATTTATCATGCGCTGTTACTCATAGACTTTACTTGCTTTGACAAGATTTTAGTTTGTGGGCCGAGTTTAAACTCCCACTGCATAATCTCCGGTCCAAGAAAGGGGGAAAAAAATGCAGAGGTTATTTTCGCTTGGCAGGAGGTTTCTGGGTTGAGACGGGTTTGTAGTCTGGGTGGTGGTTTTAATTATTGGAGTTAACCCTTAATCATTCTCCAACTTGGCATTAAGGTTCAGACTACATCGTTGGATACTTGTTTACATCCCAATTGCTTTTGGAATTACAATAAATCTAACAGATGTTTGATTTATGTGACTAACAGTTGGTGCTTGCACAGGTTAATTACCAATAACCCACAAGGTTTGTCTCAGTGGCACAAACAAAATGCTCTCTCTCTAAAAAATAGGGCTACTGCACTTCTGTGGTCATGAAAGTATTTCTCCTTAGCATCCCAGCAGGCTTATCTGACCTCCCCATCCCTACAATTCCTTAAAATCTGGAACATCCTTTGGCTAAATTTAAAGGCTTTTAACTGATGTGTAGACCATTAACAATTCATTTCAAATCCTGTGGCCACCCGTAACTCTTTCCAACAAACTTCCTCCACACAAGTTGTCCGGTGCAGTTGTCAGGCTCAGGTTCCCCCGACAGGAGGCAGTTGCGGTGACGCAGACCCAAATGTATCGCTGCAAAGTTACCCCGTTTGTGAGATAAATCTGTTCCGAGCCTCTCCGACAAGGAACTTATTTTTGCAACTATTCAGTCCATCATTTCCTCCACCAAGTCCTCAGAGCTAGGGTGGAGGGTTTTTTTGGGGGGCCGTTACCAAAACCAGAAATGTTTCATTCTAAACCGTTTTATCTATTGCCTTACTGTAACCCAGCAGTATGTCTTAATGTGGTTCACGTGAAGGATTTGACATCATTTATACAGAGATCTGTGGATTACAGTGAGAGTCACACATTTTGAAGGCATGACTGATTGTAAAGCACACATTTTGAAAGGCAATTGCAAACAGCATCCTGACAGACATCAATAAATGACAAAGCTAACAAGCCAAGGTCTATCCTCCGGACAAGAATGGCATTTTATGATTCAGAGTGATTCATTGCCTCACTTTTGTGACTTACATTGTTCTTTATTTCCTATGGATAAGCCGAAAATCACATTAGTGGCCCTGTAGTTAAATGGGTGTATTACTCAAAAAAGGACTGGGTGCAATGCATTGCGTCTGTAATCCTACCCAACGGTCAATCCGTCTCTTGAAAAAGCACATTTATTTGGTATGGAATAATTACTCTAAATGACTCTGAGGTCATTATGAACAAAGCACTACCACAAATGTGGCTAATTTGATTAAATTGATCTTTGTGTGTTCCTTTCACTCTTACACTTTTTTTTTTATAGGAATATATTTTATGTTTACGTTTTGAAAGATTTTCTCACCTGTGCAATTTGGTATGTATTATTTTCATTATAAAAACAAAAAAACAAAAACGTATTTAATACAGACTTCAGTACGTCGTTTGACATAATGGTTTTACATTAGGATAAAACTAAATCTAGCTGATGTTTGAATGAATTGGTTACTGAGTGGCGGTTCATTCTAATGGCAACCTGAAAGTCATGACAGGCTTAACAACAACCACAAAATTTCATGTGTCATAGCATTTTGGGTATTTTCCTTCACACTTAAGATGAGGAGTTATTTTAAAATTTTCTCATTATAAAGATGTGGTGATTTAATTGGTCTGTAAGCTGCAAGTAGAATCCATTGAGAACCAAAGTAACTTTTGATTGCTTCATGCATTGCATTTTAATTTTATTATATATATATATATATATATATATATATATATATATATATATATATATATATAATTTTTTTCAGTACTAAACTGTTGTTGTTGTCCCATGTATGTGCCTTGAAATGAATTTACAATGTAAAGTCTTTGAAACCTTTAAATGTTTTTGCACAAGTTGTAAATAGAGAAACTGATCTTTAAAAAACAAAAATAAATAAATAAAGGAGCCATCAGAACTGACCGGTGATCTTGTCCATTATAGCCAAATCTCACTTTCTTGTTTACCAAGATGTGTGATCCATTTATTAACACATTGTCCTGTTGGCTAGTGTGACAATATTTTTGTTGGTTAATTATGCTAGTTGCATTGGACAATTTAGTGTGGTCTGGAAGCACATGTGTTTATCATTATTATTATTATTATTATTATTTATTTTATTTTTTTGCTGTCTTTGGTATCTTTTGTAGCTGCAGTCCGTTAGTTTTGAATCTATTTTTTGAGGAATGTGTGTGGCTGTCGTCACTGCACCGGTGTTATTTCATCTATTTAGTAATCACAGATTCTAGCCTATGTCTTGGAATATATGACCCAAATAAGAATTTTCACTGTGTACTGTCATCGGAACAAGTAACAAGTCTGCCACATTTGTTCTGACCAACAGGAAAAAAGCATTACAATAAACTGCGCTACCAATTGTGATTTAATCTAATGACTGATTAGCTCATATCATGCCAAACCGTGCAAATTATTATTATTGTTATATTCTATTCTCAAATTATTAACGTTAACAACATCAGCATTGCGTGACTATGAATATAATGTGTATTAGATTTCAATTTCTGTACAGTCTAATCTCTAATAGTCATACCATTCGAATTTCATTCAAAAAATTAGTTTAACCCAAACAGCAAACTATGCTCCCTTGGAACTGGTTGTCTTTAAAATACAAATTGTGTGTAATATCTGTAGTCAGAAGCACATTGAAAACTTGAATATAATTTAATTTCATTCACATGTGTTTCATATAATCCGCCATCAAAATAATTTTTTGACATTTAATTATTCTAGCCGCTGTGAGAAAAGGCTATAAAGGTTGCATGATCCTCACATGCGATAGCCAAGTAGCCAGGACAACTTCTTTGTGTTTACAGATGTGATGTAATGATGCAGCGGCATGCTCGAATTTCCCTCGAAAAACCTACCCATACATCTCAAATTAGAAAGCATTATTATAAGCTAACCGTTGTGAATTGGTCTAAAGTAAGGTGATAGTTTTGAACACTGCACTCTCAGAAAAAAAAAGGTACAAAAGCTGACACTGGGGCGATACCTTTTTATACTTTTGTACCTTTTAACTACTATTAGGTACCAGTTTAACTACTAAGAGGTACCAGTATGGACTCTTTAGGTACAAAAGTGTACCTTTTGAAAAGGGACAGCTTTTGTATCTTTTTTCTGAGATTGTGGCTGGTTATGTACTTGCTCAAATATTGATTTTGGATCATTTTTAACCCAAAAAAGTTGCGGACTGCAGCTTTAAATGATCTTGCAATTAAAATAAATTGCTCAAACGATGAGGTCTGTGCATATAAAAACTGAAATGTAAGCATTTTACATTATATATATGCACAAAGGTTTTACTATCTGTATCACAATATTGACTCAGTAAAGCTTGACATATGACATAATACTGATATCATACGTTGACATATTACTTACAATATGAAAGTTACTCTAACTTCACAATAATGTGTACCACGACCTAAAGGAGGATGTTTTTAGAATTACAGTAGAAGACCATTTAGTTGCTAAAAAAAGTATGAACTATCAATCAGATGACAAAATGCATGTAGTAAATTGCGTAATATATATATATATATATATATATATATATATATATATATATATATATATATATATATATATATATATAAGGTCTTTAAAGGCAGATTCTTAGGCCTACCAGTTGTTCAGACAAAACATATTTTTTATAAACATATTCAACAAGTAAAATTTTGTTTATAAACCTTTCAATTGGCTGGCAATACTTGTCTTGAAGTGTTTTGATAAGGTTGCTTCTCATGTTTCCATCTCAAACTACATACGTTTGCTCCCAGTTTATTTACAATGAAAAGCTCATCTTCGAGGTTATGGTCAATCTTTTGTCCAGGGAGCCAGGCTGTGTTTCTCTGTTCTATGCACTATGTTTGTAAGAACTTTTCACAGCCTTTGGTCATAAAGGTGCAGACTGTCTTCCTGAATACCGGTGCCTTGTGAAATATAAATTGTACTGCTTTGATGAATTGTACCAAGTGGCCTTAAAGATGTTCCTCCTGAAAGGGAAACATTTGTCCTACACCTACGCTTAGCTTTTAAATGTTGCCTCAAACTCATATAGCAGCAAAGTCAGCAAATCTGATTCTCCTTGTTGTAAAAATTATGTTTCTCAGTTCCATGTATTTCCTTGAAGCAAAGAAAAGTCAGCTTTGTTGCTTTTATACCGCGAGGATTCAGAAACGGATAATATGATATTTGAAAGGGATTGTGAGGAGGTGTATTTTCTATGAATTGATGCTGGTCCCCCTGAGTCTTTTCTCATTCACGGAGAAAAGCTAAAGGCCAACATGAGTCTCTCATGGGGTAGTCTGCCAGGTCAGTGGTCCTTTGTCTGGTTGACTTTATTGAACAGGGTCGCAATTATTAAGCAGAGCAGAAGCCACCATCGATCGCGCATGATTGCCCTGTTTTAGTAGGAAGCCCTCCTGGGACGGTTTAGATGCGATTTTATCACTACATGAAGAATGAGTATGTTTTTAATCTGTCTAGACCAAAAGTCCATGGTTCTGCTAAATCAATTTAACAAAAGCTCATTTTCAGGTTGGAAATGAAAGTGGAATGAAAAACAACTGAACTATTGCCATCCTGTAGCAGCCTGGTTCCAACTGCTAAGTCTGAATAAACATTGCTTGACAAATATCTGGGTTGTGTTGCACATTAAAATGCAAAACCGTAGTTTTACCTGTCATCTCTTTAACTTGTATCACAGTGTTTGTGTCTGTTTTTACATTTTCTGACAGTGCGTTCTGATGGCACCACAAGCTGATGCTGATATGTAGTTTTATTTCGTACAACCCGATAAACAATCTTTGAGCAAGTTTCTCTCCCCAATAAACAGATTATTATTATTTTTTTTCAGAATGTGAATGTCAGCAAAATGGATGAATTATCTGTTATTCTTCTTCTTCTTCTTCTTCTTCTTCTTCTTCTTCATCTTCTTCTTCTTCCTCTTGTTCTTCTTCTTCTTCTATAAGCAGTGGAATCTGGCATTTCTACAAAATGGTATGAAAAGCCTTTTTAGCAGGACTGTCTAAAAACAGCTTGTTTCACATTGTTACAGGTTTCACATAGACAAACACATTTTTAATGGATTGTCAAGCTTATTTAGATGTCTGTTACTCTGTGGTTCACCTCAAAACTATGGAAACTGAGTGAACTAAGCCTTAAATTGGAATCAGACATGAACACACATCTTTTATCATGAAACAGCTAATGTGTCATCACTCACAGCAAATATCAATGAGTCTTCCAAGATGCCACAGCTTTGCACAGCTTTGGGTTATATATATATAAATATATATATGTATATATGTATGTATATATGTATGTATATATATATATATATATATATATATATATATATATATATATATATATATATGTATATGTATATATATATATGTATATGTATATATGTATATGTATATATGTGTATATATATATATGTGTATATATATATATATATGTGTATATATATATATATACATGTATATATATACGTATATACATGTATATATATATACGTATATACATGTGTATATATATACGTGTATACATGTTTACGAATATACGTGTATACATGTTTACGAATATACGTGTATACATGTTTACGAATATACGTGTATACATGTATACGTATACATATACATATATATATATATATATATATATATATACATGTGTGTGTGTGTGTGTGTGTGTGTGTGTGTGTGTGTGTGTGTGTGTGTGGATGTGTGTGTGTGTGTGGATGTGTGTTCGTTGACCTTCTTTGTCTGTTCCAATATTCCAATATCGCAGATGGCTTACATATAATGGTCCAGAGAAACAGATGCTAATCAGGAATCTATGCCGAAAACACTAATTTATAAATTAAGGTTTATGCATTGAAATGATAGTGGGGAAATTCATAATTTATATTGTAGCTTTATTGTGCTAAATATTTATTTTCTAAGCATTTAGTACTTTCTTTCCTATGACTAACATAGCCGTCAACTAGTGGATTTGGAACACCATTTAATATGTGCTGCTAAGACAACCCCCCCCCCCCCCCCCCCCCAAAAAAGAAAAGAAAAGAAAAAAACTCCATTATGCTTTCCAATGAGAAATTCTTCTAAATTGGTTGATCAATTCAATGACAATATGTCACACTCCAGTGGTTGCATTTGAATTTATATAAACAAAGATGAATCATGGTACTACTTTTTGTTGCTGATAGTAAATGAAGCAAGAAAGTTTAATCCCTATTCATTACTGTCTTAATGGTACATACATAAGGAGTTTAATCAAGAATCATCATGGACAATTAATTCAGCACAAATCATTTCAAGTGATTTAATTAAACCCTGTAGAATATTACGTTTCACCCCTAATGAGCTGCTCATTCAAGACCTACTAGTCGACTTTCTTTGTTATACTGATTAAACAGGAAATAATTCTCTCAACATGTTGTGGGTCTCCAGGTGCTGTAATTAAAATATCTACAGCTGGTTTAAACATTTAAACTTGGGAAGGTGATAAATGTCTGTTATCTAAATGTGTTAATCAAAAGAATGAAATAAGATAACTATTTCTGTTTTAGTTCACAAAACATTAACATTTTCCAGAAGTAACAGTATAACTGTGACCACATTATATGTACATTATATTTATGCAATTGTTTGTGTGTGTGTGTGTGTGTGTGTGTAGAATATTGGTCCTTAATAGGACTCATTGAGTGATTGATTACTTTCTTATATATATATATATATATATATACATATATATATACACATGTATACATGTATGTATGTGTATGTTATACAAGATTCAACTTGTACAACTTGTATAAGATACCGTGTTGTTCAGTCTGTTCAGTGTCATTTAATTTTAAATTACTTATATGTTGATTTTACTTAACAATTTAATGCAGAATTTATTTATTTATTTATTTTTACTGTGTAATAACTGTCCTCCTCAGTCTCATCTACTATGGGACAATATAAAGCTATTCTGTCATGCGGACAATAATCTGTGAGAAGGAATTATGAGGTTAATAGAAAATTATTTGTCTTCAAAACAATTAAACATTTATAGTTTTGTTGTCTCACTTCAATTTGCTCTAATGAAAAAGTCATTGCCAGTTTAACATGATGTGACAAACCATTTAAATCATTAAAACACCAGCTGTCAGGGTCCACTGGCACATGGCAATACAAATTTAACTTCTTTGCTTTGCACAAAACTGTCTGAAACGACAGTCTTCCATATGTGTGAGTACCAAAAGTTTTTTTGGGTTGGGGGGCTGCTCATGTTGAACCTGCCAAATGTAACCTTCATCAAATCATTCAGTGTGAGCAAGACCCACGATTCGCAAAGAATAAGGTTAAAGTTAATTGCGGAGAACCTGGAGTTATGTTCATAGGCGAGCTGGTGCCTGCTGCAGCACTACTTTTATTCTCACTTGTGTAATCAGGAAGAAAAAGGTTTTTTTTTTTTTGTGGAAAAGTGTAGCCAATATATTTACCCTGACAAACGATTTCCATTCAGAAAGCGCTAAAGATGAAACACTTGTTAAAGCAGAGCTTGGTCATTTTCTTGCTTTTCACGAAACAGTGCTTGGAAAATAACAACAGAGCTAATTTTGGCAGGCAAGTCCTAAGAAAATACATTATGCATTTGTATTCTTCGAAGATGCTTCGTCACCAAAGCAATTTGAAACAAAATCAAAATATTGTATGAGTGGCCATTACTGGGTCAGGCAGCAAAGAATACAATAGTTTTACAAGCAGAATAATAATAATAATATTAAAAACGATAATAAATAAAAAAAAAAAATAAAGCCTCTTATGAACAGCAATTCCTTCTTTCTTGGATACTTTAAAAGTAAAACAGTGATCTCGTATGTGCACTGCTGCGGATGTGTTCAGAAACGTCAACATAACAAGGAAGCAAGACATGAACCATCTCTGGCTGAAAACATGGTCCCATGAGAAATGCATGATGGGATGTTACAGCAGTCAGGGTCAGGAAGAAACATTTGCTTTAAGTGGAGAGTCTGTATAGTCAGCAAGCCAACACATACTTAAGTTACACACACACACACACATATGTGGGAGAAGCAGGTGATTGTACCTGTAACGTAGATTAATACATCTTAACAGATTATTCTACATTAATTCCCTTATACATATATTTTTAGCTACCTTAGTGTTAAAAACTCCAGAATCAGTGCAGTTTTTTTCTTCCAGTTGCTTCTTCCAAGAAATGGTGGACGCAGTGACATGGAGATATACAGTATTCATATTTAATAATATATATATTTTGCATAACATGTCATATTATGAGGTTTGGCCGACTTTATAATGTACTGATAGATGAAGAAAGAGAGATAATTGTAGGAGATTTGTTCTCGTTTAAAAGCAAAAAGTAACGGTCTGGATTCATTCACAAATATTTGGCTGGGACTTAAATTCTGCCTACTGACATTTGAAGAACATCAAGATGTTTTATAAATTATGCTCAGATGGAAACAGTTAGGTATTGGTATTATATTTAGCAAAGATTTTCTATGTGAGCTCGCCAATGCTGTTCAGAAGGGATTCGCTTGAAATTAAACTAGGAATACGAATTTAAATCAAGCTGAATCTTAATTTACATTATATTCAGAGTGCAGCTGGAAACACTGTAACATTATCAAATGGCATGACACATTGGATTTAATGTTTGAAATTTTTCAGTCTGCGATTTTCCTTCTATTTCTCCCAGTCATTATTATTGTTTTGTTCCTTTGTTACTAATAGTAGTCATGTTGTTAACTATGACTAATAGTAATGGTACTAGTAGTATAAATAGTAGTATGGTTCAAAACTTATAATAGCAGCACAACAAGAAACAAAACACGACTGGTGAGTTTGCCATGTTTTGCTAAAACCATGTTTTCCAAGTTCCTATTTATTTTGTGTTTGCTCATGTTCGGGATTAAACTGCACTTGGGTTCTCGCTACGATCACCTCCAGTGGAATGTATTACATAATACTAATAGTAGGATGTTCTACTATTACTGAAAAACAGAGTTTCTACTACTTGTAGTAATTATAGTAATAATATCACTGGAGGAATTATGGTTTACAACAATACTGGTTATTGGACTAGTAGTACTGCTACTACTACTAGTATGGTATAATTCTAAACTGCTAGTAGGAGTTCTACTACTATTAGTAATAATAAAAACAGCAGTAGCACAGTATTCAATGGCAGCTTTCATTGGCTAAGACCCACCCATGAGGCTATTTGACTGACATGTCAAACAACCAATCACATATCGTTTCGTTCATCATCATGTTTCGGGCATGGAAATGTCGCCACAATAACAGACCGGTGTGTAAAACTCTCGGACGTATTTTAAAGATTTACGCTGCTGAACCTTTATAGGCGCTCGTCGTTACAGTTGTACACTACGGCTTTTTTTCTTTCGTGAGGGGGTTTGGTGCCACGGCATCTTTGTTTCCAGGCGGAACATTAAAGAACGCGACACACACGTCTCCAAGAAATCCTGTAGAATTCAAGGCTAAGACTATGGTACTACTAATATTACTACAACTAGAATTAGTATGACTGCACGTAGAGGTTATAGTACTGGTAGTAGAAATAATAGCATTGATAAAATTATGGATTACTACAGTGAGTAGTAGTTAATTGACTAGTAACCAGTATGGTGTACAACTAAAACTGCTGGTAGGGGTTCTAATAGTAGTAATTGGAAAAAGTAAATACACAGTAGTAACACATTTTTTTGTACAGATATAGTGTTGACTACTATTAATGGCACTACTAATATTACTACTACTAGAAGTACTGTAGTATGTATGACTGCTAGTGGTGGTATTATTACTACTACTGCTAGAAGTAACAGAAGTAACAGAATAACAGCAATTATTTAAATTTTCTTCCAGTAAATAAAAGGGTAAACAAAAACTTGCCTCTGTTCCCAGGGTGAAACAAGCCAGGTAACATATGTTATTACTTTCCAAAACTCAAGCCCACATTGCATGTTAATGACTTGGAACTTGAACAACAGGACAGAGGCTCAAAGGGCCTATCACGCATATGCTGTGGCCACAACTAGATCTCTGATACAGCATCTGACAGCTCTCGAGCCTGGTGAACAGCTCAGACTCACCCAGAGAGACATGGAGGGGCTCCAGTCGTGGCTCATTTTATGGCCACATCCCCTGAGATCACAAAATCTAAATAAACATAAAGGTCTGTCTGAAACCTCAACGTCTGCATAAAGTCCAAACTGAAATGAAACCTCATAAGTGACTGAACTGAGATGCCCTTCATAGGCAAGAACTTATTTAAAGCCAGACACACAATGTGCGATTTACCTTCTGTCTAAAATCTACATTCATGTTGCATATAGAAAAGCTAATAAATGTATCAAGAATGGTAACATCACAGTAAAACTCATACTATTCATCTGGATTAGAATGAAAAATAGACTTGCAGATGAAAAGTCTATTCAAATCAAAAGTGAAACCAAAAAGCATTTATGAGCTTTAATTGAAAATACAACCCATCTGACAAAACAGATGTCATTCATTTTAATGCAAAATAAAACTCCTCTGACGAAAACAGAGGCAACATGGTCTGTCTTATCAGCAACCACCTACATCACAATTATACATTTCAAGATTTCAGATTAATAAAATGTTATTAGAATATCCGGGTTGTTAAATCAGTGCATTGTGATTCACTTTAAGATGAAGCTCCCAGTAGTGTCAGCAAAATATCTATTCAAATATTATTTTTTTCTTAAGTGCGCTGATTTGTTTTGGTGGAAAGAAAAAACATTTAAATATTTAAATCCAATATATAAATCCAATATTTAAGCAATTTTAAAATGGATCTATTGTCACGATCGGTGTTACAGAAAACACAGGAGAAGGAACCAATCGCAGGTAAGTCATTTATTAAAGGGTAATCCAAAAGGGGTAAACAGTCCAGGCAGGGTCAAAACCAGAATATCCAAATCCAAACATAAACAAGACACAAAGGCAAGGCAAGGCAAGGCAAGGCAAGGCAAGGCAAGGCAAGGCAAGGCAACGGACATGAATAAACTTTCAACATTAAACAAGGACTCCGTGACACATACTCAGACAGACCGGGTATAAATACACAGAAGGTAATGAGGGAACTGGAGACAGGTGGGGACTAATCAATTAACCCAAACAAGGAGGAAGGTGACCAAATAAGGGAACAGACAGTTCATAAAGTGACAGACACCATGGGAAAGGAGGACATCTAGTGGAAACCCAGGGAACACAACCCAGACACTGTGACAGTACCCCCCCTCTACGGAGCGGCTCCCAGACGCTCCACGACAAGACACAAAACAGAGACCAGGAGGGAGGCGGACAGGTGGAGGCTCAGGGGGAGGGACGGAGGGCCAGAAAGGAAACATGGGACACAGACACCAGAAGTGTAAACACAAAACAGGGAGACCAGGAGTGAGGAGGACCGGAGGAGGTCCAGGAGGAGGGACGGAGGGCCAGACTAACAGAGGGGAACCGACAGAAAACACAACAGGAAACAAGAAACACAAAAAATAAGTCCATAAGGACATCACGTGGCGCCCACCAGGGCGGAACAGAAGACCACCACAACCGTGGGGTCAGGGCACAAGCCCCCCAGGGCGGAGCAGAGGACCACCCCACCCCTGTGGTCAAGGCGGAAACCCTCCAGGGCGGAGCAGAAGACCACCACAACCGTGTGGTCAGGACGGAAGCCCACCAGGGCGGAGCAGAAGACCACCACAACCGTGTGGTTAGGATGGAAGCCCCCCAGGGCGGAGAAGAAGACCACCACGTCCTTGTGGACGAAGCCAGAGTCCTCCAGGGCGGAGCGGAAGACCCCCACAGCCGTGTGGTCAGGGCAGAAGGCCCCCAGGGCGGAGCAGAAGACCACCACAGCCATGTGGTCAGGACCAGAGCCCCCCAAGGCGGAGCAGACCTCCGTGCGGCTGGACCAACGGAACGAAGAAACTCTGGTAATTCCCTGGTGTCCTTACTGGACTCCAGAAGATTGGTGCTGGCCTGACACTGCTCATGAAGATCACCGGTGACTTGACTCAGTCCTTGAAGATCACCGGTGACTTGACTCAGTCCTTGAAGTTCACCGGTGACTTGACTCAGTCCTTGAAGTTCACCGGTGACTTGACTCAGTCCTTGAAGTTCACCGGTGACTTGACTCAGTCCTTGAAGATCACCGGTGACTTGACTCAGTCCTTGAAGATCACCGGTGACTTGACTCAGTCCTTGAAGATCACCGGTGACTTGACTCAGTCCTTGAAGATCACCGGTGACTTGACTCAGTCCTTGAAGATCACCGGTGACTTGACTCAGTCCTTGAAGATCACCGGTGACTAGCCCTGACTCTGGAGGGTCAGCGGTGACTAGCCCTGACTCTGGAGGGTCAGCGGTGACTAGCCCTGACTCTGGAGGGTCAGCGGTGACTAGCCCTGACTCTGGAGGGTCAGCGGTGACTAGCCCTGACTCTGGAGGGTCAGCGGTGACTAGCCCTGACTCTGGAGGGTCAGCGTTGACTAGCCCTGACTCTGGAGGGTCAGCGGTGGCTAGCCCTGACTCTGGAGGGTCAGCGGTGGCTAGCCCTGACTCTGGAGGGTCAGCGGTGGCTAGCCCTGACTCTGGAGGGTCAGCGGTGACTAGCCCTGACTCTGGAGGGTCAGCGGTGACTAGCCCTGACTCTGGAGGGTCAGCGGTGACTAGCCCTGACTCTGGAGGATCAGCGGTGACTAGCCCTGACTCTGGAGGATCAGCGGTGACTAGCCCTGACTCTGGAGGATCAGCGGTGACTAGCCCTGACTCTGGAGGATCAGCGGTGACTAGCCCTGACTCTGGAGGATCAGCGGTGACTAGCCCTGACTCTGGAGAGTTCACTGGCACCTGACTCGACTCTGGAGAGTTCACTGGCACCTGACTCGACTCTGGAGAGTTCACTGGCACCTGACTCGACTCTGGAGAGTTCACTTGCACCTGATTCGACTCTGGAGAGTTCACTGGCACCTGACTCGACTCCGGAGGGTCAACTGGAACCTGACTCGACTCCGGAGGGTCAACTGAGACTCTCATCCTGTGCAGCAGCGCTGGGCAAGCAGCCATCTTGGGCCATGACTCTGGACAGGCGGCCCTCTTGTACTGTGGTGCTGGGCTGGCGGCCATCTTGTACTGTGGCGCTGGACCGGTTGCCAATTTGGGCATTGGCGCTGGGCTAGCGGCCATCTTGTGCTGTGGCGCTGGACTGACGGCCATCCTGTGCTGTGGCGCTGGACTGACGGCCATCTTGTGCTGTGGCGCTGGACTGACGGCCATCTTGTGCTGTGGCGCTAGGCTGACGGCCATCTTGTGCTGTGGCGCTGAACCGGTGGCCAATTTGGGCATTGGCGCTGGGCTGGCGGCCATCTTGTACTGTGGCGCTGGACCGGTGGCCAATCTGGGCATTGGCACTGGGTTAGCGGCCATCTTGTGCTGTGGCGCTGGACTGACGGCCATCTTGTGATGTGGCGCTAGGCTGACGGCCATCTTGGGCTGTGGCACTGAACCGGTGGCCAATTTGGGAATTGGTGCTGGGCTGGCAGCCATCTTGGGCTGTGGCGCTGGAACGGTGGCCAATTTGGGGATTGGCGCTGGGTTAGCGGCCATCTTGTGCTGTGGCGCTTGGCTGGTAGCCATCCTGGGCAGTGGTGCTGGACTGGCGGCCATCTTGGGTTGTGGAGCTTGGCTGGTAGCAATCCTGGGCAGTGGTGCTGGACTGGCGGCCATCTTGGGTTGTGGCGCTTGGCTGGTTGCCATCCTGGGCAGTGGTGCTGGGCTGACGACCACCCCGCCGGAAGAGACAGAAGTGGCTGGGGCATCCCACCGAAGCCGATGCTGCAGGTAGCGCACGAATTCCCAGAATTCCAGTGTCTCTAACTGCGCCATCTTCTCCTGAGACACTGGATCATCCAGCCCGCCATTGAAATAGTCCTTGAGGGCCGCATCGTTGTAGCCCATGCCCTCGGCCAGGGACCAGAACACCTGAGCCAGGGCACCCACTTCATTGCCCTCTTGGCGGAGGGCGATCAACCGAAGGTACTTGGTTCGCCGCTCCGCCATCTTGGCTGGGGAACGGAAAAATGACATACCGCTGGTTCCTACTGTGACGGAGTCCTTCTGTCACGATCGGTGTTACAGAAAACACAGGAGAAGGAACCAATCGCAGGTAAGTCATTTATTAAAGGGTAATCCAAAAGGGGTAAACAGTCCAGGCAGGGTCAAAACCAGAATATCCAAATCCAAACATAAACAAGACACAAAGGCAAGGCAAGGCAAGGCAAGGCAAGGCAAGGCAAGGCAAGGCAAGGCAAGGCAAGGCAAGGCAAGGCAAGGCAACGGACATGAATAAACTTTCAACATTAAACAAGGACTCCGTGACACATACTCAGACAGACCGGGTATAAATACACAGAAGGTAATGAGGGAACTGGAGACAGGTGGGGACTAATCAATTAACCCAAACAAGGAGGAAGGTGACCAAATAAGGGAACAGACAGTTCATAAAGTGACAGACACCATGGGAAAGGAGGACATCTAGTGGAAACCCAGGGAACACAACCCAGACACTGTGACATCTATATGCCACCCTGCAATTTACACTCCAGTCCAATAGGTGGCAGAAATGCAAATTTTGCATTGGTGCACTGAATCACCTGTTTCCTTTCCCAAATGGCAGCCTTATCTCTCATGCTCTTTCTTTTTCACAATTTTGTGATGTAATTCAACTTTGACTATCGAGTACTGCTCAGGAGCTCTCTTCGACAGAAGCACTCATCAAGAGCGAATAGCAGCCATAAAAGGGGGCACTTGCGAGCACCCTTCTGGAACCTGAAATGAGCCTACAGTCTCATGGACCTAACAGACATGAACACAGTGGACCACAAGACCATTTAGTGATTTAGCATTTATCATCCTCCAAGGTATTTGCTGAAAGCTACTGTTAAGCCCAAATTACACTATTGTTTTATTTATTTTTAAATGTATTTTTATTTTTGAATTTGCTAGGGCATGCATACAGTGAACATTATGTAAATATCAGAATACTTTTGTAATACTTGCGCATACTTTGACCATCAGTTCATATATGCACCTTGAATTGTTTTGCACTAATTGGTTTCTGGCTCTTTGTTTCACAGTTGAAAAAGAAACAGATGAGATGGAACAACAAACTACTGAAGACGGAAACAACAGTAGTTTGAGGGAGTTAAGATATATTCTAGTTTAAATGAGTTAAAATACATTTTGATCAGATACTCTAGTAAGAAACCGCAGATAAAACTGGAGCACACAGAAACAGTCAGTTGTTTATGAACACTTTCGATTCAGCTTTTCCTCCTAATACAAACTTGATACTGCTAGCATAATTTTCCACATTCAGCCAGCACATGTTGAGCAGAGGTGGCCAAACCACACATAGCCGTCTTCGCATAAGACAGAAGTTGGTTCCAGAAGCAGCTTGCTCTGCATCCTTATGACCTTGGTATGACTGCCTCAGAAGCACTTTAATTTAATCGCTTCTTCCCTGTAGGAGTTTCTCATTGTGTGAAGATAGTTACACACTCTCCTCTATGCTTAAAGGACGAGGTCAGCACTAGCGCTCTGCTCCAGAGAATACATCAACACCTCCACATAAAGGTTCAGAGTTGGTGGGGCACTCTTCAGCACCAGCTCCTCTCTCAAAGTGGGCCACTTTTCATATTCCAGTCAATCACATTTAAACTAACTCTATATTAACAGCTGACAAGAAGCCCCTCCGACAATCTTTAGTCCAGAAGAACCACTATATGTTCTGATTTTGACCATGAGTACGTGGAATGGCATACCTCTATATAATTATCAGACAAAAAAAAAAAAAAGCGGAGAAAATTTGCACCTGTGCCCATCAAAGTGACAGATAATTATTCGTAGCGCAACCTCTTGAGAGAAAGATCATGGATCAGAGATGTCATTTAATAATCTCTTTCACAAATCAGCGCACATTTTGGCTGTGTATTAAATGGGTTTAATGGGGTCTCCATGCTTCCTGAATCCCAACAACAGACGTGAAATCAACCAGTAGAATGAACACAGAGATTGTAACATCTATTCTACATGGCATGGCAGAACAGAGGTTCAATGACATCAGTGATTCAGAATTGTATGGCTGATGAAACAAGGCTTTGGGTTGCTCTAATGCAGGGGTCTCCAACCTTTTTGTGAGTGAGGGCTCCCTGAAGGGATAAAATAGTCTTGAGGGCTACTTGTGTGATATAGGCACACACACACGCGCACACACACACACACACACACACACACACACACGCACACACACACACACACACGCACACACACACACACACACACACACACACACACACACACACACACACACACACGCACACACACACACACACACACAAAAAGTTTCAAGTTTTGAAAAATACAACAACAAACTGTAATATTGTTAAATATGACTATTGAATATATAATTACCGTATATACCCGAATATAAGAATATAAGTTTTTTTGTCCTAAAAATAGGCTTTTTTGTCCTAAAAAATGGGGGGTCGTCTTATATTCGCGATATAGACAAAATCACGGGGGGAAAGGGAGAAAGAACAACGGCATAAATATGAAATAGTGACTAAATGATATACTTTACATACTTGCATGTAAAATTAGAAAAGCAACATAATATCTGTGTTTAACTAAATTAAAACGCTGCTCCTCTGCCGCGCGATACGCAGAGAGAACAAGAGAGGTGCGCGCACGAGACGCAGAGCGAGAGAGAGAGAGAGAGGTACGCGCACGAGACGCAGAAAGAGAGAGATATAGAGAGACGTGCAGATTCTAAATATTTTAAATTATTGAATTATTTTATTATGTTTTAATGGTATATGAAATGTCACCAATAGCTATTTTCTCATTTTATGCCATTATCATAAAAAAAAAATGAAAGATTACAATTCAGGCTATTTATAGAACGTGCTCGGCGGGCGACTCAGAGACTCCACGCGGGCTACCAGGTGCCCGCGGGCACCATGTTGGAGACCACTGCTCTAATGTATGTGGCACTGCAGCAGACATGACTTTAACTTGAAAACAATGATGCTATATATATATATATATATAGCTTTTTGTTTTACAATACATTAATTGATTAAATGGAGTTGTGTGGATTATTGTGACGTTTTTAGCAGCTGTTTGGACTCTCATTCTGACAGCACCCATTCACTGCAGAGGAGCCATTGGTGAGCATAATGCTAAATTCCCTCTTGGATGGCCTGAGAGGGAGTACATTTTTAGCAAGTTTTTTATGCATATGTGAAGATTCAACTATTCCTTTAATAACATGATTGAAAGTGAATCAGAACCAAATATGTAAATTTTTATGAGTTTACAAGTTCTGTAAGTGTGTTGGGTGGGTGGGGGGCACACAGACATCATGAACGTTTCGCACAATGCAGCAAATTCAGCAGCACATTATGGAGAGATTTGCTGAAAGTGATCTGGCCGCGAGTCAGTTCTTCTCCTCCACGCATAAATTTTTCATCAACCCATTCTGTCTGTTTCTGGCCAGTCAAGGCTTTTCAGAACATGCTCAGACTAAATCTGGACAATCCACTTGTGCCTGAGCTACATGCCTTGAACTCATTTATAGTCAAGCACAAGGCCATCCCGCATTCCAATCCTCCTATCAGCGTCCAGCGCAGAGAAGGAGCTGTCAATATCTGAACTTTCAGCTTAGTTGCTGAACTTCCTCCACAAAAGTTGTGATTTATTTGAATGGCACATATTGATTTGAACCATGGACACAGAGCAGCAGAGCGGGTGGCAGTGAGGGGCAGAGCGAGAGGAAAGAGCCCAGACGAGGACACCCATTGAGGGGCTAATGCAGACTGATTAGATGTCTGGAGATGGGGGAGGGTCTGAATGGGACAGCGATTGTAAATGCCCTCTAAATCGAGCTGACACTGTCTAGATCCTGCTGTGAATGTAATCCGTAGGTTGACAGAACCATGATCGCTTTTGAGGGAGTTATGTCACATCCACATTGAACTGGAATAATGCCATTTCCTTTGGTTTGTAGACTGCCAGCCCACAGTAAAACAGTCCTATTGACCTGGAGTTTCCAAGAGTTCCTTTATGTCATGTAACCCCCATCAGCTCCGGTAACAGCTGAATAAAGAGAGTGACATTGTGAAAGGTTACTACAAGTTAAAATAACCATTTTGTATTATGTATTCCTGTGATGCAAAACTGAATTTTCTCCAGTCTTCAATCTCACACGATCCTTCAAATGTAATTCTAATATGCTGATTTGGTACTCATTAAAATTGGTACTCCATTAATAATAAATTTTTGTGGCTTAAAAAAATAATTAAATAAATAAAATTCTCAGAAAAGCTATAATTTATATATTATGGACTGGTGTATTCGAGTCTCAGGTCCGGCAGGGATTGACAGTGGGGGGAGTGAATGTCCAGCGCACACTTCCACCCTCAATAATACGACTGAGGTGAGACCCTTAAGCAAGGAACTGAACTGAACCACCAACTGCTTCCCAGGCAGCAGAACATTGACTAACCACTGCTCTGAGTGTATGTTCACTGTGTGTGTGTGTGTGTGTTTGTTCACTTCTCACTGCTGTGTGTGTGCATTTGGATGGATTAAACGCAGAGCACAAATTCCAAATATTGGATACTGTTCTTGTCCACAAGTCACGTCCTTTTCTATTCCTTTCCTAGTTTTCAACAGACTGCCGTTATTTTGTTTATCCACCCTAGTGTTCACCTTTGCCCTCCATGAACTGACTGTGCACTGAAAGGTACTTGTGAAGCCCTTAATTACCCTGCAATTGTCTGAAGTGTATTTTATTTAGCGGCAGAAATCACCATCCGCTGCATGCGTTGCCAATGAAATAATGAGTCTGAATACAAAGATGACAATTATGACACATTGACATTAATTCCACCCACACACATCATTTCACTGTGATGAATGTTAACTGATTAAAAAGACTGTTTAGAGAGGCAGATAGAAGCTTCTAAATAAAGGTAGTTTTTAAACTCCAATTAACGAGCAACATAATAGCATTCAGAAAAGTAATGGGGGGGGGGGGGGGGGGTTAAAATATGATGTGAGGTATGAGTGCCTATGAGTTTTCTTTCACATACTTAAAAAAAAAAAAAAAAAAACCTTCCAAACATTTGACCTAAAATGAAACATTTTAACATATACTTATACATGCAAACTCTATATAGATATGAAGAACATAGTTGACAATGACAACCATAATCATTAACATTTGTAATAAATTACAAAATATATTTAATATTTTGGGATAAATTATAATGTAATCCAATTATCTTATAGTTGGTATCCAACCCTTAACAAAAATATACCCTGGTAACCACAGTTTTGGCCAAAAAGCAACAACAACAACAACAACAATACAAACAAACAAACAATTAATAAATCCTCACCTCCTATGATGACAACAATAATTTTGCGGTAATCAGGTAATAAGTATAACAAAGCAGTAAAGAAAAACAATAAAATACATTGATAAAAAAAAAGACATCCATACATTTATACCTACGTACGTACGTACACACACACAGACACACACAGACACACACACACATATATATATATATATATATATATATATATATATATATATATATATATGTGTGTGTGTGTGTGTGTTTGTGCGTGTGTGTGTGTGTACTGTACATAAAATTGCAATTTTGTTTATTTGTTCTTGTATTCATACAAATACAAGATTGCCAGAACCACCTATCAATGGCAAAGAAGCGCTGTTAACTAAATCACTGAAAAATGGGATTTATAGCAGGACAATAGGTAATAAGCAGAAACTATTTAATTATGTTAAGTTCTACCTGGTCTCATGGCATAAATGTACCTGGGTGCACTTTTTAGCGAGATGCAAAATACGTACCAATAAGTACATCACTGCAGTTTCCAAAATAAATTAAAACTAGAGGCAGTAACACCCAGACACCTTTTATTTCCTTTCCCACAAATTTACAGAGTTTTGATTAATAAAGCATAAGTTTCACACAATTACTTGAAGAAAATCAAATTATGACTTCAAAAGAATATTAAAGGGGTCATATGATGCGATTAAAATTTTCCTTCCTCTTTGGAGTGTACCAAACTCTTGGTGCATGAAGAAGATCTATAAAGTTGCAAAGACTGAAGTCTCAAATCCAAAGAGATATTCTTTATTAAAGTTAAGACTCTGAAACTCCCCCCTAAAATGGCTCATTCAAACACGCCCCCACATGTCTACATCACTATGTTGAAATACTTAATGCCGCCCAAATTGGTATATACTTCAGAGATGGTTTCAGTAACCGTAGTTAGTGTTCAAGCAGTCATGTCAGGGAGATGCTGTGTGTAACTAGGAGAAAGCAAAAGCACTTTATTTGGTCTTCTGAATGTAGAAGCATTTAGGAATCTTTCAGATTACTTACAACAGAAAAGCAATGCATTTTATGGACGACCATTTTGTGAACCTAGAAGAGGAGGTCATTCTTACTTTGCTACGACAACCTGGCACTTCTGAATCAGCTACTGTAAGTAGGTTTTGTTATTAGTTTAAGTATTTTCTATGTTCAAATGCAGAGTTTTTTGCATTGCGCGTGTTTGTATGCATGCGCTGTGTGAGAGAGAGAGACGTCAAACAGTGGAGTCAGCTGTCTCGACTGTCTGTGGCTTGTGTACTGCAATTGGATGTTAGCATCGCACATATCCAGCTTCATATCTATGGGTTTTCATTGGCATTCAGTAGCTCACGGAGTTTTTTGCATTGCGCGTGTTTGTATGCATGCGCTGTGTGAGAGAGAGAGACGTCAAACAGTGGAGTCAGCTGTCTCGACTGTCTGTGGCTTGTGTACTGCAATTGGATGTTAGCATCGCACATATCCAGCTTCATATCTATGGGTTTTCATTGGCATTCAGTAGCTCACGGAGTAAGGATATGCATTTGAGATGCAAGGAGCTATGGTCCAAAAATAGTAATGTTTGCAAACTTTTAGTCTGTACTATATAGTACAGACTAAAAGTTTGCAAACATTACTATTTTTAATGTTTTTGAAAGAAGTTTCTTCTGCTCATCAAGCCTGCATTTATTTGATCAAAAATACAGAAAAAACTGTAATATTGTGAAATATTATTACAACTTAAAATAATAGTTTTCTATTTGAATATACTTTAAAAAAAATTATTTATTCCTGTGATGCAAAGCTGAATTTTCAGCATCATTACTCCAGCCTTCAGTGTCACATGTAACATCCAGTCTATCACATGATCATTTAGAAATCATTCTAATATTCTGATTTATTATGAGAGTTGGAAACAGTTCTGCTGTCTAATATATTTGATGAATAAAAGGTTAAAAATAACTGCATTTATTCCAAATAAAATAAAAAATTCAAATAATATATATTCTAATAATATATTTTCTTTACTATCACTTTTTAGCAATTTAACACATCCTAGCTGAATAAAAGTATTGATTTTATTTAAAAAAAAGAAAGAAAAAAAATTACTGACCCCAAATTACTGACCAGTAGTGTATATTATTACAAAATATTTATATTTTAAAAACATAGCTTCTTTTTACTTTTTATTCATCAAAGTATCCTAAAAAAGTATCACATGTTCTGAAAAAATATTAAGCAGCAGAACTGTTTCCAACTTTGATAGTCAATCATCATATTAGAATAATTTCTAAAGGAACATGTGATAATGATCCTAAAAATTCAGCTTTGCATCACAGAAATAAATGATAATTTAAAGTGTAATAAATTTAAAAACAATTATTTTAAATTGTAATAATATATTACATTTTTTTCTGTGTTTTTGATCAAATAAATGCAGGCTTGATGAGCAGAAGAAACTTCTTTCAAAAGCATAAAAAAATTGTAATGTTCCCAAACTTTTGGTCTGTACTGTACTGTACGTATATATATATATATATATATATATATATATATATATATATATACACACACACACACAGTTCCCTCCACTATTATTGGTACCCTTGGTAAATATGAGAAGAGGCGGTTGTGAAAATAAATCTGCATTGTTTATCCTTTTGATCTTTAATTAAAAAATAATAAAAAGAATAAAAACACTCAACTCTAACCTTTCATTGAAGTAAAACAATTGAAAATGGGGGGGGGGCGTCTCATTGTAAAATAAATGTTTTTCTCCAATGCATGTTGGCCACAGTTATTGGCACCTCTAGAAATTATTAAGAGTACAATATCTCTGAAGTATATTCCCATGCAATTTTTTTTTTTTTTTAAGCACACAAGGGTGATTAGGAGCATGAAATTGGCCAGTCACAACTTCCTGTTCCACAGGGTTATAAATATGTGGAACAAAAAAGCCCAATTCCCTTAATCGTCCATAACAAGGAGTAAAACAGTGAGGAGTAGAGTTTGAGTGGCTAAAGACTCCGCAAGGATCACAGATGGAGAATTGCAGAGATTAGTTGAGACTTGGGGTCAGAAAGCCTAATAATAACAATAATAATTATAATAAACAAAAAGCCCCTACATCACAACATGTTGTTCGGGAGGGTTTCAAGAAAAATTATCCTTGCTCATCCAAAAACCATCTCCAGCATATTTAGTTGTCAGACACGACTGGAACTTCAAATGGCACTGGCTTCTATGATCAGACAAAACTAAAAAAGCAAACCCACCAGATGGGTTTAGTAAAAACAGGGATAAAAAGTGACCCATGCCCATGGTTAAATATACTGCTGGATCTTTAATGTTAAGGGCCTATTTTTCTCCTGGAGGTCCTGGGAGTCATGTTCAAATACATGGCATCATGGATTCTATCAAATACCAGTGGACAAAAAAGCTAAACCTGACTGCCTCCGTTAGAAATCTTATGATGGACCATGTTTGGATCTTCCATCAGGAGAGTATTCCAAAATCAAACAACAAAGTTAAAACAAAAAATCAGTCACTGAGCACAAAATGAAGCTTCTGCCATGGCCGTCCCTTTCCTCTGACCTGAACCCTATAGAAAATGAGTTGGGTTAACTGAAGAGAAGAAGCACCAACGTGGAGCTGTGAATCTGAAGGATCTGGAGAGATTCTGCATGAAGGAATGATCTCTGATCTCTGATCTCTTAATAGGTGTTCTCCAAACTCTTCAGGCATTGTAAGAGAAAACGCAGAGCTGTTATCTTGGGTGCCAATAATTGTGGCCAACATGAACTAGAGAACGCAATGAGATCCTCCTCCCACACACACTTTCAATTGTTTTACTTCAATGATAGGTTAGAATTTTGTGATTTTTTTTTTTTTGAATGAAAGATCAAAAGAATAAACAATGTAGATTTATTGTCACAGCCGCCTTTGCTCATATTTACCAAGGGTGCCAATAATAGTGGAGGGCACTGTATATGTTTACACGTTTGATGCTCTTCGTAGCTTATACTGAAAACACAAGTGTTTTTAGATTTCCATCTTCAGTAGATAACCCCTGCACTGGCCCTAAAGTGGTTTCATTTGTTTTGAGGGCAACAGTGGGTTATTTCCTGCTGGGCATCTAAGAGAATTATGCCCTTGACATTTGGCGAGGCTGAAATAATCTCAATGTGTGGTTGGAGGAGGTAGAAATTGGACTATAGGGCGAGAGTGACACGGCTCCGTATTGCAGGCATGTAATTTTACCTGCTGTAATTGTGCGGACTGCCGCTTGCCTTTATAAGTTGCCAAATATCATCTCTGTATCCTTGGGCATCCTTACAACCACCAGCAAAACACACTGCTGCAAAGGTGACCTTTCTTTTAGCTCTCCCGTTCCTCTGAGGAACTGTCAGCTAGTCGGAAACAAAAATATATCAAAGGAATTTGCTTTTTGGATACCTCCTGACAAGCCCTCTGGTGTCTTGCCAACAAAGAGGCAGATAAAAAAATATGTTTGTTTAATCTATCCAATCAGATTAGGTTTGCCCCTCCTGTGGCTCGATCATGGTGACAGCAGAGCAGATTATATATATATATATTTTTTTTTTGTTCAGCTTAAGTGTTCTGTAATCAACACACTGCCATCTCTGTGATAAAATGCATCCTCTCCTAACTCACTTTGGATTTTTCTTCCAGCAATATTTAATCCTACCATGTCAGTTTTATGAAATGTTTGATGTATTATATCTTGCTGTACTAAATTATATGCAATATCAGTCAAAACAAGCTAATTTTAAGATGGAACACATGAGAAAAACAAAACAAAAAAAAAAAACAAGAAAATAGTAGAAGGTAAGAAATAAACTTAGCCATTTTCATATTCTTACCAATTACATTATTAATTTCTATGTTCTCATACTATATGTTTTGCTATATGTACACACACATACCGCATCTACGGTGTCTCATTTGTACTATTGTATTATATGAATTAAGACACTCTCAGAAAAGTCCATAAAAAAGCTATCAATATACTATGTTTAAAGGAAGGAATTTTCTGTATTTATTTATTGATTTTATATAAAAGAATTATATTATTATTATATTTTTTATAATTAATTATTAAGTATTGTTTTACACATATTTTGAATTATGCATTTTATTGCATTGTTTTGTTTGTTAGGGTAAATTAAACTTAATTTTAAAATTTACTGATACATTTCTGGCAGAAAATTATTCATTATTTCCCCCACACATTTTTGTCTCCTGTGGAATCATGAACTATGTTGTCTTCATCATAAATACTTTTTAGTAATGTAATAATCACTTTAAAAATACATTTTAAAGTGGTTAATTGTGGTGGGTGAGAAATACATGAGTGCATGAGTTTTATATGTATTTATTTGTTTGTTTGTTTACAGACCGTTTTTTTATTTTTTCATTTATTTATTTTTAAATGTACTGAAGTTGTTTTATAAGCAGACATTGGGAAATGGCACATTAATAACCTGAAAAAGACACAATGGCTATAACATCTGTTAAGGAATAGTTCACCCGAAAAATGAAAATGAACTCACCCCCAGTCCATCCAAGATGTAGAGAAAGAAATTTAGCATTACATCACTTGTTCACCAATAGATCCTCTGCAGTGAGTCTTGTGGATTATTGTGATGTTTTTATCTGTTGTTTGGACTATCGTTCTTATGACACCCATTCACTGCAGAAGATCCATTAGTGAGCAAGAGATCTAATCTTTCTCCAAATCTGTTCCCATGAATACAAATATTTTGTGCCACAGTAAGACATATACATTTTTATTTGACAGCCAAAACCACATTTAGACACATTTAAAACAGGAACAGTAATTTAGAGCTGCACTTTACTTCTTTCAAATATATCTTTGCATTTACTTAATCTAGAAGATTAATCTAGAATTGTGTGTGTGTGTGTGTTCTTTCTTTTTCTTTTTCTTTCTTTATTTATTTTTGTCTTTTGTGATCTGAAAATAAAATAAAATGAAATTAAAGCCTAATTTGGCTTCAGAAAAGCACAGGTTGTGAAGAGGTGAATAAATTATAAACTATGAGAGAGCAAACAAAATAAGTGTTAGGCGTAAAAGAGCACATAGTTATTGTTTTACAAGGAGCCCCATACTTGAAATTTTCTGTGAGTCACATTTGCTTATTATGTTTATCTGGGAACAGTGCACACCGTTCTATCAGAATTATAAGTTAAATCATTTATAAACCTACGCCAACACAGAAGAATACATTATCTTGCTAAATAACAGTTCATAACGACTTCTAAATAAAAGTCTAAACCTTCGTTCTGAGATTGCATGCTGTAATGTCCACATGTTCTTGTTCAAGAACAGAAGTGGTAGCATTTCTGTCATAAATAAGTGGCAAAATATTAAAGATAAAGTGGACATTTTAATTAGAAGTTTAGTCAGTATAAAACAATGATTTAGATCATGCTGTAAAGTGTAAAAACAGACTGCAGGCATTTGATACACAATGTACATAATATATGATTATATTGTTCTATTAGCTATTATTTCCAGTGCCTAGAAAGCAATTGGGGGTTCATAATATCTGGAAAAAAAGTTAGTTAGTTAGTCAGTCAGTCAGTTGGTTAGTTAGTTAGTTAGTTAGATAATAAGTCTGTTCTCACTCACTCATTCACACAACCTCCTCCTGTCCAAATTAACCCTTCTCTCCAGCTGTCAGTGGAACATCAGCTTCTTGACAGACAGGCAGAAGCTCCTGAAGTTTGCAGATGATACCACACTTCAACATCCTCGTTCAGGATGCTGATGAGTCTGCTCACAGACAGAAGGTTAAAGATCTGTCTGTCTGGTGCAGTTATAACAACCTGGAGCTTAACACGCTCAAATAGTGCAAAAGTACAGTCTTTCAAGTTCCTGGGAACCACCATCTCTCAGGACCTGAAGTGGGAGTTCCACATAATCTCCATTGTCAAGAAGGCCCAACAGAAGCTGTACATCCTTCGTAAGCTGAGGAAGTTCCACCTGCCACAGGAGCTGCTGAGAAAATTCTACTCTGCAGTCACTGAATCCGTCCTCTGCAATTCGGTAGCTGTCTGATTCACCTCAACTACCAAATCATACCTTACAAGATTGTAGCAGATATTCCGGACTGGTGAGTGAAGCACTGGGACAACCCTCCCTACTCTCCAAGAACTATACTCACCCAGAGTGAGTAAAAGAGCTGGCAAAATCATTCTGGACCCCTCACATCCAGCCCACTTCCTCTTTGAACGGTTTCTGTCTGGTCGGTGCTACAGTGCACCGAGCACCAGAACAGCCAGGCATAAGTACAGTTTATTCCCTCAGGCAAACCATCCCATGAACTGTTAACTTGGCAATAAATGTGTAATACACAACACTATTTATCAGAATCAATAGAAATCACTCTTATTCACATTTCCTGAAATTTTCTGAAATGAAATGTTCAACAAGCACATATGTGTGTGATGTGTGAGTGCCCACATACTGTATGATGTAATGTGCGGTATCACAACTGTTTATTCAAAGGTCTGGAAGGCTCTTTCTAGCCAGTACTCATTTAAAGCGATTTTAATTGCTCATCGATTCCCTTCTAACCTCAATTTCCCAGCACATTTATTTAACACTTCTAGTCAAGACCCTGCAATTCCCCCAAAGTCCCACAGTAATTTATCTAATCCTACACTTGAGCACACATACATGTGGTACTGGAACAGTTTGTCTATGTTCCAGATGATGAATTCAATTCATTCATATTTCAACCCTCAATCAGCCTTAGTTTCTGGAAGGAGACCCACATTCTCTCTCTCTCTCTGCCTCTCTTCTCAGACCATTGGCTATCATTTACACCTGCCACAATGGATGAATTTTTAAATCAGGAAATTGGTATAATAATGGACTTTTAAATAAAATATTACATAATTTGTGCAGACTGTAATTCTTATACTTTGACTGATAGTGCGTCAATATTCATTCATCCACATGGAGAAAATAAATACTGATGTGCGAAAGATCAATGGCTGACTAATAGCCAGGCAAATAATAGTTATTCTAATTTGCACCAGGGAAGATTCATGCTGTTACATCTTGTCATTGTAACTGCAGGGTTCCTGTAGCCAAAGAAATAGAAGAGAATATTTAAATCGGTCTGGAAAAGGGTGAAAATGTATGAACTCTTAAAAGACATAGAAATGAATGCAATGAAAATTCATATAACATGTAACTGCATAATGGGTGTGTTAGGCTTGCCATAAGTGATGTCTGATTTTGAAGTAATTATTGTCAGTCAATCCATTGAAACGATTTGAAAAAAAAAAAAAAAAAAAAAAAAAACAATTGGGATGGTCATGAAAACTCATGGAGATTCAGTAATGAATTGGTTGCATCAATGCTCAATATGAACTGAATAATTTATTGGTAAATTGATCTGAAATCATGTGATTCAACTTAAACAGATAATAATAATAATAATCCACATCACAAAACATGGAAAGTTGGTAGAATCATGATACTACACAATGACTTTTCTCAGTGACCATTTCTAACATACACATGCATACTAAACCAAAACTGTAAATGTTGAAAATCACACACAATTAGATTTGCAAATTGGTCTGGGTTGCCTTTCTCAGATGTGTCGTAAGCTCCAATTTTCTGTACAGTATGATTTACTTGCATAGATTTTAGTAAATGCAGCCCTTTAAAAAAATTAAGTGACTCATTTTAAAAGTTAATCATTTTTAAAGATCCTTATCAACAAGTCTTGGAAATTAGTAAGTCAATTAGTCTTTTTATTGATTTATTTGAATTAATTTATTGAATGAATTAAAACAATTCTTGTTTATAATGACTGGAAATGTTATGGAAATTCCTTATTTGAGAAGATTGGGCAGTAGAAATAATTTATTAATTTATAATTTATAAAGTAAATCACTATATGTATTCTAAATCTAGAAAATATCAAAATCCTCTCAAATTTGTAAAAGGGAAACCAATGGAGAAAAGGTTAAATGCAATAGAACCTTCTAATAATAATAATTGAAAAAATCTGTAATTATAAGGTTATGTCTTGCAAAACATTAATCTAAGCAATAATTTTCAAGAAACACAGCCAGTTTACTTATAATTTATTTAAAAATATAAAATTTGTGTTGTAACGATGAGCCCTCATGAATGAGTCAAGGTAAATTTAATGCTTTCTGTGACATTTTTTCGTCATATTTTAGGACATTTTTTTTTTATATATATAAAGGCAGCGCTGAGTATTTTGTCCAGTACAGATGTTTATTTTAAGTATGAATATGGTGGGTGATTAAGCACATTATTGTAGGAACAGTTTAAGCAGCTACTGTAAGATATCTGACCAGGATTTTAATTTCACAGAAAATGGGACAGGTAGAATGGATTTCTCTCTAGAGATCAGTATGGCCGAGAAAACATGCTAACGTTTATTATTGTAATTAAGAGCTTATCAATTAAATTGTTGTCTATTTAACATTTAAGGATTAATATTGTAATATTTAAGACATGTTGATACTTTAAACTGAAAAAAAACAGACAATGCTTGACCAAAGTTGTTTCACAAAGTTTAATTCTTAAATGTATGAATGTTTCGTCAATCATTACAGAGAATCTTTAGAGAACTGGACCTACAGTGGGTATAGAAAATAATCAAATGTTGTAGCTTTGCAGCCAGAAATGAAGACGGGTACATTTTTTGTTATTTTCAAGTTAACGATCTCGCTGACTGGTCGGGCTGTGATTGGGGGAAAATCAGCAGGTGATCAGCACTCAGCATTCTTTAAGTTTAAGCTACTCGATGCATCAAAGAGGCTTGCTGACGCATCACTGATGCCTCGTAGATGCCAAACAAATATCTATCATGCTAAATATCCTGAACGGTCAGCCAACTCAACATCACATAATGTCAGGTATAGTGACAAGCTACAGCCAATGAGAGAGCAAGACATGGTTTGAGGTCAGTGAACAGAAAACAGCAGCAGCAACATGGCTTTAAGAAAAGTTTAATAACAAGAAATGGAGAGAATTTTTCCATCACACAAACGGCTTGCAGTACTAATTTCTTCATGAGAAAACGTGGTTTGGGGACAGGATAGAGCCGTTGGGTGACAGAGTTGTTGTCAACTCGTTTAGTGTGTGACCCCCTTTTGTGGATAATTTATGTAGTTTTGAATAGTATGAACACCACTATGAGTTCAAGACAGTCAAGAAGTCATGTAGTCTGAACAGCACAGCGATTGGCTGATGATTTAGTTCATGAAGTGTGAACTAGACTTAAGTCTCATCTGCCTCAGAATCTGCAAGGTGCTTTGGTAAAGCTATGTCGTGATTGCATGTGGCCTGTCTTAAGGAGTTGATTTTTTCTTGTAACTCTCCCATACAAGCCAGATTTGTGGAGAATTTGTGATATTGTTGTCATATGCACACAATGACCAGTCTTTGTCATAAATTCCTGCAGAGTTGCTGTAGGCCTCTTGGTATCCCTCTAGCTCTTTCATCCCATTTGGAGCCATGCCCTGATGCAGGGAGGGTTTGTTTTGTACCAGATACCATCCACTTCTTAATAATAGACTTCACTGTGCTTCTAGGCATTGACAAAGTATTTGAAATGTTTTTGTATCCATCTCCAGACTTGTTCCTGTCCACAACTTTTTCCAGGAGACCTATTGAGAGTGCCTTGCCACGTATAATTGATTGTTTGCTTCAGTTGCACTACCAAAGACTGAAATGCTACAGGAAAGCTCTTTTCATGCTAAGCTAATCAAAATAACCACAGCTGATTATTTATTTATTTATTTATTTATTCATGCAAGCAAGATGGCGCCGCACATGGCTGCTTCAGTGCTTGGCTCTCCAGTGTTTGTACGGTTTTTGTTAGTTTTTCCTGTTTTTTGTTTAACAAACACGATCAGTTTCACCAGGGATGAACTGTTGAACATTCGGCAGAACACACCACAAGATCTTTTACCGGATTTAAATTATTCAGACGTTTTACTGAACATTGTTATCAGAGGAGCAGAGGCGCTGATCAAACGCTTCAGGATGCGCAGACGGGGAAAGCGAGCGGGAGCGCTCGTCAGACTCAGGAAGCGCGGATTTCGAACGCCGTTGCCTAGCATCCATCTGGAAAATCTCCGCTCTCTACCTAACAAAACAGACAAACTCCTTCTGCTCTATCGGACAAATAAAGATTTCTCACACTCTTCCTCTCTGTGTTTCACGGAAACCTGGCTGAATGACGCCATACCGGACAGCGCGCTCCATCTGCCGGGCTTTCAGCTGTTTAGAGCGGATCGCGAAACAGAATCAATGGGGAAATCGCGCGGCGGTGGGACATGCTTTTACATTAATGAACGCTGGTGCACAGATGTAACTGTGTTAAAGAAGATGTGCTGTCCTGGTCTAGAAATGCAGTTTGTCAACTGCAAGCCGTTCTATTCGCCGCGGGAGTTTCACTCGTTCATTCTGGTCGGTGTTTACATCCCTCCACAAGCGCATGTGAGCTCAGCTTTACAAAACCTTGCTGATCAGATCACAGAGACAGAACATCAACACCCAGACTCCGTTTTAATAATTCTTGGGGACTTTAATAAAGCCAATCTCTCCCGTGAACTGCCAAAATACTGGATCACTGTTACACCACAATAAAGGATGCATATCACTCTGTTCCACGAGCAGCTTTGGGACGTTCTGATCACTGTCTGGTTCATCTTATACCATCCTACAAGCAGAAACTTAAATCTGCTAAACCTGTAGTAAGGACTGTAACATCCTATATTAGTTTCTGTGAGGATATATGCATTCCTACCAGGACTTATTTAACATTCAACAATGATAAACCATGGTTTACAGTAAAACTCAGACATCTTCGTCGGGCCAAAGAGGATGCCTACAGAAACGTAGACAGAGTCTTGTACAATCAGGCCAGGAACACACTGAACAAAGAGATTAGAGCGGCTAAAAAGACCTACGCTAAAAAGTTGGAAGACCACTTTACCACTCAGTTTACTTCCAACGACTCAACTTCAGTTTGGTGAGGACTGAGAGCCATCACAAACTACAAGACACCTTCCCCTTGCACTGAGGCTAATCAACGACTTGCTAACGACCTGAATGAGTTTTATTGTAGATTTGAAACCCCCAACACCCATTCTGACCATCTCCCTACACAACTATTAACACCTCCTGCAATCCCCCTATCCATACCTCCTGCTCTTCAAATCTGTGAAGATGATGTGCACCAGGTCTTCAGGAAGAACAAAAGAAGAAAAGCACCAGGCCCAGATGGCGTTACACCAGCCTGTCTGAAAATCTGTGCTGACCAGCTGGCCCCCATCTTTTCACAGATCTTCAACAGATCTCTGGAGTCGTGTGAAGTGCCTTCCTGCTTCAAACGCTCCACCATAATCCCCATTCCAAAGAAACCCAAGATAACAGGACTTAACGACTACAGACCTGTGGCTCTAACGTCTGTCGTCATGAAGTCGTTTGAAAAACTGGTTCTGGCTTATCTGAAGGACATCACTGGACCCTTACTGGACCCCTTGCAGTTTGCTTACCGAGCTCCGTGGATGATGCAATCAACATGGGATTGCACTTCATCCTGCAACATCTGGACAAAACAGGGATTATGTGAGGATCCTGTTTGTGGACTTTAGTTCGGCTTTCAACGCCATCATCCCAACAACCCTCCAGACCAAACTGACCCAGCTCTCTGTTCCTAGCTCTATCTGTCAGTGGATCACCAGCTTTCTGACAGATAGGCAACAGTTAGTGAGACTGGGGAAATTCATGTCAAACAGCTGCTCCACCAACACTGGTGCCCCTCAGGGATGTGTTCCCTCCCCTCTGCTCTTCTCCCTGAACACCAACAACTGCACCTCTAAAGACACCTCTGTCAAGCTTCTGAAGTTTGCAGACGACACTACAGTCATTGGCCTCATCCAGGACGGTGATGAGTCTGCTTACAAACAAGAGGTTGAGCAGCTGGCTGTCTGGTGCAGTCTCAACAACCTGGAGCTTAACACACTCAAAACCGTGGAGATGATCATGGACTTCAGGAACCCCCCCCCGCACTCCCCCCACTCACCATCATGAACAGCACTGTGACTTCAGTGGAGTCATTCAGATTCCTGGGAACCACCATCTCTCAGGACCTGAGGTGGGACAATCACATTGACTACATTTTGAAAAAGGCCCAGCAGAGGTTGTACTTCCTTCGCCAGCTGAGGAAGTTTAACCTGCCACAGGAGCTGCAGCAACAGTTCTACTCAGCCGTCATTGAGTCGTCCTGTGCACTTCAATAACTGTCTGGTTTGGTTCAGCAACAAAATCAGACATCAGAAGACTACAGAGAACTGTTCAGACTGCTGAAAGGATTATTGGTGCTCCCCTGCCCACCCTTCAAGAACTGTATACACCCAGAGTGAGGAAAAGAGCTCAGAAAATCACTCTGGATCCCTCACATCCAAGTCACCCCATCTTTGAACTTTTGCCATCTGGCCGGCGCCTCAGAGCTGCAAATACCAGAACAGCAAGGCACAAGAACAGTTTCTTCCCCCAGGCAATCTACCTCATGAACAGTTAAATGCTCCCCACTTATGCTTATGCAAAAAATGTGCAATATCCATATATTTATTTGTTACCCCTCCATCCTAGTACATCCCTGCATCTTACTCAATCCTATGCCATTATCATTTATAGCACAATTGTTTATACACTTATTTATTTGCCAATTATTTTTATTTATTTTTTTTGTCTGTGTTTTGTTGTCTCTGTGTACTGGAAGCTTATGTCACTATAACAAATTCCTTTTATGCGCAAGCATACTTGGCAATAAAGCTCTTTCTGATTCTGATTATTTATTTTCTGACATGTTGGTGTTATGTCTTTCACTTGGATGTTATAAGTTGCACGGGGTAAATACAGCTGGATAAAAGGAAAACTGTGTCTGACTTCATTTCAGGTGGCAAAACAACAAAATGTCATTATTTGAAAGGGAGTGATTCATATCTTTGTCCACCATAGGCCTATATCTAACACAGATGCACTCTAACTGCTGCATAGTGTAAAACTCTTCTAATATTTTAATAATGATCACAAATGAATAAAATAAAGCATATACAACGTAGTTGATGACTCTCAAACATATTGGTTTTGGGATGTACCATTCCATCTATGACATGCTCTTTCAGAGTGCCACGAGAGCCCCTTAGAATGGTATCCTAAAACCCTTGTTATGGTAAGTGTGGACGTGAAGTCTTAGCACACTTTATAAAATCCACACTGTGGAAAAATAATAATAAAAAAATAATAGAAAATCAAATCAAATACAGTTCTCTCAACATCCATCAACACCAAACATTACACCTGAAAGTAAGAACTGACAGACAATTTCAGAACATTGTCGTGAAAGCAACAGAAAACTGACAAGAAAGCCGAACGAGATGCCAGCATGGGAAAGATGTGTGTGAGAGGGCTGGTAAACATCAATGTTTTTTCTCACGTACTGTTCTAGGCTAGTTCTTGTGACATTATGACAGTTATCCTCTTGGGATGTGTTTTCAGATCCACAGCAGGATATGAAATATGGAGACGATGGAAACTACAAGCCTCTAATGGCCAAATGGTGTTGGGAATGTAGTTATTTGCTGCTACTGTCTATGCAAGTGTGTGTCATTGTAAGGATGTGTACCAGTCTTTTAGTGTGACTTTGCGGTGACAACATCTGGCTCTCAGACGTTTTGGAAGGAGCTTTGCTTCCCAGGATGGAGGGGCGGCAGACGGTCATTCCAGATGGAGATGTCTGACACCATCCGCCACTGGTGCAGTGGACCAAAGAGAGAGCAGTCTGAGAATGCCGCCAACCCCCCACCCCCCAGCTCTGTCCTGTAGATGAAACAGAATACTAATATAGACTACATCATTTCAGGTTACAACCAATCCTGTGGGTACAGAGGTGTCCTGCTGAAATGTCTGGTGCCAGAAAAGGTTTTTTTTTTTTTTTTCCCCAATAGGTGGGAATAGAAACAATTTGTCAGAATTGTCTGTAAAATGGTTGGCACGGGATGCAGAAACACAATAATTGCTATCAATATAAGTACTCTAAACAATAACAATTGTATAAACACAATGCTTTTAACTTTTGTGTTCGTGCTCTCAAAGAGTGCATCTGCTTAACCAGTCTTCCATCACATCCATCCAGTTGATCTTAAGCAGGGACAAGTAAAAAAAAAAGTCTCCTCTTAACAGTTGTTCTAGAGATGTGTCTGCTGCTAGAACTCCGTGTGCCATTGACCTGGTCTCTAATCTGAGTTGCTGTTAACCTGCGATTTCTGAGGCTGGTGACTCGGATGAACTAATCCTCCACAGCAGAGGTGACTCTTGGTCTTCCTTTCCTGGGGCGTTTTCTTAAAGTAATGATGGCCACTCGTTTTCCTGTACTTAGCTGCTTTTTTCTATTCAGTCTATTCAGTAGGACTATCAGCTGTGTATCCACCTGACTTCTGCACAACACAACTGATGGTCCCAACCCCATTTATAAGGCAAGAAATCACACTTATTAAACCTGACAGGGCACACCTGTGAAGTAAAAACCATTTCAGGTGACTACCTCTTGAAGCTCATCAAGAGAATGCCAAGAGTGTACAAAGCAGTAATCAAAGCAAAAGGTGGCTACTTTGAAGAACCTACAATATGACATATTTTCAGTTGTTTCACACTTTTTTATTATGTATATAATTCCATATATAATTCCACATGTGTTAATTCATAGTTTTGATGCCTTCAGTGTGACTCATTTTCATAGTCATGAAAATAAAGAAAACTCTTTGAATGAGAAGGTGTGTCCAAACTTTTTGTCTGTACTGTATATATATATATATATATATATATATATATACATATATATATATATATATATATATATATATATATATATATATATATACACACACACACACACACATCGGAGTAACAGAACCGTGTGGAGATCAAGCCATGTTGAAGAAAGCACCCGAGAACATAAATTTTGGCACACACCCACACACCCTTGTGCTTCGACACATTAAGCATGAAACAGGCTTTACAAAGAATTCCCATCACCACCCTAAGCAAGTGACTTGGACAGTCTCTACTGTCTCTGCTAATACTTTACCGTCAGTTGCTTGTGATAAAAGGCATCTTGTGTTAACTGACCTGACTCTGTTGACATGAATTACATTAATGAAGTTAGAGTGAAATCTTCTAACTACCACAAAAGA
The DNA here is from genome assembly GCF_963082965.1 of Carassius carassius. Classification (NCBI taxonomy): domain Eukaryota; kingdom Metazoa; phylum Chordata; class Actinopteri; order Cypriniformes; family Cyprinidae; genus Carassius; species Carassius carassius. Next base: position 22,114,388 of record NC_081772.1, read on the forward strand.
CAAAGAGCTTTTTTTTTTTACTGTTTAGTTCCTTTTAATTTGGGGATTTTTCAGTTATTCAGTTTGGATTTTGTTAATCTGCAGGTTTGTCTTATTTGTAAGGATCCATTTATGACTGTTAATGTTCCTTGCACGCACACGCACATAAACACACACACACACACACACAAATAAAAATCAGTGTGATATATTCTAAACGATTAATATGCTAGGGCACTAACTGCTAAATTTAGCAGGATTGGAAAAAAAAATACATAAAAACAGTAACACAAAGTGTAATGTGACTATGAAAGCACACAGGAACTAATTAAAAACTGTGGTTTTACTCTAACCTTAGCTCATGCCCATTCCCTGATATACTGATATACTGATATGAGCAACAGTAACCTCATTATTTTATTTTGTTGAAGCAAGAATATGGTGAATAATCCCCAAACTGAAGGCTCACACCACAGCAGATTTGACCTGATAAAACGGCTTACAGATAAGAATCTCGTCAAGGTCACGGTGAGTATTTCATTCACGGTTGTGATGGGAGTACAGATACAATATATTCCCAGGCCAGCAGCGGGCTCCTACTGTTAGATCATATGATATTACAGCTGGCAGGGGCGTAGATTACGCGGGGGACGTGTCCCCCCCACTTTTATAATCACGGAAATTCGTCCCCCGCACTTTTTCAGGCAAATTTGTTCGTATAGAGGTTTTCAAGAGCTGGTGTGAATAAATATAGATTTAAACTCAAAGAGACAGGATAGTCTGCGCATGATCTGATGTTTTCTCGAAACAAGAAGGCGAGATGAACGTCACGGAGCGCTAAACACTCCTGCAGTGTTTGTGTGTGTGTGTGTGTGTGTTTCATTCATACTCGAAGCCGGAGGGCGCTCTCGCGCAGAAAGTCATATCAGGAAACTCCTAATATGGACAACAGTCCAGCTTTCTCTGTATGAAAACGTACTCGGTTACTAAACGTAACCTCGGTTCTCTCTAGAAGAGCGAACGAGTACTGCGTCTTAGCTAAGACGCTACGGGAAAAGTCTCTTTTCACGAAATACTGAAGCAAAAAATTATCCTTAATTTTGTATTTTTGTAAAGCGCATTTGCAGCAATACACAGCTATAGGCGAGACGGCTCGTTCGCTCATTGGCTTATTCTGCGGCAACTGCACAGCCTATCGAGCGCGGCCTGATGCAACAAAAGGCTGACTCACCTGATTTATTTCATCGCCGAAGCGAACCAGAGTGAATCATGCGCACGGCAGAGAACGCAGTACTCTTACGAGAGCTCTCTCGTACTGCGTCTTAGCTAAGACGCTACGGGAACCCAATGTAAAACGCCGTGCGCGCAGGGATCACACACCAATAAACCTGAAGCAACGCCCAGGATTTACAGTGCACAGTCACCTGAGGGACTCACAGAGAGTCCAGGACAGAAAAGGGAAAAAGCCCTCCGTCCTATATCTAGCAGCATCCGTAGATGCGGCAATATGACATCACACAGCCGAGGCAAGGCCTGACCAATGTGGCAATGCGGGTCTTACGCAATACTGCCCATATAACAGTCGGCAGCGCATAGCGCTCGTGAACTCAGAATTCCCCTCTGGGCCCTGATTCGACTATACCGACAACAGCCTTGCTTGCAAGGCGGGGACCACCAGGTTATAGAACCTGATAAATGTAGACGGCGAGGCCCAACCTGCCGCCATACATATATCCTGCAAGGAGATCCCAGTAGACCACGCCCACGACGGGGCGACGCCTCTTGTGGAGTGTGCTCTGACGCCCAACGGGCACTGAAGGCCCCTGGAAGCGTAAGCTAATGCCATGGCGTCAACTATCCATCTGGATAGAGTCTGTCTCGAAACAGCCATTCCCTTGGAATGTCCACCGAACGAGACAAACAGCTGCTCCGTCTGCCGAAAGGCAGCAGAGCGAGACACATAAGCTCTTAAAACCCTGACAGGGCAAAGAAAACTCGAGTCTCCATCCTCCCCTGACACCGGCAGGGCAGACAGGGCAATAACCTGAGCCCGAAACGGTGTGTTGAGGGATTTCGGCACATAACCGTGCCTAGGTTTGAGTATGACCCTTGAGTCATTGGGCCCAAACTCCAAGCACGACTGGCTCACTGAGAGCGCGTGCAAATCACCCACACGCTTCACAGAAGCGAGAGCCAACAAGAATACTGTCTTGAACGACAGATGCTGAAGGCTAACCGATTGGATAGGTTTAAAAGGGGGACCCTTCGTGGCCTCCAAAACCGCCGCGCGGTCCCACATAGGGACTGACGGAGGTCTGGGAGGATTCAGCCTCCTAGCTCCTCTGAGGAACCGGATGACTAAATCGTTCCTTCCTATTGACTGACCGGACGCCGTTTCAGAAAACGCCGCGATGGCCGCCACATAAACTTTGAGCGTGGATGGGGCTCTGCCCTTATCCAACAGCTCCTGTAGGAAGGAGAGGACCTCCGTCACCTCACAACTAAGGGGTGAATAACCTCGAGCTGTGCACCAGCTGGAGAACACCGACCACTTCGAGGCATACAGACGTCGTGTCGACGGAGCTCTAGCCTGAGTGATGGTATTTAGCACTCCCACTGCGAGATCAGCGGGTAACCGTTGAGCGCCCACACATGGAGGGACCACAACTCCGGTTGAGGGTGCCAAATCGAGCCCCTGGCCTGCGAGAGGAGGTCCCTCCTCAACGGTACCGGCCACGGGGCGACATCTGCTAACTGCATCAAATCTGGGAACCATGGTTGGTTCTTCCAAAGAGGTGCTACAAGCAGTATTGAACATCTCGTTTCTCTCACCCGTTCTATCACCTGCGGAAGGAGGGAGACGGGAGGGAACGCATAAAGCGGGCAGCACGGCCATCTCCGTGACAGCACGCTTTCGTTCTTGGAAAAGAACGCGGGGCAGTGAGCGTTTTCGTGGGACGCAAAGAGGTCCACCCCCGCCATGCCAAATCTCTCCCACATCAGCCGGACTGTTTGCGGGTGTAGAGACCATTCGCCCGTAGGAACATTGCCTCTGGACAGCCTGTCTGGACCCAGATTCTGCAGTCCAGGCACATGCACTGCTCTCAGCGAGCGCACGTTGCGCTGAGCCCAAACCAGGAGGCGTTCTGTCAGCCTGTACAGGTATTCGGGACCCGAGACCGCCCTGGCGATTTATGGAGGACACCACGGACATGTTGTCCGCACGGACTACGACGTGGTGATCCTTGATATGGGGACAAAAGCATGTCAGCGCGTTCTCCACTGCCGGTGTTTCCAGGCAGTTGATATGATGGAGCTTTTCCCATTCTGACCATAGGCCAAACGACGGTCTGCCTTCGAGCAGCGCTCCCCATCCCGAAGTGGAGGCGTCCGTCGACACCATTTTCACACTCGGGGAAGTCCCCAGGCTTACACCTGATCGGTACCAGCCGTTCGCTGTCCAAGGTGCTAGAGCCGCAACACAGCTCTGATCGACCTTGAAATGCAGCCGGCCAGACGCCCACGCTCTGCGCGGCATCCGAGCCTTCAGCCAGAACTGCAGGGGGCGCATGCGGAGCAGGCCCAGCCGCAGAACCGGAGACGCTGAGGCCATGAGACCCAGCATCTTTTGACAGTGTTTGAGCGACACGGTCGCGCCGCAGCGGAAAGAACTCGCTGCGCGCTGAATGCCCATCGCGCGCTGTGGTGACAGCCGCGCCGTCATGGAACACGAGTTCAGAACTATACCCAGAAACAGGATCGTCTGACTGGGGTTCAGCGAACTCTTCGCCCAATTGACACTGAGGCCGAGCTTCTCGAGGTGATCGAGTAAAACAGCCCTGTGGTCCACGAGCTCCGCTCGTGATCGGGCCAGAACCAGCCAGTCGTCCAAATAATTCAGCACTCGTATGTCTCTGAGTCTGAGAGGAGCGAGCGCTGCATCCATGCACCTCGTAAACGTACGAGGAGCCACGGAGGACTGTAAACTGGTATGCCTGGCCCTCGAAGGTGAATCTCTAATATCGCCTGTGGTTTGACGCTATCTGTATTTGAAAATACGCGTCCCTCAGATCTATTGACATGAACCAGTCCCCTGTGCGAATCTGCACGAGGAGTTTCCTGGTCGTAAGCATTTTGAAACTGCGTTTCATCAATGCCTTGTTCAGCTGTCTTAGATCCAGTATGGGCCTGAGACCCCCGTCTCTCTTGGGCACCAGAAAGTATCTGCTCTACAGCCCCCCCTTCGCTTTGAGCTTGAGACACAGGCTCTACAGCCCCTTTGCTCAACAGTTTTGATATTTCGGCCCGAAGTATGTGTGCTACTTCTGTTTTGACCGTAGTTTCGACGCGCGCTGAAAAGCGCGGAGGGCGTCGAAAAAAAACTGTAGCGAGTAGCCTCTCTTTATAATGCCTAGCACCCAATCCGAAACCCCTGGAAGCGCTGACCATGCATCTGCATGAATGGCTAAGGGCTGGATGTGAAGCGCGCTCTGTTGACCGGGCAACGGCGGCGCTCGGGTGTGCTGCGCATTTGAGGCGGGGAGCGCGCTGATCACAGCGGGCAGATCGCTCCTCCTCGACCCCGTCCCGGCGCTTAACCGCTTGGGGGAAGGCTGAGCAGGTCCCGTGGGACTCGATATGTCTGCGAGTAACAGTGGGCTGCATATGTGCACATTTACCACTTTCAACTCGCTGTCTGCCTGTGCAGAGCGTACGTGCACGGGCCTCGTTTTTACAGAAGCCACGCGCCGTATGTGACATAGTGTATGTGGGCACTGGGGAGTGGGCACGTTTACTATGCGGCGCGCTCGACCGATCTGTGTCGATCTTATGTGCGCGAGTCCTGTGTGCAGGGCTGTGCTTACATGTGGAGATGGGCACTGAGGAGTGGGCATCGTCACTGCATTTATAGCACCATCGGGCGTGGCCGGACGAGCGTACACGTTTTTTTTTTTTTTTTTTTTTTTTTTTTACAGAAACCACATGACGCGTGTGACATAGTAATTGTGGGCACTGAGGGGTGGGCACGCTTACTATGCAGTGTGCGCGATCGACTTGAGTCGCTTTTATGGGCGCAGGCCCTGTGTGCAGGGCTGTGCTTACATGTGGAGATGGGCACTGAGGAGTGGGCATCGTCACTACATTTATAGCACCATCGGCCGTGGCCGGACGAACGTGCACGGGTTTCGTTTTTACAGAAACCACATGACGCGTGTGACATAGTGATTTTGGGCACTGAGGAGTGGGCACGTCTACTATGTAGTGCGCGTGATCGACTTGAGTCGCTTTTATGGGCGCGAGCCCTGTGTGAAGGGCTGTGCTTATATGTGGAGATGGGCACTGAGCAGTGGGCATCGTCACTACATTTATAGCACCATCGGCCGGGACACCAGAAATTACACCTTTTTTTGGGAAATATCTGGGTAGCCGTGATAACGGTTTTCGTGTGCAGGCAAGCGGGCAACCGTACAGGCTTGCGCATTGCAAAAAACGCTGAAACAGTCACAATCTCTGGAACTGAAACAGCGGCGCGCTTAGGTGAGAGCCCGGCCACAGCGGTACTCGTACACCAGCGCTTCGATGAAGCAGCCATCGTGTGTAGTGCCGACGCAGCGTCATGCAGCATGCATAGATGGCTTTCCTAGGATGGCTTCGGGGCTCCCGGCCTTACCGTAATCCTCTGCCGCGGTCCCCGCGGCGCGGGGCGACGGCCGGTAGAGCGAGAACGGGGGTCTCGAGCTGCGTTGCTGAAGCTGTTGTGATAACGGCTTTTGTGTGCAGGCAAGCGGGCAACTGTGCAGGCTTGCGCATTGCAGAAAACGCTGAGACAGTCACAATTCCTGGAACTGAAACAGCGGCGCGCTTGGGTGAGAGCTCGGCCACAGCGGAACTCGTACACCTGCGCTTCGATGAAGCAGCCATCGTTAGTAGTGCCGACGCAGCGTCACACAGCAGGCTTTAGATGGCAACACCGCTTTTGCCGCCGTCCAGCAGAGGGCGGACAAAGGTGCGTCGCTATCGCCTTTTCCACCGGCGGAAGTGAGTGGTAGTTCCTGTTTTTAGCATCATCAGTGTGGAGAATGCTAGTGAGACAGACGAACGAGTTCGTGCTGAATATGGAGCGTTCCAAGCCTTCGCCACCTCTTCGTGAAGCTCAGGAAGAAATGAGGCGGGCTTTGAGAAGAACGCTCATCCAAAAGGGAAATACCATCCAGCCGGGAACGAGAGGGGGGGCGCTGGTGCAAACCACTCGCGGCCGAGACTCATCGCGGCCAACACGAGCATTCGCCCCGGCTCCTTCTCGATGTCAGCTCGTCTGCTGGGCTTCTGAGCAGAAGGGGCGAGATCCTCGGAGCTTAAATTTAAACTTTAATGGTATAAGTCATGGGAAAAAGCCTTGATAATGCTAGGATTTGACGTTGAAGCATGAAGTTGCTTTAGCTTCTTCTAATCTAGTGATCCCTTAAAAAATTGGGACTTATAGTTAACATTAAAGGTAAAAATTCACCTCATCTATTTTCTAAATGTGTTGTTAACATTCCATGCTTATGTTTCAGGTTCCATATTTAAAAAAAAAAAAATTCAATTAACTAATTGCTTAAAATAATAATAACAACAACAATAATGACAATTATACTAATTGTTTGACCTGTGTTAACTTCCAAAACGCAGTCTTCCAATGAATTACAATGACTTTTTTTCTGTTGATGTAAGACAAAGTTCTCTGTTTACACAACAACAATGTACTTTTTAATTGTAGTGTTCAGGCGGTAACATCAAAATGATCGTATTTCATATTGATCCATATTGGAAGGTGTTTGTTTTTTTGTTTGTTTCTTTTTGTGTGTGTGTGTGTGTGTGTCAGCATACTGACAGACAACTCAATAACTCTGTCTAACAACATATAAATGGCATATCCACCCCCACCTAAACCTACTCTAATATCAAATGTCAATCAATTGTCAACACAAATTGATAACATTCTTCATTGCTTTTATTAAATCTGTATATATATATATATATATATATATATATATATATATATATATATATATATATATATATATACAGTACAGACGAAAAGTTTGGACACACCTTCTCATTCAAAGAGTTCTTTATTTTCATGACTATGAAAATTGTAGATTCACACTGAAGGCATCAAAACTATGAATTAACACATGTGGAATTATATATGGAATTATATACATAACAAAAAAGTGTGAAACAACTAAAAATATGTCATATTCTAGGTTCTTCAAAGTAGCCACCTTTTGCTTTGATTACTGCTTTGCACAATCTTGGCATTCTCTTGATGAGCTTCAAGAGGTAGTCACCTGAAATGGTCTTCCAACAGTCTTGAAGGAGTTCCCCGAGAGATGCTTAGCACTTGTTGGCCCTTTTGCCTTCAGTCTGCAGTCCAGCTCACCCCTAAACCATCTCGATTGGGTTCAGGTCCGGTGACTGTGGAGGCCAGGTCATCTTGCGCAGCACCCCATCACTGTCTGTCTCGGCTGTCTTTCTTGCCAACCTACAGCAGAATTTTGCAATGCAATTTAGGGCCACTAGTGGTATAGGAAATTACCTGAGACAGGTATTATTTATTATTTTCTTATTGTTTACATTTGTGCATTTTGTTGTTTAGAGACAGACATCCTAAATGTTTCACCACAATTCCAGATATTCCTATTTTTCATTGTTTTATGCCTTTCAGCCAGCAACATGAAGAATGACAATAAACTTTGCTTGGTTTGACTTTAAAACTGAGAAAATGGCAGCAGTTTGTTGCTTAGAAGGCATGTCGAGACAGACCTGATGTAATCTAATGGTGGTTCCATTGGAATCACTCAAATGACAAAACAATAAGCCGTAGACTATTAAAAGACAAAAAGGATTGAGTTATGCCAGACAGGACTGTGTTGTGACACTGAAGGAGCAGTTCCATCATACCACATACATCTCTACCTGTCACTTTACTATTTTCTCATAAATTCACAAAAAAGCCGTATAAAACCCAGAAATATCTCCCTTGAATGTAGTAAGAATGCTAAGAACATACAAAACATTCCCTAAATCAAATTAATGCATCTAAAAAATGGCACAAACTAAGCTGTGACAAAAAGCAGATACTAGTAGTATCAAAGGTTGATCGATTTTAACATTAAAACTAAAATGTGTTACACTTAAGAATGTTAGGAAATAGAGATGTTTTTGGAACTACACAAATAATATAACCATGATTGTGCAAACATATTGAATAGACTTGGACTAAGTATACTTAAGTAAATACTTTATGTAGCAAGTATACAGATATCAGTGTTCTAGTAGTATACTTGTAAGTCTACTGTTTCAATACTCCTTGGGACTAAATTGGCCCACTTTCTAGTAAATAAAAGTATACTTTAAGTATAACAGTAGCAAACTTTGAGTACACAAATAGTTTACCTCTATTTTTGTAGTTTGTACTGCAATTATACTAAAAGTGAACTTATAGGTTAGTGATAGTTACTAAAGTACTAAAGTACACTTTGAAGCATAGTCTCAGTAAACTACTAGTTTATTAGTTTTGTACTGCAAGTATACTCCTAAGTTTTCTTTAAGTCAACTTTGCATCATACCTTAAGTATACTATGTCCCATAAACAAAAACATTTTATTCTAGCTTAATGCATTATTTTTTTAAACACTTTAATGTGGGTAAGACATCACATTTTGAACAAAAAGCTGAAAAAAGACGAATGATAATCAAAACGTAGATGGAGTCGATCAACACCCCAAAGCTTGAATGTAATTATTACCTCTTCATCGGTCGACATTTAATTCCATAACGTTACAGTTTTGATGCTGTTTCATATTAGATGATTGTGTTAGATTACATGTGTTAGTATCTGTTGTTTCCTTTTTCTTCTTCACTTGTGTATATATATATTTTTTGGGGGGAAATTCTGTGCAGAAGATGTGTACTAGTGCCCTCTACCATATAAAAATGAAAACACGGAAAATAAGAATAGCTCAAATATATTTAGACTTTTTTGTAAGTATAAGTCAAGTATACTTAAATGGATACTATACGTAATGGATATTTATACTTAAATGGACTAAAAGCATACTTTCCTATTTTTAGCTTAAAAGAAGTATACTAATAGCACACCTGAGTAAACTTGTTTTTCGTAAGGGTAGGCAAAATAAGATTACACAAATTAGACAATGGACAATGAAACATGAGATCCGTCTGTCTGTCTTTATGTATGTATGTGAAGAGTTTGGTTCCAAAAGGCTTTAAATTCATTTTAATTTAATTGAGCAAACGCGTTTTCTTTGACAGCCTATGAACTTCGTCAATACTAATCTTATATACACGCACTGGACTTAAAATACATCAACATTTCCCTTACATTAAACTTCCAAAAGTGCATTCATCTTTGCCATGTTGCATCCATTTAGTTGACTAGTGCTATATTCTGTATTAACAAAAACATAAATGGTATTAATAAAAACACTAACACTGACAAGCTTTGCATTATCACGTTCATAATCGAATGTGATTCATCTAATGAACGAGATATTGCGTATCTTGATGGTGATCTACGGCTTTGTGTATTAAATGCCGCTCCATCTGGAAGCACGTGATGGATATTTACCGGTACTATTAATCACAGAATCTGGTTTACTGACGACATGCACATTACAATCACATGCAATTTATCATGCAGCCCATGTTTGTTGATCATAACTGTCACAATTACTGTCTAGAATGTGTGGAATGGTGCGCTGTGATTGGTTGAGCGAATATATTGCATTCTGCATAGAAGGAAGACTGGTGTTTGTTACAGTTTGGAAAAAAAGTGAGAAAACATTACCTAATAACTAAGCAAATATTGCATCTTGGTTATATTAAATATTTACTTTTCAACACCGGCCTGATACAATACAGATTTTGGTGGAAACTCTCTTTTTTATGCCATTAATCATGTTTTAGAATATATATTTAACAAAAAGGGGTCACAAAAGACAATTCAACCAATAAGAAACGAGACACAACTACATTAGCCAATCACACCATGAAACATTAATTAAGGGAGCACATGGCAAGAACACATGAGGTAATAAGGAATCACATGACAAGGCAGGATCAAAGAGACATAAAAACATGAACATAAACCTTTTTTACACATCACCCCTCTATAGGTAGCATCAGAAGCCCAAACAAAACCTCAAAACCCAAATTGTGTAACAGTGGTGGGTCTGGGGCATAGAGCAATGGCAGGCTTGAACCATGAAGCAGAGGGCAAGACCATGGGCCATGGTGCAGAGAAGGGGTGGGTGAGGGATGCTGGACAACTGTCAAGGAACAGAGCTAATTCTGTTGTGTGTATATATATATATATATATATATATATATATATATATATATATATATATATATATACATATATATACAAACACCTCTTGTCTTGTTAACTGGGTTGATTACTGATTGTGCTCCTCGTGTTAATTAGGTTAATTATCTGAATGTGCGCCGCCTGAATTTGTTAATAAAACATCATAAAGTGGGTCTACTGTTATCAGTGTTTTTGATAAAAATGACTCAATATAACATTGTGACTTCACTAAGAGAGATTTTACTGCTCACAAATTCAGTTTTGTGAGCTTTAGTGGAAATGAAGGTTTCAGAATAAACCTGAAACAGACGTCATCATTGGCTACGTTTACTAAATAAAGTGATCGGGTTGATGTGCGCGTTTATATGTCACAAGCTTCAAATCGGAATAGATTTTTTTTGACATGCGTACACTGCACAAATAGTGAAAGTTACACATATATATATATGGGGGGAGTGCATATACAGTTCTCTCTCCACCTTCAATACCACTACTGAGGTGCCCTTGAGCAAGGCACTGAACCCTCAACTGCTCCCCGGGCGCTGCAGCATAAATGGCTGCCCACTGCTCCGGGTGTGTGTTCATGGTGTGTGTGTGTTCACTGCTGTGTGTGTGCACTTTGGATGGGTTAAAAGCAGAGCACGAATTCCGAGTATGTGTTACCATAGTTGGCTGAATGTCATGTCACTATATATATATAAACCCCTGTGCTGCTCAGATTTATAGCGCAAAAAAAAGCCCTTCCCCACGTCCAAAACAAGGTAACCTGCTCCACTTCACAGTTTGGACAATCGTGGAACAGCTTGTCATGTCATCAGTGCTCCTGCAGTTGCTCTGGAGAAGCTGCACCGTCTGAGTCAGCTGACTGATCTCGAAATGATGTTGCAGTACCTTAATGCCATACGTCAAAGTAACGCGGGGTCAGTGCTGTCTCAGATTGGACCAAATTTCTAACTGGCCTGCTCTACTTCAAGTCAGTCACCGATCGGTCTGCCGCATGAAGTCGAACATATCTATTAACCAAGAGAGCACAAGTCAAAGCACATTAGGGAATAGGGAATCACATGACAAGGGAGGAACCAAGAGACATGAAAACATGAACATAAACCATCAATTCAATGAAATATTTAGTCACAGTGATAAAGTGGATAAAAATTACTAGACTGGTTTGGACTTCACATGAATTGCTGCATATCATTTATTATTGATTAAATAATAACTCAAGTAAAACAATAGTTGAGTTCAGAAAGCATGTTATTATGCATCTACAAGGAAGACAGAAATAAATACAAATATCTTCTGACAACAAGAATACTTTTTTTTATTTAATACTTAAACAAATTATTTTTTTAAAAGTTTGTGATGATTCATTTAATTTATTTATTTATAGTAAAAAAAATCCACAGCATCTACAGTATACCCACGGGAAGCCCTCTCAAGGTTCCTGCAGACCACAGGCAAACCGAAAGACCACTGCTGTCATCCAAAGACATCCCCTCTCACAGTCTGATGAGTCTAATTGATCATAGCAGTTCACTTTGAGGAAGAATGTTAAGTAGTCACTGGCATGGACTGCTGAGTTCAATTAGCAGTTCACCATTTTAAAGCCACATTCATCATACTGCGTCAGCTAAAATCATGTCCTAAGACTAAGAACGGCTCTCTCTAATCATTTCATTGACGTCTTTGAATTTATTAACTTTAGGGAATGGCTTTTAAATAATTTGAGAACTTATGATGTATAAGGTTTAGTTTCTGAGGACAGGATGATTGATGTGGATAAAAACATTTGTCATTGAGACACATATAGCTAAAGCAGGAAGATTAATGTAAGAGTGTGATATGTCAATATGACATTTTGCAAAATGCCACATCCCTTGGCTGCACATTCAGCTTGAAATTATTTTGAGGTCTTGTTCTCGCGAAAAGCTGGTCGTGATGTCAACAGCAGCAAAAATATTCACATGCCTGCATTATGTGTAGAGTTCTGGTTTGAAGACGTTTGGATGGCTTTCATCTTCACAATTTTAAAAATTAATCAAGCAAAGTGCATGAGTGTTAAGGCACTGATATTTCAGGCGTCTAAAAAACTGAAACAGCAATTATTCTTGGTAATATTAATATATATTTAAAAATCTGATACATTAAAACTTCCTCTACTCTCAGATTTCAGAAATTTCGGTCAAATTATTATTATTTTGTTTCCCAGATAGCTATACATACAGTAACAAAGTACGAAATCACAAAAAAAAAAACCTTGGGAATGATGAATCATCTAACTGACGAGAATGCGTCTATATCAGATGTGCCAACATACTTAAATCAGAGTAGGCTTGGGTGAAATTTGTACATGAAAGAACAAAATGCTATTTGTATCTATTTGTACCCCATTTTCTGCCTTCCTTGCAGGAGATCTGCCTCAGAAACATATCCTCCTATGGGCCCCATTCTCACTCTTTTATTCACTGCTCTCATTATTAACATACCATTTTTACAAAGTTGATTAAAATGAAAGTAAACTGGAGTACCAGCTACTATTCTACAACATTTTTATTCCCAGCATGCATCTTATACTTTTTCAAATAAAAGTCCACTGACATATTTGTTTAGAATTGTTTTGGATTGTTTTGGCTTGTAAAGGATGCTTGATCTATGCATATTTCTCTCCGGATTCAGACAACTTTTTCAATGGAGAAAAGGATATTATGGATAGAGGATACACGTACGAAGACCATGCACAGAGAGCAGCTGTCACACAACAAGTGAGTACTAAATTAGGTTCTCTTTCATGTCTTATTGCTCTTAACTGTCAAATACACTTTTTTATAAAACATTATGTTTACAACACACACAAGTTACAAAAACACAGTTGGTATTGTTAAGGTAAACAGCTGGAAAAGAAATCGCATGTTTATATTAGATCTGTATAGTATATTAAAGGACAGCAGTTACACACTGTTAGCAATTAATGTCATTTTTACAATAGATTTTACAACAACGCACTGTATTCATGTTTTTGTTGTAAATGCAAATGCATGATGGGAAATTAACCGACAGTCCTGTAATATTATTGTAACTACACCGTAGAAGCATTTTTTTACAGAAACCGCATAGCATTGTGGGATCGCTGCTGTTTGAATTTTGAAATTACGTGGCCAACGGACGGTACCAGAAGTATTTTTACATTTTTGGAAGAAAGAAGATGTCTCAGGTATGTAACATAAAATCTGTTTTATAAGTCTTTATATATTAATACTGGTGATCTGAGTGAGTGCTGATTGTTTCATTTGGTATAATTCAGTGGAATAGGGTGAAGTTAGTTAAAATCGCGTCTTCATACTCTATCCAAATTTCCACCGCAGGAACTTTACTCAGAAACTATGGACTTTGGGCTGGTACTCGGTGTGCTTCCACCGCAGCTACCATGATCTAAATAAAGTTCTGGGTAAAAAAAATGCCCCTCAGAAAGTCCCTGCTCGCGAGGTACTTGTTCAAAGGTAACGTTACTGAACTTTCGGGAGTGGCAATGCAGCATTGTAATTTCAACCACCATTTCTTTTGATAATTTTTAAAATATTACTGTCATCGTGTCATGAAAGGTATAGTGTTTTACCTATTTCAGGCGAGAATGTAGTTGTTTAAAACTCAAATATGCGGTTTATTTATAAAGACTGCGCCTATTGAAAAATGTGTTTCGCCGATGTCGGAGACGGTTAACTCCATGAGATCAGCGGGAGCTCAGTGATCATTAATCCGTCGGGAGCAGCCTCACCTCGGCAATACCTTCTGAAATTTGCCGCTGGCTCTGATTCATCTTTAGTGGTTAAGCATAAAATATAATTTGTTTTGGGTAAACCTAACAGGTAATCTTTGGTCTTTATTCAGTTAATCTTTTAATATGTTAAAATGAAAAAAGGAGACAATAGGCTACTGTTTGATATAATATTTTGTTTTATATAATGTAGGCCTAACGTTACACATTTCCCTGAACTTCATTTCTGTGGCTATTAATATGTTTAACGAATGAAAATGAAAACGAAAGGAGGCAGTGGTGTTTGATATCATATTTCGTCTTATTGAAATGAGGGGGGTCAGTGGATTCGCGGCATAACTGTACCACGGTCATGAACGGTCAAGGCAGAAGGAAAAGACTGAGCGGGAACAGCTGTAGACACACCGCAGGATCAGCTGCACACCGGCTGCTAGATGGAACATACGTTTGCTTGCTTTAAACCCTGTTAATAATTGTTATATGGTTATGTGTCAAAGAAGAAAGGAAAGGCTGTAATTCAACATAAGCCTATTGCATCCATAAAATGCCTATAGTCTAAATTAGGAAAAAACATACCATAACTTTGTCTCCCACCTGATAAAATTGGTGCTTTTGCCCATCCTGCCAATACTGCCACTCATGCGTGTATGTATGTAGTGCAGCTTTCTAGTGCTCTTTTAGTTATCATATTGTGTATGCATTTCAGGAGAGGCACTAAGTGCAGACAAATGGATGATGTCTTTGGAAGGGACAACTGTGATGGGGCCCCACAACAGCCTTCTGAATGGAGTGGCAGCAACCTTCGCTGTCTATGTGTTTAACTAACAGTATACTAAAGAGGCCTCAAGCACTAAAGGTATGTTTAAACTGTTTGCACACTTATAAAGAAAATAGATCATTCTCATATGGAACATCCGATGAATCACTTTCTTTTTTGTTCAGTATTGTTAGGCTCTATGATATACTCTATGCATTGATGTCAAAAGACAGGTTTCCATCCAATTCCTTTGCACCTTTTAAGCGCATTCGTAGAAATTTGGCAAAGAAACCCTATAACTGGAGAGCATTTCCATCAGCTCTGTTATGTAAATTAGAAATGGACAGGAGAGTAGTCATGAAACGCTGTGGGATCAAAACTTAAGGGGCAACTTAAAACAGCTGATAGAGTTGCAACAAATGTGCATTTATGTTGCATTTATTAGTGAGTCAATCCACATGAAAAAAGTTTTATTCACATTAGAATATTTTATGTGAATTTGAACCGTTTCCATTCAGGATTTTTTTTTTTTTTTTTTCAAAAGGTTAAAATTTGCAATAAAAAGCTGGATGGAGACAAAGCTGTTGCTATTAAGTGTCTAACATAGAGTTGGTATTGCCCTGCAAGACATTTATGTACACTGTAAAAAATGTAGAATTTACAGGATTTTACTGGCAAAAAAGTTGCCAATAAAATCCTGTAAAAATGATGTTAATTGCTGGAAAATGGATTACAGGAAATTACTGCAAAGCAAATTACAGTTAATTGCTGTATGTGAAATACAGTAGTTTGTAGTATTTTTACAGTAACATTGAATTTAATTTGTAGTTTATTTTACAGCAATATTTTGTAATTTCACTAAAGTACAGTATTTACCTGGCAAAAAGTTGCCAATAAATTCCTGTAAATATATTTTACAGCATTTATTTGTAATTTCATTATATAACAGTATTTAACTGGCAACAAAAGTTGCCAATAAAATCCTGTAAATACCCCTAAATACAATATGATGTTGTAATAATTTAACAATGAAACTGCTTTAAAGAATAATTTTAACAGTAAACTATAAAATACTGATATAAATGCATTATCATGAGCTCTATCTTAATACATTTACAAATGAATAAAAATGAATGAAGTTAAAATGTTGCAAATAAGTATTTATTAAAACTGACAGAAAGACATTGCAAGGCTTTTACTGTTAAAATAAAAATGTCAGTCTTTCAACAGTTAAAATCTTATCATAAAAATAACATAGCATCACAAATAACTACAAATACAAGTTAAAAAAATAAGCCATGCTCAGAGTAGAACATTAACTTTCTATAAAAATGAAGGTCAATCAACAGAATTTGTATAATTTTTGTAAAAAAAAAAAAAAAAAATGTTTTAAAGAAAATGATTAAAATAAAATGCTGGAATTAACATTAAATCACAAATTCTGTTGTTTGAGCTTATGTTCTATTAAATTAAGAATATTCCTGCAAAAGACAATTTAATAAATACATACTGTCCATCAACTTTCTGAGATGAGCACACATGAGGGTTGTCCCTCTTCTCTGAGACTTTTCCACTTGTTTTGCATCCATGTGTCCGTCTTGTATCCAGTGAGTGTTGTGTTTCCAAGAAAACATCTGCACATAAAAACAAGCAAAAGCATCAGGATAAAGTTAAGTATTGAATGAAACTAGCTCAATAAAATAAATGTCAAAATGCCACGTATACAATACAATCAGCATTTACCAGTACTTAAAATGTTACTCCACCCCAAAATTAAAATCTTGCCATTAATCACTTACCTCCATGTCGTTCCAAACCCGTAAAAGCTTCATTCGTCTTCGGAAACACAATTTAAGATATTTTGGATGCAACTGGGAGGATTGTGGCTGTCCCACTGACTGCCAAGTAAATACAACTGTCAAGGCCCAGAAAAGTATGAAAGACATCTTCAGAATAGTCCATCAGTGGTTCAACCGTAACGTTATTAAGCGACGACAATGCTTTTTGTATGAAAAGAAAACAAAAATAACGATTTCTTCAACAATTCGTCTCCTCTACGCATCAGTGTAGCGCCATTTTGGCGAGTATCTGTTGAACTGTGTCAGCTGGGTCACATGGACAGGCTTTCTATGTTTATTAACGCTTTGATTTGAATGAAAACAAAAATACCAGCTTTGTTGAATAAAGTTGTTCTTTTTATTTACTTTGCATACAAAAATATTCTCGTAGCTTCGTAAAATTACAGTTGAACCACTGATGGCAGATGGACTATTCTGACGATGCTTTTCATACTTTTCTGGGCTTAGAAATTGTTCATTGTTTGGCTGTCAGTGGGATAGACGCAAGCCTCCCGGTTCTCATTCAAAATGAGCAAAATAGTTTTGCTTTGATCGTTGTTTGGAACTATTTTGGTTAGTGAAATAGAACAACAGTTAATATTGTGTCTAAAAGAAGTAAGTGACTTGTTAACTAATTGTTTATTGAACTATGTATTTGCAATCGTGATACTCACGAAAACAGCTCACTTGTGATGCTTCTTATGCCATATGTTATGAATAAACTCAACAGTTGAACATTTACCTCATGTATTTTCCGTGAGTTTATGTGTGCCGTTAAGCTTGTTTTGATGTTGAATGAAACGTTAATATAATCAGAATCAGTCTCGCGTTTCGATGCTTCCTCAGTCTTTTTTATTTTTATTTTTATCAGGCTAACTTGTTCAGTCGGGCATATAAAGATGTCTTTCACTTATTAAAGTAAGGCATCACGTCAATATGGGACAGTTGAATACATATTAAAAAAATGAACACATATAAACAAATGAAATTTCACATATTTTGCTGTTCGTCAGTTATTTCGACAGATAGTAGTTACTATGACAATCGTTCGCATTGAGCTTTATGATAAAAGTTAGGTAAACACTACTTTAAATGCTCTCAATATGAAAATGTAACTTCCAAAAATAGAAAATTTGGCCTAACTATGCTATGATAGCAATTCCCAGTTAACTGCACAGAAGTTACCAAGACCACTTGTCTAAATGTCAGGATAGGAGGCTATTGTGACATGACATCGCTTATACATTATAAGTATATACTCAAATAAATATAAGAAGGATATGTTTCTCTAGTATATTTAAGTGAACTTACCAGGAATTATGAATAAAGCCTCTTATCTTCAGTCGTTCTCACGCTGCTCCAGTCGGGTTTCTGATTTGAATGATGCGCGCGCAATCCCATAATGCCACACTACAGTAAGTTAGTGTAAAAAGCAGGAACTACAGTGACAACACCTGCTTCTTGTAAATGAATTACAGTTGACGTGGAAATATACTGTTAACAACTCTAAAACCTTATTTGACCCATAATGCATTGCGAATTACAGCTGCATCTTGTAAAATGTTTATACAGAAAAAGTCTGTAAAATTTTGCTGTAGAAACTACAGCAATTTTTTACAGTGTAAACACAGAAAAGTCTGACAGACAGCAGTTTGACATTACAATTTTCATTAAGTCAATTTTGGGGGTTAAAGTCATTAGATGTGATTTTAATTTTTCCTTTCTCTTTGGAGTGTTACAAGCTCTTGGTGAATGAAGAAGATCTGTATAGGGTGGCCATATGCGCCGTTCATACGGGACACATCCCTGCCAGGATTTTAATATTGCCTAAAATATCCAGGTTTTGGCTGTTTGCACTGTGCAGGCCAATCGTTGTGTGAAGTTCATGAGAGCTAAAGAGAGCAGAACAGACAGCTCCTTATGCTTTTGAAATCGCTCTCATGTGTTTGTGCGTTCATTTGAATTGAAGCGTCACTCTTAAACGCTGTTTCTTTAAATAGGGAAACTACTTTTTTTGGCCTTCCAAAAGAGAAAACGACTAGAAATCATGTTTATATCACATTTATAATGGGTTTTGACATTATAATGAAATAAACATTATAATTAAATGTTTATGTCTCGTCGCTTCGGCCAGACAGGGCACAGTATGTTAAGAGGCATAACATTTCAGTCACATGATAGATAGATTGGATAGCTGGTCAATCAGAGCACACTTCGCTTTTCAGAACGATGAGCTTTGTAAAAATCAACACGTTTCAGAAGGCGAGGAGAGGAGTACCTGTAGAGGAGAAACAATAATGTGTTTTTTTTTTACCTTAAACCACTTAAACATTTCATTACACCAAATACACAAAATAATGTTCTTTTAAGCAACGTCATGTGACCCATTTTGCAGACACTTTTGTCCAAAGCGACATTCAATTTACAGTGCATACAGTGACATTATATATTTAAGAAAAACAATGTAAAAGCCAATGTAATTCTAAATGTTATGTTGTTAAATGTGTTGATGTTAAATAAATACATCAACGTCATTTTTTTTTTGTACAAGCAAGTAGGAATAGTTTACTTTGTTTTTTTTTTACACAGTATTTATCATTAACTGATATGAAAACTTGTTTTCACTCTCTCTGTTTTCAGAGCTTTTTGTGGAATCAACTCCAAGATGTCAGCAAAGCAGAGAAGAGACATGGGCTCAACGCACCTGTCTGCACCCTATTAAGAAGACTCCTGGACTTTGAGTTGATGGGCTAGTATTAATGCCCACCCACACCCCACAGCTTCCCCAGTTCAAGACTGGTTGGGACCTTTTGTAATTTATTACCATGTTCCCCCTGATGATAGACTGTCTGGACGTCTAGAAGTGAGCTAGATTCTTCAGTGAAACTGTAATTTTGTTTGTATGAAAAAAAAAAAGATAAAATAAGTTTTTTACTGTAATAATACAGCATTTTACTGTAATAATGCTACTTAAATCACAGTAGCACTGCTGTATAAATACAGGACTTTATTGTATTAAAAAAAATATATTACCTCTATATTACTTGCTTTAAATTAACGGCAATTAGTTGCCAGGAATTTCCTGTAAAATTACAATAAATTTTTAACAGTGCAATACTGCTGCCTACGCTGTTAATATGAGCCAAACAATAAAAATAATCAGAAAATCACCCGCTTCTTCTTAAAGCTAAACTTCTGTAGCTTTAATAAAAAGACATTTCTTACTTGAATGCTGCTTTTCAGTGCCTCTAGGATTTGACAATATTAATGCAGCAGTGATCCCACTGTAAAATTTTATGGCTTATGTGTTTTAATTAATAGGCTAATAATGAACCACAAACTACGATCATTTTAAAGAAAGGGGCAATCCAAAGATTGTTTATTTATTTGTGTTACAGTGTGGGTCAAAAATTTTCATATATATTCATACTGTTAATAAAAGTTCAAAGTTTAATATAAGTGAATTTATTGATAATAATTATCAACGAGCCACAAATTTGTTTAAAGTAAGGGGGAAAAAAACTGTTATTTATTTGTTACAATGCGGGTATGTCTTATTCAATCTGTTAATAAGAGTTTAATGTTAAATATAAGCTACTTTGTCACTGCGGCATTTTTGATGTTGTGTGTGGGATTGATTTTTTTTTTTTTTCATCAAAAGTAATACTGAATCAATGTTAAGCATTGATTTTGTTCAAGAATAGGAAAGAAATAACATTAGATCAACATTAGAAAAAAAAAAAGATCAAAATAAGCGCTGCAGATGCGAGAATGCGCGATTGGCTACTTCTGAGGTAAATAGCCACTCTCACTCTTTCTCTTCTGTATTTTTGTAATGTTAAAAGTTAAGTTGAATGACACAGATCTGAAAGAAGACCTGATTTTATTTAAAGGGTACATAACATAGTTTCACATAATCTCATGCAGTGTTCGAATTGAGGGGGGGCTGGGGGGGTCCGGGACCCCCCATAAGCATCAAGGGACCCCCCATAAGGCCCAAAAAAATGACCTTGGGGGGGTCCCCTGGTTTTTCATTAAAACTAAAATAGAAACAATATTTGACATAGCCCTATCTATCTATTTTTTACCAAAGTATTGCGCTGCCGCTCCATAGACTGTAAAAAGTGCCGCTCCCATAAAAAGCTACTTCAAATTAGATGTGCATCTGAAAATACGCTCAAGTGCGCCACACGCTGTTTTCTGAAGGAATTTACAGACTGCGGGCGCGACGTCGCTGTGTGATTGGCTGACAGAGTGATCCTTCGTCATTATTTTACCTCACGATAACGGTAAGATAATATTTCTTTGTTTTATGATTGTTTGGTACACCTAATTTATTGCTACTGAATAAGTGTTTATCTTAGAATCAGAGAGTCACTTATAATCTTGGTCTGTCAATAGTTGTTTTTTTTTATCTTATGATGCTAGCTCACTATCGGCTTGTTAGTTGTAATTAGCCATCTAACGTAATTCTGAGAAAAATAGAATCTTGTTTGGAGCTAGCATTGCACCCATTCTGAATTAAACAAATCATTTTAAATCTAGTAACCTTAACTGCTCAAAAACAGTGTTAATTTAATTAAGGACATTATTACTGATGAAAATGTTCATCAGGTGAAGGCTTTTTTTGTGTCAACGATGATAAAGCAGGGTTGCTAACTCTCACGAATTGTGCGTGAGACACACATGCATTGATTATTACGCCGAAGACAAACATGCAGATCAACCGTTTTTGTTATGAATTGTATCCTATTTTCCATTATGTATAGCCTAATACAATTAGTGTAGTATTTAAGGTTAAGTGGAGAAAAGGATTTTAAATTCAATGCAAAGAGGCAAATTAAAGTCATTTTGTGGCCAGAAAAATAATAATTTCCATTTGCAATGCCATTGTTTACCCACTCTAATAAATATACATACTCTAGTTGCTCAAAAGAGTATTGCAGGTCATAACTGCTTACTTATTTTTAGGTTTTGCATTTAAATAAATATTTAGACATGATCAAACACTAGATTATACATTTGAAAAAGATACTCGTATAAGCACACACAAGTGAATATTAATTAATGCAAGAAAATACTGAGTTTAACCCAAGAAAAGTAAGTACAGTAGGCCTATTCATGTGAATTGATAGTGAATCAAGAGATCAAAATTGATTAATGGTCATCAGCATCGTAATCGTATCAAATTATTTCTATTTTTTCCCTCTTGTAGAAACACTATTGTGACAAAACATATATTTAAACATATACTCTCATTCACCACTATAGAAGTTTACCCAACTATGACAACTTCTGCTTGAAAATATGAAAGGGTTATGTAACTACATTCAAGATAAATTAGTTTTTTTAATGAAATAAAATGCCTACATGTGCACTGTTCAAATTATATCACCATTAATAACCTTAATAAGTAGCATGAATAACATGGAGTGCTTTCTTAAATATATTCACACTTACGACAACAAATATAATATTACAACTTACATCTTACATTATTTTCTCAGATATGGACAAGGGAAAGAAGAGAAGAGCCATCTTGTTATTTCATAGATTTTTATTTAATTTTACATAGTAAATGCTCAGCTGCAAAAACATGTTATGAAACACACAAAGTAAATTAAATTCACAAGTAAAGTAAAGTAAATTATATTATTATATGAAATAAATAAATACAAATATGTATATTATTAGTTGTTTTTTTGGGGGGGGGGTTGGGGGACCCCCCAAGAGCTTTGACTCAATTCGAACACTGATCTCATGTTAATCTTGAGTACCTATAGAGTAGTACTGCATCCTTCATATATCCAAAAAGTCTTCAGTTTTATCATATTTATAAAAGAAAAATACAGCTCTCCGATTCTTTCCGGAAAAAGCAGAGCTCCTGGAGGCGTGCCGTGAGCGGAGCTTTAATACTGATGTTTCGTGTTGTTTCCATTAACATTACTTCTCAATCCCTTATGTGCTGATTTCCAACAAAATACAGAAATCTGATGCAATTGTACTTACATGAAAGGGGTTTTTTATCAAAGGGACGGCTCCATGTTTTAATAGCAAACGATATGCAAATCCAGCGTCGACCTGGGCCTTGTTTCTAAAACATTCGTCACTCAAATGACCAGAACACACAAACGCACTTGATACACTCTTGCTGCCGCAGAAAAACAAACTGCATCCACTGTTCTTGTAACGCTGGGTTCTTGGGGAAGCTGAACATGGTAAACTTTCCCTCACATCCAAAAATGCACTTATTTTGAGGCATTCTCGAACAAATCCTATGCAGCGCTGCTGCAGACGATTCTGAAGCACGTTGATGTGCGCGGTCTCGCTCTCCTCTGGTCAATGTGTGTGCGCGGGTGCGCTTTTCCGGGAGAAATTCTCATATAAGGACTTCCGTTCTTGTCTACATCATTAGATCCACGATCGAGAAAAAAAAAAAAAAGCCAAAACCTGTACCATCCCGGAAGTAAGATTTTTGGCACAGTAATTCTCAGTCATTCTTCTAAATTATTTTTTAAAACTTTGGCCATGTTTAGCATGAGAATCCTACTGTGAACAACTCTGAATACACAAAACACCATTGTACCCGCCATTTATCATTCAAGGTTAGTAATTTCTGTAAGCCAGACTGAACTGTGGATCACCATTTTGTTGTTGTCAGAACATCAAATAATTCCTTCTCATAAAACTACCACACATTGTGTTAGTTTGAACTCTGCATAGCCGAAATCACAGCACACTGCCCACCCACTTTCACTCCTTCTGCAGGGGAGCATCAATACCTGTCAGCATCCAACAGTTTGTTACAACAGGTAGGAAAACAAATGCTGCGCTGACAATCAGCTTGCTGCGAAATTGTCTTGAGCAAACAATTCTTCGAAAGTCTTGAATTCGCTTTTTATTTGTGGGTGAGTTCTTCAACTACAGAATGCATTTGTCTCAATCAATAAACCGTACTGTCAAGGGGCTGCAAGCATACTCGTGTGTATAAGTGTGAGTGCGCGTGTCCGCACATCTCATATCTGCCAGCTCACATTAGTGAAGCACCATCCTCATCTAGCCTAGCTATAAAGAGGACTCTCTCAAAAAGGAATTAATAAACCTTGCACTGCTATTTTCCTCTTGTTTTCTATCAGATTGTAGCAGGTTGATTTGTTGTAATGGTGTCATCACACCCCTTTGGACCAATCAGGACGTAGCTGCGTGCTATATGGGCAGAGGGTGAGCGCTCGTGACACTACGGTGTTGTTGTTAGAGGCGCACTTCCGCTGTGGGTCCTCTCGTGTTCGTGGGGCAGTCTTGGCTATTGGACAGTGTTTCTCCTGTCATGAATCCGGCCTTTTCCTGCAACGGAACCGGGTCGCGTTGTGCTGCTGGTAGGTTGAATCCGTTTCCTTTTTAAACATTTGTATGACCTGAGTTTAAAGGGCTGCTGTATTGTAGGCTTCGTGTAGCTGTTTTAACGATACGATCGGTGTATATTGCCTATAGATGTGCAGATCCCTGATAGGTATGTATGTGAGCCGGCATTGCGTGTATGTTTAATAGTGCTTTGTAATTAAATATGATTTGTTTATGTACGTCAGGACGGTGAAGCACGTATTGATGCCGGGTATCTGCACGGGTCCCGTCCTTCGCGCCCCGCTGCTGTTTTGTCTCTACGGAGTGTTTTGTTGCAATTAATTTGTGTTCAACAACGGACTGTTAACGGGGAAAGCTATATGAGCCCCCTCGGGGTTCTGAATGCATTGACGCACTTTACAGCGCGGGACTCGACGCGCAATTGGGCGTTCGACCTGTTTGTATTTATTGACTGTTACACAGAAGATAACTTTGCCTTCCTGAGACCCGCCTGTGTTTATTAATGTGTATGTGCGTGTATGTATGTGTTTGTGAGGTTTTTGTTGTTTAATTACTGATTGAGTGATGTTTGATTAGTTCATATTTACTTTTGATTTAAGTGTTTATAAAGAAGATTTTCTTTGTTACTGTTTCCGTTGATTTATGGTTTCTTGTTTAATTCTTTAAATTTACTTTATTGCTGATTTATTCTTTTTTTTTAATATATATTCTTTATTAATTGAATGTTTTTCTTTTAGTGCTGAGTGCAAGAAGTGGTGGTGTCGGTGTCCTCGGTGGTGGTGTCTCCTCCTGTGTGCTGTGTTTTCCCCTTTTTGGTGTATTGAGTTTGGTTATTTTTTTGTGTGCTTATGTGTGATCAGGGAATCCTTAACCCCTGAGATCCCAAACCTTTGACCCGGTTCCCTCCACTGGTAAGGCCTCAGCACTTCCCTTTTTCTTTATTCCCTTTATTTAGTGTGAATGGTATTTTATTTTGCTATTCATTTTAATGGTATAAATAAAATTATTGTTGTTTTACTGGAACTACGTCTCTGGCTTCGTGCATGAATCGAACCTGTGTGTTTCTTTTTGTAAATTTGGAGGTTTTATTATCCAATTAATTTAACTCTACTTCTCGGGGTGAAACTCCCTGGGTGGCGTAGTCAGTCTGCTTAGTGCCACTCGCCACAATCTGGCGTAGTCGGCAGGGTTATGCAATTCTGAAAGCCATAGACGTTGTTCTGGTTTTATTGTATTTGTGTGAGGTAATTGTTTTGTGGGTTGTTGTGTTTAACCTTGTTTTTGTGTTTATTTTTTTTTTTTTTTGATTTAGAGACAAAACAGCAGCTGGCATTACTTTTTTTCCTTGCAGCTTTTGACAAACTGCTGTCATTTTTCCTTTTTTGGCTCCATTGTCAGGAGTTGAGGGAGTTAGTTGCACAGTTAAAGGCGGATAATGAGAGGATGCGCCAGGAGCAGAATGTCAACGCTTCACTCGCCCTGTTGAGTCTTATGGCGTCCGTAAAACAGAGTGCCCCCAATGGCATGCCAAATTCCGAAGTATTGTTGCGTGACCAGTTTGTGGAGCACGTGCTTGAAGGTGCTCTCTGCCGCGAGTTAAAACAGTTGGTGTGTCGGAAACCTACTTCAACACTGCTCGAGGTTAGGGGCGAGGCTATCCGGTGGGCGCGCGAGGGGTTGCCTGGGGGTGCTTGGGGTCGAAGTCATTCTGTCCCTTCTGCCTTTGGCATGCAGTTTGGAGTACAGTGTTGTCTCGAGGGTTTGAGTACCACTATTCCAGCTACTGAGTTGAGTGAGATGAGAGAAATGTTGAAGTTACAGAGCAGTTAAATCAGCTTACTCAAAGTATTTCCCTCTTACAGAACTTCCAGCCATGCAATCGGCCACTTTATAAAGACCCTGTCATATGTCGGCGCTGTCAGCAACCGGGTCACTTTGCCAGGGAGTGTGAGGGGATACTTGCTCTAACTAATGCTCCGCCCATTTTGCCTGCCTCCCAACAACTCGGTAGGCAGTCGCGTCATTTTCAGTCTTCGGAAAACTAGCGCCCGCCGAATTGCAGAGTCACATTTCGGGGGGGGCAGTCATTGGCTCTGAAGTTAGTCCAAGTGTTTTGGAAGGAGGTCCTCTGTTGATTTCTTCGTGTCCACGTTTGGACGTAATGATGGGAGGGGTTGATGTCCCCTGATTGGTGGACACTGGATCCATGGTGTCTACAGCTATGGAGAGCTTTTTCCTTCAGCATTTTGAGCCGTGGGGTGGAAGGAGACTTCAGTCGTGTCACTGGCTGCAGCTCCGAGCGGCCAATGGGTTGGCCATCCCTTATATCGGCTACCTGGAGTTGGATGTTAAACTTTGTAGCAAGTTAATGACAAGGTGCGGGGTGCTGGTGGTTAAAGATCCCGCCGGTTATATGCCACTCAATGTCCCTGGTGTGATGGGGATGAATATCATCCGTAGGTGTTACAGAGAGCTGTTCGGCCAGTATGGGTTGGCCTTGTTCAACTTACCCTCTGTATCTGGGGCTCCTGAGCCTGTGGTGAAGGCATTGCAGTGGTGTCACCAGGCCAGTCAGCAGGCCCCTCGGGATGTTCCATGTAGGGTGAAGGTTCGCGGTAGTAAGTCCTGCTGCATCCCTGGTGGCACGATGAAGATCATCTCTGCGACCTGTTCAGAGCAGTACTCTGGTTGTCCAGTTCTGTTCGAGCCCCTGGACTCTGGTTTACCGGCTGGACTGTTGGCCTCCCCGGCCCTAGTTCAGGTGGCTGGAGGTACAGCCTATATCCCTATTGTGAATGTTGGAGCCATTGATGTGATGCTGTATCCACGTACTGTGGTGGGCACCCTGGATAAGGTTTGTGTGGTCAGCTTGCCTACAGGGGTCACAGAGGTGCCATCTGTGGTTGCCACAGTGAGGTCCCAAGCTGTTTCCTCCGGGGTGCAAGACCAGATTGAGATCATGGACTTGTCCTCATTACCTGCAGAAGAGCAGGGTCGGGTTTGGTCCTTTTTACAGGAATATATATCTGTCTTCGCCTCCCATGATGGTGACTTGGGCTGTACAGATTTGATTGCTCATGATATCCCACTTTTGGACGAAGTCCCTGTTCGGCAACGCCATAGGCGTATCCCCCCTTCTGAATATGAATTAGTTAAAGATCACATCAACCAACTTTTGGAAGCACAGATAATTCGGGAGAGCAGCAGCCCCTATGCTAGTCCCATAGTGTTAGTGAAGAAAAAGGACGGAAGCATGCGTATGTGCGTTGATTATAGACAGCTCAATAACAAAACAAGAAAGGATGCATTTCCTCTTCCTCGAATCGATGAGTCCCTGGACGCCTTGACAGGTGCCCGCTGGTTTTCAACTTTGGATTTAGCCAGCGGCTATAATCAGGTCCCTGTGTCTGAGGCGGATCGACCCAAGACGGCATTCTGTACTCCATTTGGTCTTTTCGAATGAAACCGTATGCCGTTTGGGTTATGCAACGCTCCAAGTACTTTCCAGAGGCTGATGCAACGTATATTTGGTGACCAACAGTGCCAATCGTTGCTCTTGTATCTTGATGATATTGTAGTTTTCTCGTCCACAGTTGAACAGCATCTGGAGAGGTTGGAGGTAGTGCTGGGAAGGCTTCAGCAACAGGGCCTGAAGGCCAAGCTCAGTAAATGTGTGTTCTTCCAACAGGAAGTGCGCTATTTGGGCCATGTTATTTCGGACAAGGGCGTCTCCACAGACCCCAGTAAGGTGCAGGTGGTGGCAAACTGGCCACCCCCTACCACTATCCCAGAGTTGCGGTCATTCCTGGGTTTTGCTAGTTATTACCGCCGTTTTGTGGAGGGGTTCGCCAAGCTGGCGGCCCCTCTGCATAGGCTGGTAGCTCAACTAGGGGGTACCAAATTAAAGCGAAGAACAGAACTGTCTATGGGAGGGCATTGGACGGAGCAATGTCAGTGTAATTTTGAGGCACTTAAGGTCAAGCTTGTTACAGCACCGGTGCTCGCTTATGCCGATTTCTCGTTGCCATTCATTCTCGAGGTCGATGCAAGTTACGGGGGACTTGGGGCAGTGCTCTCCCAGGAGCAGTTGGGCAAGGTTAGACCGGTGGCTTATGCCAGTCGAGGTTTGAGGCCCACTGAGCTCAATATGCAAAACTACAGCTCTATGAAGCTTTAGTTTTTGGCACTCAAGTGGGCCAAATTCAGTGAGTATCTGCTGGGTCATAAATGTGTTGTCTTTACGGACAACAATCCCCTTAGCCATTTGTCCTCGGCAAAGCTTGGGGCTACCGAGCAGCGCAGCTGGCCTCCTTTGATTTTGAAGTAAAATATTGATCAGGAAGGAGTAATAGAAATGCAGACGCCCTGTCCCGTCAACATCCTTTTGGTAGACAGGACCTAGAGACCGTGGTTCCTGGTACGTTACTCCCAGATCCTTTGAAGCATGTCATAGTTGAAGCAGTTCAATCTGCTGTTGTGTCTTTGCCTGAATATACTCTGTCGGACCTCAGTGACCTGCAACAGGCAGATCCAGTCATTAAAGAGGCCCTGGTCTTCTGGCAGAAAGGAAATCGTCCCAATGGTGAGGAGCGAAAGGCGGCTTCACAACCTGCCTTGGTATTGCTCCGCCAGTGGGACCGCTTGATGGAAAAGGACGGGGTCTTATATCGTCAGACTTTCCGCCCCGATGGCCTTGAGGTAGTGTTCCAGCTAATTTTGCCAGCGTCCTTAAGGGAAGAGGTGTTGACCAAGGTCCACCAAGACCATGGTCACCAGGGCGTGGAAAGGACACTGGAGCTTCTACGAAGGCGGTGTTACTGGCCAGGTATGTCCTCTGCAGTCGCACAATGGTGTCGGGCCTGTGAGAGGTGCCAAGTGGCTAAGGACACCCAACCAGCCGTTCGTAGCTTCATGGGGCATTTGTTGGCTTCAAGGCCAAATGAGATTGTGGCTATGGATTTCACAGTGTTGGAACCAACTTCTAACGGTTTAGAGAACGTCCTTGTTATGACTGATGTATTTAGCAAGTACACGCTTGCTGTTCCCACCCGTGATCAGAGAGCATCTACCGTGGCTCAGGTTCTGGTGACGGAATGGTTCTCTAAGTTTGGTGTTCCTGCTCATTTACTTTCGGACCAGGGTCGCAATTTTGAGAGCGCTCTGATCCAGCAGCTCTGTGGGCTCTATGGTATCGAGAAGTCTCGTACAACTCCATACCATCCAGCTGGTAATGGTCAGTGCGAAGGCTTCAATCGCACTCTGCACAATTTATTGCGCACCTTCCCGGTGTCTCGAAAGCGGGACTGGAGTTCCTGTCTACCACAGGTGCTGTACTCGTATAACACCACTCCTCACCAGGCAACTGGAGAGTCTCCTTTCCTGTTGATGTTTGGGCAGGAGCCCAGGCTCCCAGTTGATTTCTTGTTGGGTCGAGTACAGGATCTTTGTGGTGGCAGTACCCATGAGTGGATCCAGGAACATAAGACCCGTTTGCGTATAGCCTTTGAAGGGGCTGGGGAAAAGTTAAGGGGTGCGGCTGAGCGTCGCAAGAGGAATTATGATCAGCATGTGCGAGATCATCCCTTGGAAGTAGGCCAGCTGGTGTGGTTGCGGAACCTCGGTACCCGGGGTCGTCATAAGATCCAAGATTTGTATGATCCTATGGCCTATAGGGTCCAGAGGGCAACAGCCGAAGGTGGAGCTGTGTACACCATAGCGCCGGTAGATAATCCGACTAAATTTAGGCATGTTAATCGCGCCCTTCTGAAGGCTGTTGTGAGGTCAGACCCGGGTATCTGCACGGGTCCCGTCCTTCGCGCCCCGCTGCTGTTTTGTCTCTACGGAGTGTTTTGTTGCAATTAATTTGTGTTCAACAACGGACTGTTAACGGGGAAAGCTATATGAGCCCCCTCGGGGTTCTGAATGCATTGACGCACTTTACAGCGCGGGACTCGACGCGCAATTGGGCGTTCGACCTGTTTGTATTTATTGACTGTTACACAGAAGATAACTTTGCCTTCCTGAGACCCGCCTGTGTTTATTAATGTGTATGTGCATGTATGTATGTGTTTGTGAGGTTTTTGTTGTTTAATTACTGATTGAGTGATGTTTGATTAGTTTATATTTACTTTTGATTTAAGTGTTTATAAAGAAGATTTTCTTTGTTACTGTTTCCGTTGATTTATGGTTTCTTGTTTAATTCTTTAAATTTACTTTATTGTTGATTTATTCTTTTTTTTATATATATATTCTTTATTAATTGCATGTTTTTCTTTTAGTGCTGAGTGCCAGAAGTGGTGGTGTCGGTGTCCTCGGTGGTGGTGTCTCCTCCTGTGTGCTGTGTTTTCGCCTTTTTGGTGTATTGAGTTTGGTTATTTTTTTTGTGTGCTTATGTGTGATCAGGGAATCCTTAACCCCTGAGATCCCAAACCTTTGACCCGGTTCCCTCCACTGGTAAGGCCTCAGCACTTCCCTTTTTCTTTATTCCCTTTATTTAGTGTGAATGGTATTTTATTTTGCTATTCATTTTAATGGTATAAATAAAATTATTGTTGTTTTACTGGAACTACGTCTCTGGCTTCGTGCATGAATCGAACCTGTGTGTTTCTTTTTGTAAATTTGGAGGTTTAATTATCCAATTAATTTAACTCTACTTCTCGGGGTGAAACTCCCTGGTTGGCGTAGTCAGTCTGCTTAGTGCAACTCGCCACAAAATCTATTATAGACATCAAGGGTGCTTATTGAACCCTATTTTATTGTCAGGTTGGATACTCTAAAAGTGAGTGAGAGCTATTATACTGAACACATGAGCAGGACTGATCTGATACGACCTATAATTTTAAGCAAAAATAGACAAATAGGGCACATAATCAGTATTTTTTCCTACCTTTCAACTCCAAAAAAGCCAATGTGTGGAACAGAAGTCGGCCCCCAAGGCCCTAAAGCCAAGAGTGTGTAAAATCAATTGGGCGGTGCAGCACTGCACTAATCCTCTCCCATTTCGAAAGTCCTGCAGCTCCAATTAATTTCTTAATGAGAGTTTTAAGAGTAATCGCTCCAGATTGATCCAGAATCGAGGTCAGTGTTGAGTGCTAGTGGGAATTGAGACTGCCTCCCTCTTTTAATCTATCGTTAAACACATTTTAGTCACCAAGCAGACAGAGAGAGGAACCAAAATGGAATCCCTTTTTATTCTGAGCTCCTGAATGCTTATCCTAATGAGAGAGCACTGCAACAATGTAATATAGTACTGGAATAAGAAAACCTGCAAAAACCTGTAAATAAAAATAAGTATTGAAAAAAATTGACCATCTAACACTAGCATTCTCTATTAGTTTTTTTATATTCTATATACTTTGCTTTTTATTTATTAAATAATAATAACTTGCTGCTTTAACAATAGCATTTCTGTTCTATCTGTTTTTATATATAAAACTTGACCCTCTAATGCTAGCAATCTATATTGCTCTGTTCTATCTACTTATTTCATTTTTTAATTAAATAACAATAACTCTTACTATATCTGTTCTTTTTCTATTCTATCTACTAAAAAACTAACTACGTGTGCTGCATTAAACTAACAGGGACTTGTCACACCACTTATTATTGCTCTTTTGTTGGTTTGATTGCTTCTACTTTTCTAGTTTGTAAGTAATTTTGGATAAAAATGTCTGCTAATGACTACATGTAAATGTACATTTTGATTAGATAGAGATTTGATTGCATTTACCAATAATAATAATAATAATAATAATAATAATAATAATAAAAGTATATTGTCTTTTGTGCTTTCCTACTTTAAATTTTTAATTTTTAATTTTTACAAAATGTTATAATAATAATAATAATAATATATATATATATATATATATATATAAATGAGTTTCCGCCAAAACCAGTTATCAGGTAATGTTTTCTCCATTTTTTTTCCAAAATGCTACAAACACCAGTATCCCTTTTTTGCAGAAAGCGATACATCCACTCTAACAATCACAGCGCACCATTCCACGCACTCTAGACAGTAATGGCGGCGCTTTGATTACACCCGGCATCCTAGTTTTCCTCATCTACTTTGTGATCAACAAACAAAGGCTGCACGGATAATTGGATGTGATTGCAATGCGCATCTCTTCAGTAAAGCCAATTTTGTAAATATTTCAGATGGAAATTATTCAGATGCATTTTATACACCGAGCCGCAGATCAGTGACAAGCTATGCTATATCACGTTAATTAGATGAATCACATTCGATTATGAACACGATATTGCAAAGCTTGTCAGTGTTAGTGTTTTTATTAATGCCATTTATTAATACAGCACATAGCGCTAGTCAACTAAATGAATGTTACATGGCAAAGATGAATGCACTTTTGGAAGTTGAATTTAAGGGAAATGTCATTTTGGAATTTATGTGGTCTAATGTGATATTGTTGTTCATGTTCTTGTTAATGATAAAATTTTATTTTATTTGCTGTAATTAATTTATAGCATTAACAAGATGACCTATTGAATTCATATCCGAAGCAATGACATATGAATCTATTTTTAGTCCAGTGCCTGTAGAAAGGATTAGTACTTACCAAGTTCAGAGGCTGTCATTATGTGGAGCAACTTACTATGTTGTGTATTTACATGTTTAAATATGAAAATTAACTTTCATATTGATTCAATGGATTTATTGCATTTTGAGAAAACAATTAAAATAAAGTTTTATAATAAATCAGAAAATTTGAAAACCTGGATTTTAATTTTTAATCTTATTATAACCTAAAGATGCTATGTGAAAGTTTGAAACAGAAAATAGTGGTTTTCATATCACCACATTCTTGGTAAAAATGGATTTATTGCATTCTGCAACCAAACTCTTTATATATATATATCACAGTTAATGGTGATAATAAGTCAATGACAAATGAGAATCTTAAAAAATAAAGTAAAATCTTCTTTACAAATGTAGTTTTAAATACATTTTTATGTTCATTCAAATGTTTTGTAATGTAATACAAAACTTGTTTTTATTGTTAGAAAAGTTCTAATTTAATTATTCAAAAGGTGGCATGTAGAGCAACCATCAAGTAAAGGGTTTTTGCAGGTTTTATGAAGATTCATTTAAGACTAGGTAGCACAGCACTCATCCTTTCCCATGCTAAACTCCTGCAGCTCCAATTAATTTCTTAGCAAGAGTTTTAAGGATAATCACTCCAAATCGATCCAGAATGGAGGTCAGTGCTGAGTGTTTGTGGGAATTGAGACTGCCTCCCTGTTTTAATCTATGGTTAAACACATTTCAGTTGCCAAACCATCAGACTGCACTATCCCCTGTTTGTGTTGCAAACGGCCATCTCCCCTGTGCACTTCGGCACGCTAAAAGAGCTTTTTCCCTAAAAGAGCATTAATGGGAGAAGATTTTGTGTTGCAAACTTGACGTTATGTCTTTGTAAAGACGATGTGGGTCTTGGTATAGACAATGTATCACCCAGCCGTTTCTGGATGCGGTCATTACCTGGCACTGGGTGATGGTTAAGATTGCTGCCTCACATGCCTGGGCATTTAGCACGCTGATGTGGCATTTGTGGATGAATCATGTTCTCATTACAGGAAAGTTATCATCTTGTTGCGGGACAAGCTCCGTTTTCTCAAAGGGGAGGAGGTCCATTGCCTCTGCCTCTATCTATATCTATCAATATATAGGGGTTATACAGGGGTCCCCCCAGTGGAGAGATTGTTTGTGATGCAGTTGTGTCCTAAAACTGCCTCCTCCTGACAGAGCAAACCATGCCTCACCCTTGAGTCTGTAGTTACTCGTCTAGCCAATGATGCTTATATGGCATGTGGAGAAGCTGCCTCCATCTAACATGTTACGGTGTTACTGCAGGCTTTTCAGGCTAAAGCACTAAGGGATCTGGACAAGGGTGGTCATGATCTGGAAGTTAAAGTTGATCTCATGTCTTGAGCGACGAAAGTCACTGCGAGTTCTCTGGGTAGTGTGTTGTCCACACATGTGATGCACAAGGATGAGGAGCAGATCCTGTTATCTGCGTCCTATTGGCCTAACCGGACAGGGTTGCCAGAACTGATGATCCTTGTGACAGCCCCTCCCTGACCAATTCATCTGAGGAAGGATCTACTAACTTAGTGATGGGTCATCCTCTGGCAAAAAATCCAGAGCTCTGGAAACTTCATGTCTGGTCCCTAGATGGGAACCAGAGGTCTCCCCAAGAGGTAGTTGACACCATCATTT
Source organism: Carassius carassius (assembly GCF_963082965.1). NCBI lineage: Eukaryota > Metazoa > Chordata > Actinopteri > Cypriniformes > Cyprinidae > Carassius > Carassius carassius. The sequence continues at coordinate 22,148,714 of NC_081772.1, forward strand.
CAGCGAAAGCACCGTCTATGAGACATGCTTATGCTTGAAGTGGAACCTGTTCATTGAGTGGTGTTCTTCTCACCGACTTTTGCAGCCTATGTGGCTGCAATTGCTGCAAAACATGACTCCATAGAAGGGCAGTCGCTGGGGAAGCATTACTTAATTATCAGGTTCCTTAGGGGGGCAAGAAGGCTAAATCCTCCACGGCCCCCTCTATACCCTCTTCAGACCTGACTCTAGTGCTCAGAGCAATACAGCAGGGCCCATTTGAGCCTTAGCAGACAGTCAAGCTGAAGTTTCTGTCAATGAAATCTCTGCTCCTGCTTGCATTTGACTCCACCATGAGGGTAGGCGACCTGCAAGCATAAGGTTATCCTGAGGCCACGGCCTGGTTACGTGCCCAAGGTTCCAATTACTCTCTTCAGGTATCAAGTGGTGAGCCTGTAAGCACTGCCCCCGGAGGAGGCAGACCCAGCCCTAGCTTTGCTCTGTCCTGTCCGATAATTGAGATGCTACATAGACTGGACACAAAGGTTCAAGACCTCAGACTAGCTCTTTGTCTGTCATAGAGGCCAGCATAAGGGGAATGCCGTCTCTAAGCAGAAGATGGCCTACTGGATAGTGGATGCCATCACCCTGGCTTCTTGAATCCATGAGAACAGGTAGAGGACTGGGGTTCCATATGTAGAGACCTAAGTGGATCCCATATTTGTAAAGTCTACAGTATAGCCTTAGAGCCCACACTTCCCTGGCAGACAGTCTGTCATCTTTAAGAGGATTACGATCACCTCTAATCTTCGATATGCACTTAAACAGTAGCCCATATGTGTAAGCCTCATCCTTCCGGAAGGATGAGGCTTCCCCAAAGTTCCTGTCCCAAATGGTACAGGTACGTTTTCCCAGTGTTTTTTTTATATATAACTATGATTTTATACTGTACATCTGAACAAAGAAAGTCATATATACCTAGTATGGCTTGAGGGTGAGTAAATCATGGGATAATTTAATTTTGGTGAACTATGCCTCTAATAGCTATATAATGCATCTATAGCAAATAATGTTTGAAGCTTGCAATACTGAAGGTTTCATGAAGGTTTCATTAACATATTAATAACACTTGAAAGCTCTAAAGAAATGGTTTTGACTGTGTATTTTAAATGTATTTATGACTAGAATGACTTTTCACAGTACATTTATGCATGTGAGGGGATCTGTATTCACATATTGCATTGCCGCTTGGATATAAATGCAAGCAGAAATTGTCTTTGTGTTTCTCCAGTGTATGTTGAACTGAGCAAGGTCATGTAAAGAATCTAGCACAATGAACTGTGTTGGGAAGAAATGACCAATCAGATCACGGGTTACTGAATATATCAGTAACTTTCAGTTCTGGTTAAGCCGAATCAGCTCTTCCCAGGTACATTTGTTTAGAGTTTTTTTGAATCAACATTTACTCATCAAATGCTCTGGTCTGAATCTTATTTTAAATTAACTTAATTATATGTTTAATGAGCAATATTAATTGCACACAGAGTAAGTAGAGATTATCTTGTTTCACAGAAGAGAAGGAAGACCAAGGAAATGATTTGCCCAGGATAAGGAATGAAGATGGCCATCTTGTGCTCAAACAAACGGAAGTCCTCTGGTATGTGTGTGTTGAAGCAATGTTGTGTTATACAGCACTTTATGATGATCTCTCACAGGACTGTTCATGTCAGCCTTAATTTTTTTTTTATACTATTACAATTACAGCATGTTAGCAAAGTGGGACATTTGTAATCTTATGTTTTTAAAAACACATCACCTGTTTAAAAGCAGACAAGTGTCATGAAATTGGTTTAGTTGATATAAACACCAATTGACATTATTTCATTGTTTTGTAAATGTCATGTTATAAATTGTGGATTGATAGTTGATTGGTTTGAAGCCAGGCCTTACACTGCACAGACTAAAACACATTTGTGAGAGAAGTCATTAACTTTGGAGAAAGATTCTAGAGGAAAAAGACACATTTACTGCAACAATAGATGAATTCTAGAGTCTCTGAGAACTACACATGCTAATGGAGTCTCATGAGCAAGACCTTTGCCTCTGTAACTTTTTCTTAATTCTTGCAGAATGAAATATTTATTGCAGTATTTTTATTTGTACAGATGATCTCATCAGCCAAAGGAGGGGTTTTGACCAAATGATGCCCTTGAAAGGAGTGAAAGAAGAGGATGTGGTAAATTGTCTTCAAAGAAAAAGCTTCTCTAAAGGTCTTAAAGCAGCTTGAAGAATGGTAAGTGTACAGTACTACAAGGGTCATAGTTGCTCACCCTGCTATAATCACACAGAACATAAGCTGAGCTCTCTGTCCATTAAACAACTTCATCAGGATTGTTTGTTTCACTTTGACCAGGTCTAGGACGTCAGGACCGAGAGATCCTCTGGCTGAGAACAAGCTACACCACAGCAGTGCTGGATATCAACCACAAACTGTTTCCAGACACGATCATGATGGGGAGATGAAACCAGTTTAGATGTGATGATGGGAATCATTATTTTCTGAAACAGTATCACATGTCTTATATGTATAACATGATCTGTATCACAGTTGACTGGATGGGACTGTGTGACTTTTAAGGACATTTCATCACTCATCTGTGTGAACTGATTAATATATGAGGTTAATGTATTTTTGTTGATAATTATTTTCCTTGAATCTTATTTGTCTTGATGCTACTTTATCAACTTTATATTCTATGCTTCAATAAAATGAAAATGGTGAATATTGTGTTCTGACATCATTTTACTAGGTAGGCTCATATATGTTTATTTTAGACTTGGAAAAACTACATATTAATTATTAGGATTATTTTTTACTTCAGTCATAAACATTTTTGATCAGATTAATAACATCTGGGACATCAGTGCAGCAGAAAGTTATTTTTTATATTTTAGTAACAAATATGCAATTTTTTTGTGAAATAAAGGGAGTTACGAGATTAATTATTTTGCATTACAAGATGGTGCCATGGGCTTTATTGTTACAAACACTTGAGGGATAACTGAGAATGTAGCAGGAATGATCAACGTGGATCTTGTACTGTATTAAAACCAAGAGCATGCACATGATGTCCAGCACCTGAGGAGGAAGATACGGGGGTGAGTAGGACATTTTTACACAGATTTTTGCTAATTAGTTTATATATATATATATATATATATATATATATATATATATATATATATATATATATATATATATATATATATTAGCGCTGCATGAATTTGTCCTTGTGTAATAGTGAAGTATCACAGTATAAATTGTCCTTGATTACTGCTTTACAGTGGGGAATAGATAATGGCAAGTTGTTGCAGGTTCATCCATTATATTTATTGCCATTTACTTCAAAAATCAAATAAATAATCTATTATTTTCATTATTAAATAATTTCTTTCTAATTTTTCCATGTTTCATCAGATGGCCTCACAATGTCCTGTCAAAAGCTGTCCTAGTCATGATGTAAGAAAAGAAAACAGAGGACTGTGAAAACTGTCAGATATAAATGTGACTCAGCTCAGTTTGTTGTCCATGATGAGGAGAATACATATATGTAGGTTTTACTGCCCTTCTACCCCCAGGGGCCCAGTAGCACCCCCCGGAAGAGCCCAAAACTGTACATTTCAAATGGCTGTAAATCAGAGTCCAATAAACATATCAAAGAGAAAATGGGCAGGATTATTACTTATGCTATGCTGATCAAATAATGTTGAACTCAGTTTTCAGAAATAAATGGAAAGCTGGCATAAAGGCATTTTAAATATTGCTCACTGTAAAATACCACATTTCAGCCTGCCTCTCAAATATATCATAGATGTTTGCACAATGAACATATTTAGATATCCAGTTTTCCTTAAAATAAATAATTTATTTTGTTTCGTTAATAAAAAGTTTTAAACTACATTACCCACAACCCTCCATCGTTCTATCTATGGAAAGGCAACACTAAGGGGCTGTTTTTTGTAGTTCATTGAAGTTATGCACAGGGTTAGGGATAGGATCTCGCTAAAGATGTCATTTTTCTCAAGATAGCGACACTTCATTGTTGACTTAATATATTACTAATGTGATGCTAGCAGCAAAACATACTTTTTAACATGATGCGCTGTTTAAAATGGGTTAAAAGATAGTCCAACCACAGACTGTCCTGAAAATTCACAGCCAATGACATCAAAGCTGAACAGCGGCGTCACACTTCCTTATCCATTTATGACAGATGTCTTTCGTTTTCCGGCTGAAGGGATAGATTCGGTTAACAATAGATAATATTTGCTACTTATTATATTCTGTTTTATTAACGTCTACACCTTGCTCCGTTGTTCAGCTTGACAAAAATGGGGCAATATTGATGTGCACATGCCCAGCACTCACAGTTAGCACCCAACAGATAGATTCCTCTCATTAAATATAAAACAGATTTTTAAGATTTAATTTTTTTTTTGACCAAAGAAAAATATATTTACTAATCAAATGATGTGCTTCTAAAATTTACATTGTATATTACATTGTGTTTTAAAGTTATAATTGTTCACATTTGTGTTTCTGTGATTTACCATTTCTCTACCATTTGAAGGAATAAAAACAGAAAGAATAAATGAATGAATGAATGAACAAATAATGAACATGCATATTTTGTAAAGATCTTCCATTATTTATTGATATGTCAAACTCATTTAAAGACAGCGTACCCAAATTAAGAATAAAAAGGCAGTTATGTTGTAAACGTTAACTATTTTCAGTATGCAAATGAAAATGCTTTTATTAAAAAACAAAACAGGAAATACAGTATGTCTTTCAGAGAACACTGGAAAAAGCTGACCAAAATGTTATACAACACGGTAAAAAAAACGGTAAAACAGACTTACTGCTGCAAATGTCTGCCTCTGCAGCTTTCTGTCGTCTCCATTTCGGAAGGAATACCTCTCCACAAACACCACTGGGCTGACTGCTTCCTTTACGTCTTTTCAGCTAAAAATAAAAATAATAAAAAAGGGGAGAGAAAATAAAATTGAATTATATACAGATTGCAAAATATTTAGATATAAACTGATATGAATGAACTGCAAGATGGAAAAATACATTTTTGTATTATTTAGTTTTAATTTGTTTTATTTGATTTTTTTTTGGATTTACATTAAAAGGTTTTAAAAGCATGGTACAGAACATATGATGTGATATCTGTCATATAAAAGCACATAAAAACACTAACATTACAGAACATAGCTGGTTTGGTGATTATTGTATTGTTGTATTGATTACTAATATACCATAGTAAAACCTACAGTTACTGTGGTAAAAACATGGTAAATGTCCCGTTTACTGTGTTTTAACTTCACATTTCATTTATTACTTTTATAAGTGTCGTGATAAACACGATTTTTACTACAAATACAACATAATTGAACCTGAAATTAACATAAAACGGATCGAAGGTCTATGGCACGTCACGTGACCGATAGAGTTTAATCACACTAATTAGCAGCTGTGTTCATTTAGTTAAATGCAATGAAACTCAAAGACAGCCGCGGATGACCGATATAATACTGCGATTAAACATATGGCGCTAATCTGAGTAATAAAGAAGACAGAATACATTTTATAAAAGGCATTAAAAGAGCGTGTTTACGACTACTCACCCAAACTGTGGAACTGACAGCAAGTATCGTGATGTGTGCTGAATGAGACTTCTTGAACGTGATTTCATAGCGATAAACATCTCATGTCCTCGCGTCGAAATTCTGACGCCAAAAGTTTCCCACTGAAAGCAATGAAGGTCGTAGGGCGTCGATATTTCGACGCCGAGAGGCACATTTGGCGTCAGAAAAGTGACGCTAGGGACGCTTGACCATGCTTCGGTTTTTGACGCCTTTGGAGTGAGAATGGGTTGACTGGCTTTATAACTGTTGAATAGTAGTGTATCACAGTTATCACAAAAATACTAAGCAGCTTCTATCTTTCTATCACACACATCCCCTTTAAAAAATAAATAAATAAATACAATTAAAAAAATATGTATCCGTTCAGGCAATTCAGAAATGTGTTGTCATTCATTCTAAGCTCCTGAATAATTTGTCATTTCTCCTGGCATGAGGGGGTCAGAGGTCAGACATTGCTATACTTAATATCTGCTTCGCCCTGAGCAAGAAATAAACATTCACCTTCTCAGACATTTAATTTGCCCTTGAAAGTTCAGTTCAATCCATCACCGATAATGATTCTCACCTTCCCACAGGAAGACAATTAAGCATTCGACACCATGGGGTTTACCTCGTAGAGTTCTAGGGAGAATCGTACTCGGTTACTAAACGTAACCTCGGTTCTCTCTAGAAGAGCGAACGAGTACTGCGTCTTAGCTAAGACGCTACGGGAAAAGTCTCTTTTCACGAAATACTGAAGCAAAAATTATCCTTAATTTTGTATTTTTGTAAAGCGCATTTGCAGCAGTACACAGCCATAGGCAAGATGGCTCGTCAGCTCATTGGCTCGCTCTGCAGCAACTGCACAGCCTATCGAGCGCAGGCTGATGCACCCTTCTTGCCACTTCCCGCCGAAACGGGTGTGGCCCAACCTATAAAAGGAGCTCGAAAAGGCTGACTCACCTGATTTATTTCATCGCCGAAGTGAACCAGAGTGAATCGTGCGCACGGCAGAGAACGCAGTACTCGTTCGCTCTTCTAGAGAGAACCGAGGTTACGTTTAGTTCTCTTACGAGAGCTCTCTCGTACTGCGTCTTAGCTAAGACGCTACGGGAACCCAATGTAAAATGCTGTGCGTGCAGGGCTCACACACCAATAAACCTGAAGCAACGCCCAGGATTTACAGTGCAAAGTCACCTGAGGGACTCACAGAGAGTCCAGGACAGAAAAGGGGGAAAGCCCTCCATCCCATATCTAGCAGCATCCGTAGATGTGGCAATATGACATCACACAGCTGAGGCAAGGCCTGACCAATGTGGCAATGCGGGTCTTACGCAATACTGCCCATATAACAGTCGGCAGCGCATAGCGCTCATGAACTCAGAATTCCCTCAGGGCCCTGATTCGACGAAACCGACAGCAGCCTTGCTTGCAAGGCGGGAACCTCCAGGTTATAGAACCTGATAAATGTAGACGGCGAGGCCCAACCTGCCGCCATACATATATCCTGCAAGGAGATCCCAGTAGACCACGCCCACGACGAGGCGACGTCTCTTGTGGAGTGTGCTCTGATGCCCAACGGGCACTGCAGGCCCCTGGAAGCGTAAGCTAACGCTATGGCGTCAACTATCCATCTGGATAGAATCTGTCTCGAAACAGCCATTCCCTTGGAACGTCCACCGAACGAGACAAACAGCTGCTCCGTCTGCCGAAAGGCAGCAGAGCGAGACACATAAGCTCTTAAAACCGTGACAGGGCAAAGAAGACTCGAGTCTCTATCCTCTCCTGACACCGGCAGGGCAGACAAGGCAATAACCTGAGACCGAAACGGCGTGTTGAGGGATTTCGGCACATAACCGTGTCTAGGTTTGAGTATGACCCTTGAGTCATTAGGCCCAAACTCCAAGCACGACTGGCTCACCGAGAGCGCGTGCAGATCACCCACACGCTTCACAGAAGCGAGAGCCAACAAGAATACTGTCTTGAACGACAGATGTTGAAGGTTAACTGATTGGATAGGCTCAAAAGGGGGACCCTTCATGGCCTCCAAAACCGCCGCGAGGTCCCACATAGGGACTGACGGAGGTCTGGGAGGATTCAGCCTCCTAGCTCCTCTGAGGAACCGGATGACCAAATCATTCCTTCCTATTGACTGACCGAGAGCTGTTTCAGAAAACGCTGCGATGGCCGCCACATAAACTTTGAGCGTGGATGGGGCTCTGCCCTTATCCAACAGCTCCTGCAGGAAGGAGAGAACCTCCGTCACCTCACAACTAAGGGGTGAATATCCTCGAGCTGTGCACCAGCTGGAGAACACTGACCACTTCGAGGCATACAGACGTCGTGTCGACGGAGCTCTAGCCTGAGTGATGGTATTTAGCACTCCCAATGCGAGATCAGCGGGTAACCATTGAGCGCCCATACGTGGAGGGACCACAACTCCGGTTGAGGGTGCCAAATCGAGCCCCTGGCCTGCGAGAGGAGGTCCCTCCTCAACGGTACCGGCCACGGGGCGACATCTGCTAACTGCATCAAATCTGGGAACCATGGTTGGTTCTTCCAAAGAGGTGCTACAAGCAGTATTGAACATCTCGTTTCTCCCACCCGTTCTATCACCTGCGGAAGGAGGGAGACGGGAGGGAAAGCATAAAGCGGGCAGCACGGCCATACCCGTGACAGCGCGCTTTCGTTCTTGGAAAAGAACGCGGGGCAGTGAGCGTTTTCGTGGGACGCGAAGAGGTCCACCTCCGCCCTGCCAAATCTCTCCCACAACAGCCGGACTGTTTGCGGGTGTAGAGACCATTCGCCCGTAGGAACATTGCCTCTGGGCAGCCTGTCTGGACCCAGATTCTGTAGCCCAGGCACATGCACTGCCCTCAGCGAACGCACGTTGCGCTGAGCCCAAACCAGGAGGCGTTCTGCTAGCCTGTACAGGTTTCGGGACCCGAGACCGCCCTGGCGATTTATGTAGGACACCACAGACATGTTGTCCGAACGGACTAAGATGTGGTGATCCTTGATTTGGGGACAAAAGCGCATCAGCGCGTTCTCCACTGACAGCATTTCCAGACAGTTGATATGATGGAGCTTTTCCCATTCTGACTATAGGCCAAAGGACGGTCTGCCCTCGAGCAGCACTCCCCATCCCGAAGTGGAGGCGTCCGTCGACACCATCTTCACATTCGGGGAAGTCCCCAGGCTTACACCTGATCGGTACCAGCCGTTCGCTGTCCAAGGTGCCAGAGCCGTGACACAACTCTGATTGACCTTGAAATGCAGCCGGCCAGACGCCCACGCTCTGCGCGGCACCCGTGCCTTCAGCCAGAACTGCAGGGGGCACATGCGGAGCAGGCCCAGCTGCAGAGCCGGAGATGCTGAGGCCATGAGGCCCAGCATCCTCTGACAGTGTTTGAGCGACATGCCCATCACGCGCTGTGGTGACAGCTGCGCCGTCATGGAACACGAGTTCAGAACTATACCCAGAAACAGAATCGTCTGACTGGGGTTCAGCGAACTCTTCGCCCAATTGACACTGAGGCCGAGCTTCTCGAGGTGATCGAGCAAAACGGCCCTGTGGTCCACGAGCTCCGCTCGTGATCGGGCCAGAACCAGCCAGTCGTCCAAATAATTCAGCACTCGCATGCCTCTGAGTCTGAGAGGAGCGAGCGCTGCATCCATGCATCTCGTAAACGTACGAGGAGCCACGGACAAGCCGAACGGCAGGACTGTAAACTGGTATGCCTGGCCCTCGAAGGCGAATCTTAAATATCGCCTGTGGTTTGACGATATCTGTATTTGAAAATACGCATCCTTCAGATCTATTGACATGAACCAGTCCCCTCTGCGAATCTGCGCGAGGAGCTTCCTGGTCGTAAGCATTTTGAAACTGCGTTTCATCAATGCCTTGTTCAGCTGTCTTAGATCCAGTATGGGCCTGAGACCCCCGTCTCTCTTTGGCACCAGAAAGTATCTGCTGTACAGCCCTCCCTCGCTTTGAGCTTGAGACACAGGCTCTACAGCCCCTTTGCTCAACAGTTTTGATATTTCGGCCCGAAGTATGTGTGCTACTTCTGTTTTGACCGTAGTTTCGACGCGCGCTGAAAAGCGCGGAGGGCGTCGAAAAAACTGTAGCGAGTAGCCTCTCTTTATAATGCTTAGCACCCAATCCGAAATCCCTGGAAGCGCTGACCATGCATCTGCATGAATGGCTAAGGGCTGGATGCGAAGCACGCTCTGTTGACCGGGCAACGGCGGCGCTCAGGTATGCTGCGCATTTGAGGCGGGGAGCGCGCTAATCACAGCGGGCAGATCGCTCCTCCTCGACCCCGTCCCGGTGCTTAACCGTCTGGGGGAAGGCTGAGCAGGTCCCGTGGGACTCGATATGTTTGCGAGTAACTGTGGGCTGCATACGTGCACATTTACCACTTTCAACTCGCTGTCTGCTTGTGCAGAGCGCACGTGCACGGGCCTCGGATTTACAGAGGCCGCGCGCCATATGTGACATAGTGTATGTGGGCACTGGGGAGTGGGCACGTTTACTATGGGGTGCGCTCGACCGATCTGTGTCGATCTTATGTGCGCGAGCCCTTTGTGCAGGGCTGTGCTTACATGTGGAGATGGGCACTGAGGAGTGGGCATCGACACCGCATTTATAGCACCATCGGCCGTGGCCAGACGAGCGTGCACGGGTTTCGTTTTTACAGAAACTACATGACGCGTGTGACATAGTAATTGTGGGCACTGAGGGGTGGGCACGCTTACTATGCAGTGTGCGCGATCGACTTGAGTCACTTTTATGGGCGCAGGCCCTGTGTGCAGGGCTGTGCTTACATGTGGAGATGGGCACTGAGGAGTGGGCACCGTCCTTACATTTATAGCACCATCGGCCGTGGCCGGAACACCAGAAAACACACTCTTTTCGTGAAACATCTGGGTAGCCGTGATAACGGCTTTTGTGTGCAGGCAAGCGGGCACTCGTGCAGGCTTGCGCATTGCAGAAGACACTGAGGCAGTCACAGCTCTTGGAACTGCAACAGCGGCGCGCTTGGGTGAGAGCAGTGCTAGGATGCTTTCGGGGCTTCTGGCTTCACCGCAATCCTCTGCCGCGGCTCCCGCGGCGCGGGGCGACGGCTTGAAGAGTGAGAACGGGGTCCCGAGCTGCGTTGCTGACGCTGTCGCGATGACGCAGTTGGAGGCGGTGGGCTTGGCTGAGAGCTCTGTGGGGCCGGCCTAGAGCGGCTAGCTGCAGAACCGGAACGCTTCGGAAAGAAGTGCTTGAACGCCAGCGAAGCTTTCTGGGCCTCGGCGAATCTCTCCACAAACTCGTTGACAGATGATCCGAAGAGGCCAGCAGGAGTCAGCGGCGCGTCGAGGAACGCAGCGCGCTCAGATTCCTTGATGTCAGAAAGCGTCAGCCACAAATGCCTCTCAGCCACCGTAGCGGAAGCCATAACCCGTCCCATGGCCTGTGCAGCGGACTTAGCGCGGAGGGAGAGATCCGAAGCACTCCTCAGATCCGCGAGACAGATCGCTTTAGGTCCCATCTCATCCAGCTTGCGGAGGAGATCGCCCTGGAAAATCTGCAGCGTGGCCATGGTGTGTAGCGCAGACGCAGCCTGCCCAGCAGCAGAGAAGATCCGTGCGAGCAGCGATGACGTCATGCGGCAGGCTTTGGATGGCAACGCCGCCTTAGTCCGCCATCCAGCAGAAGGCGGGCAAAGGTGCGCTGCTATAGCCTGTTCCACCGGCGGAAGTGACAGGTAGCCTCTGTTTTTAGCACCGTCCAGTGCGGAGAATGCTGGCGAAACAGATGAACGGATTCTCGCCGAAAATGGAGCGTTCCAAGCTTTCGCCACTTCTTCGTGAAGCTCAGGAAGAAAGGGGGCGTGCTTTGAGCTTGAAGAAGAATGCTCATCCGGGAGATAGCTACCATCCAGCCGGGAACGTGAAGGGGGCGCTGGTGCAGACCACTCGAGGCTGAGGCTCGCCGCGGCCAGCGCGAGCACTCGCATCAGCTCTTTATCGATATCCCCCCGTCTGCTGGGCCTCTGAGCAGAGGGCGCGAGATCCACGGAGCTCGCCCAACCCTCACTGCCCGAAGCAAGCAGAGAGCACGTGTCCTCTTCCTCCGACGCGGGCCTGAGATCCACTTCCTCGGATGACGCGTTGGCAGACAGCGGACGCTGAACATCGGGAAGTGATGCAGGGGAGGCCGGCGAGGCGGAGGGAACCGGCGAGCTCGGCCGAGCTGGAGGCGGTTCCGGTAGGCTCTGCGAGCGGCGCTTCTTACGATGCTGCGGCGCAGCGGATGATGCAGGCTTCGAGAAGGATGCCAGGCGAGTCCTCAGAGTCACCATAGGCAGTAGCTCGCAATGAGGGCAGCCGCCGTCAGCGAGCGTGAGCGCTGCATGGTCCTCACCCAGACAGGAGACGCAGATGACATGACGGTCTCCTTCGCTGAGCGGGGCTCTGCACGAGCCGCACGAGGGCATCTTTAAAAAGACGCAGCTCTTTTTGTGAGTGTGCGTCGCAGGGCGAAAACACACAGGATATATAAGGATACAAGGATATAAAGGATATAGGCGCCGGACAGCGCAGCAGGAACGGCAGTGGAAGGCGCGAGGCCAGCAGCTTCAGAATGGCTCGTCACGCTGATATGCTTCTCAGATGGCGCTTGCTTCCTCCGTGATCCAGCGATGCGTGAGCTTCGCTGAAGAGATGAAAATCAGGTGAGTCAGCTTTTTCGAGCTCCTTTTATAGGTTGGGCCACACCCGTTTCGGCGGGAAGTGGCAAGAAGGGCGCGAAGCTGCCTCAGCCTGCGCTCGATAGGCTGTGCAGTTGCCGCAGAACGAGCCAATGAGCGGACGAGCCGTCTCGCCTATGGCTGTGTACTGCTGCAAATGCGCTTTACAAAAATACAAAATTAAGGATAATTTTTTGCTTCAGTATTTCGTGAAAAGAGACTTTTCCCGTAGCGTCTTAGCTAAGACGCAGTACGAGAGAGCTCTCGTAAGAGAACAGCAGGTTACAGAACCTGGAGAAGAGCAAATAATCAGTCATAGTGTATCAGTGGAGGAGCACACACCCACATGACTGGAGAACTGAACAAGAGATACTTCAACCAAGAAGCAAAATATCTCACATATATTTCCTCTAACTATTCCTCTAAATATTGCTCCTCCGTTACTGCCTGATGAAAATACATTAATAGATAACAGAATGTGTTAATGAATAACACTGTAAAGGTGAAAGTGGTGGTGTTAATTTTTTTTTTTTTTTTTTTTTGCTAGCTCTGCTTTCAATGTGGTATTTGTCAGTATGCAATAATGCCATATTGGTATATTAATATCCTAATATACAGTACCTAGATGTGCTGCTTAATATTTTTGTAGAAACATTTCTTTTTTTATGAACGAACAAATGAATGAATGAATAAATGAATGAACATATTTTTGTGAAACCTAAATCTTTTGTTACATTCTAAATGTCTTTAGTATGTATTAATATATGTTTAACGCCTTTCGTCCATTCGGCCTGATCTCCACCTTGAGGACTTCTAGAACGAGAAAATTCTATTGGTAAGGAGGAATTTGTTTAACTACACTGGCTTGATTCTTGCCAACCCTGAACTAATTTGGCCAAACTAGTTTTTGGTTGCAGAGAAAACCCTATTAATTAGGATTTTAATTTGTCCTACAACTGAGAGAGGATTATAGGGCACACCAGAACTCTAACACTACCAGTGTTCCTGTGGACTCACTCATTTCTGATGTCCTGTTCCACATTCCTTCAGGAGATGGGTCATTTCCTTTTCAATCCAAAGAGTGCAGGTAAACATATGTGTATGTGTACATGCATACACACATGGGTAAAGAATCGCATTTCGTTGTTATTAGCATTTAGTTAATCACTTACCCCAAAGTCATTTCAAATCCATAAAAGCTTTCTTCATCTTCAGAACACAATTTTAGATATTTTGGATGACACCAATAAGGCTTGTGACTGTCCAATATACTGGCAGGTAAACTACACTGTCAAGGTCCAGAAAAGTATGAAAAGCATCGTCAGAATAGTCCATCTGCCATCAGTGGTTCAACCGTAACGTTATGAAGCGATGGAAATACTTTTTGTTTTTTTCTTTCAACTCTAAGCATAAATACACGTAGAAAACATCCAGCATGTGTTTTCCAAAATACGAATGCTGTTATTTGGGTGGTGGGCTGTGTTGGAGATATATAGTTTGGTGTTGAGGTCAAATAATTTTATTTGAATCTCATCTGCCTCAGAAAGGTGTGTTTTGGCAAAGATCAGTCGTAACTGCATGTGATGATTTTTCCAACTGATTCTTTTCTATACCTAGTGTCTGTGTGTGTGTAAACAAATATATTTTAACAAAAATCTATAGATGTCGCTGAACACTAACAAGACCTGTGACATTTTTACTTAAAAAAAATAAATGTTACAAGCGTAAGTATAGTGTTAAATGGGGTTCTTCCTGCTGACTGCTGTGAAAGTGGCCTTTTAAATGTCAATAACTTGAATAAACATTCTTTTCAAATTGGTTTAATGGGACAGAGTGAGAGACGAAATGCTGACAAATATTCCCTAAAAATGCTATTAAATTCTGAGAAACAGAAAGGCCCATTGTCCAAATACAAATGTCAGAAGGCACATCATATCATTGAGAGCTTTTCTATTTACATAAATAGCACTAATGGATTCAAAACAGCACAGGCCATTTGTAATATGGAGCACAAGAACACATGCTGTGTGAACGGACTCTGAACCTAAACCTCTGACAGACTGACAGCTTGATTGCACAATGGATTATCTCATGTTCAATCATAAAAATAAAAAAAATTAAATTACTAAAAGTGTGTGTGTGTGTGTGTGTGTGTGTGTGTGTGTGTGTGTGTGTGTATCAGTGTTGTGCCAGTTCATACTTAAAAAGAACTAGCTCAAAGTTCAGTTCACACAGATGATAATGAACAAGTTCATGTTCATAGTTCTTTTTTTTTTAAACAAACTAAGTTCACATATCTAAAAACGAACTAGTTCACGTTCATTTGTTGAATTCTTTTTAAGATAGGCCACTATCTTACTCAATAGAACCTCTTTACCATCCATTACCAGCTGCAAATCACTGCCACTCCAAAACTAATCAAAATTATTGTACCAATAAAATAAAGAAATTCAAAATAAATAGAAATTCACTTTAAAGAAAGGCTTTCTATAACAACTTCAACTTCAACGGTCAAAATCATGTCTGACCCGCTCCATGTCTCATATTGCGCATCCTATCTTACTCGGCCGTGCTGTTCACTTTTCATAAATCAACATAAATGGAAAAAAAAAATAACAATATAATATTGAAACAAATATGAAACGCGCTTTTTTTAATGGCTACAACAGTATAGTAGCTATGCCTACATAGCCTACTCTCTATTTGTACAAATTTCTACAAATTAATTTAATTCTGAATTTTGCACACACAAGTTGAAAGGCATTTGTTCAAATCAAGTTCAGGGATAATTGTGCGTGCATTTATTAGCCTAATCATTATGATACTAAAATCCTAACAAATAGGCTATGCTATGTACAAAAAATCAGATGAGCCCATAATATGAACGGTTAAGCATTTTCCTCCCATAGAAAACCATTATAAGAACGCTTAATGTGGCTTAATGCAGATTAGAATGTCCTCTTATTATGTCGAAATAACGAGATATCGATACTAGGCTACTGTGTCCACCGTAGTCTCCTTTTTGATCAGCGGAAACGATTTTTGCTTGTTTGGGATCTGACTGTCCAGCGTATTTGAAAAAGTTAGGCAAATTTTCCTGTCTTTTTGTCATTTTTCCCCTGCGTGAAACAATCGAGGCTAACAGCAATCTCAACTAGTACAGCAAGCGTGCAAGTCATGTGTCACATTGAACACTACACAAACAGTAATTTTTTTTTTCATTTAGGCAGTTAATTTTAGTGACACAGGAGGTGCCGGATCCAATGTCGGAGGTGACGGAACATGTTCCGGCTCAAATTAAGCCCTGGTAAAACCTGACTTTTCAAATGAGCGTGAACGTGAACTGCGCGTGCTGTTCATTCCTGCCAGAGTGAGTGCCGCTCTCGTTCACGTTCATTGTATGAAAAGTGATTCGTTCAGTTCAGCGAAAATATGAACGCGTTCACTGAACGTCGTTCATTGAATGCGTTCATGCACAACACTGGTGTATATATTATATATATATATATATATATATATATATATATATATATATATACATACAAACTACAATTTCAAAGTAGCCAAGTGCAAATGACAAACACCTGTGTCTTGATCAGTAGTTGGCGTGGAGAGACCAGAGAAAGACCACTGGGAAAGAAGACTGGAGGAGAGAGACTGACCAGGACTCTTAACGGCTGGAGGGTGGAAGTTCTATTTAGAGTTATATTTAACTTATGCTGAGTTGTTGAAAGCATGTTGAGCAATAGATAGATTATTTGATGAATAAAAAGTAAAAAAAGAACAGCATTTATTTAAAATATAAATCTTTTCTATCAATATAAATCTTTGCTATTGCTTTCTTAACAATTCCTTGCTGAATAAAAGTTTTAATTTCTTTCTAAAAAAATAAATACTGACCCCACACTTTAAACGGTAGTGTATATTGTTAGAAAAGATCACAGGTTCCAAAAAAAGTAATAATAATAATAATAAAATAAGCAGCACACCAGAATACAAACAAATAAAATAACTTCAAAGGGTCTGCAAACTATATCAAGAAATGTCCAAACAAACGGAGAACATGTAACATAAAAAAAAAAAAAAGATCATTGGCTAGAAAATCTGAGGTGGCACACGCTGGCACTTGTCTCACAGTCTGCCATCCTGTCTTTCTAACGCATTCTCATCCCAAGGCGTCATATACTGACCCTCTTGACATTTCGTCAACATCCTACGCATATGGCACCCTCTAGCATCAATATGAGACACAGATTATGGGTTAGGGTTAGGGTTAGGGTTAGACCGCTAGGAGGCGCCTTCTGGCCCATTTTTATCTGCTTCTAATATTGACGCTAGAGGGTGCCATGTGCGTAGGATGTTGACGAAATGTCAAAAGGGTCAGTATATGACGCCTTGGGATGAGAACGGTCTGGTCTTTCTTGACTTCTGTACCATGTTTCATTCAAGTAGTGTACCTCCCAGCCACCCCCCCCCCCTCGGGCAGAGTGTCCTACCTTCACCTGACTATAACTCAACACCTCCCCCACTGACCCTCACTGAGGTTTCAGCAGATAGATTGACAGGAGAGCAGCCACTCACCTTGTAATCACACGCTCATTATAAAGACTCTTCAGTCTGGCCCAAATAACACAAGCATATCTCTCTAATACCTGCACGCCTCTTCAGTCATGTAAATACGGGAAGGCTAATTCGCTAACTGGGTACATTTTAGGGTCAAGTGTTAAATTTAAAATTTAATTTTATACATCTGCTTAGTAAAGTCTGATAAGATGTTAGTAGTGCTAGCAGTAAGACGTTTGCCAAAAAAATAAAAATAAATATAAATAGATCAGAATGAGCTTGATTATGAGGCAAATTGAATAACTGCACATACAACAAATTAGCTAATAAAAAGCCAAAAAAATAAAAATAAATATATATATACGATGCCTACATCTGCAGCTCATAAAATAATTCTTTATATGTAAATTTATTTTTATTTTAGTTTTACTTTTAGTAATTTCAACAAGGTATCATTTAGCGTTTTCTCATGTTTGTTTTTCTCCTAATGTTTATACTTTATTTTTTTCTGCTTTCAAAAAATTCAATAAATTTCAATAAATATTTGAAAAGAAAGAAACAAAGAAAAACAAAACTTTAATAAACAGTGAATCAGTGTTAAAACCACAGGTTATAAAGGTTTGTTCTTTTTTGGGGTATAACTGGCCTTTGATCAGTTAAAACAACACAATTCCAGAATATGATCTCCTGCACTACAAAGCTTGGCTTGTTTAAAGTAAGCACCCGCTGGGGCAGCTAATGATTCTGAGCATCAGGAACTGTTTTGGAGGACAAAAGGTAAACTTAAACCTCCCTGTGCATTCTGGGCACCACTCTACTGTATTGTCTACTTTTTTGAAGGGAAAGAATAAGAACTGTGAGATTGAGTCAGTCTTTTATAGTTACTTGTTGGCCGAAAATCAATATGTAAATGAGCTGATGCTCATGTAGGCAGGATATGAGATTTGATTCAAAAGGGTTGGCACACTAAAAAAGGTTATATATTTGATTAGAATGGCTTACATTTGAAACACAGATGTGAAACTTGGCACTCATGACTCATGCCTAATGCCTAATGCTCAGACAATTTTAACACCACACACATTTCCATCACCAAAAAAAAAAAAAAAAAAAAACACCGCACAATGTTGAGTCAACTTGTTTTCATGAAATGAAAGTGCATGGGACTGTATGGAAAAGAGCAATAAACTAATCGGCTCTAATTGTGTTTTACACAAGAATGAAGTGCTTTTTTTTATATTTTTATTTTTTATTTATAACAACATGTAGAGAAAAATCACATTGTAAAGTAATGTGTGTGTGTGTGTCATATTCTTTTTTGATTTATTCCAAACAGTTTTTCTGAATTGCTAAAACATATTTCTTGAAACCATCACTCATTTTCCTTAAACACAAATCAAAACATTTAAACTAAATTCAAATAACCACTAACTCTTCTAAAAATAAACCAATCAATAAATAAATGAATAAATAAATAAATAAATAAATAGCTTCAAAACCATTTTACCTGTACTCAAAATCAAACAAATCTTTCAAATAATACAGTAATGTAGTGAGTACGTGTGTGTGTGTGTGTGTGTGTGTATGTATATATATATATATATATATATATATATACACACACACACACACTCACACATATAGTATAAGATAGTTATGATAATGCATGACAATTTTCCTTTTCGAATATAAAAAGTCCGGATCCAGCATGCATAATGCAAGGTGCCAAACTCTTGCACTTTTACACGTCTCAGCAAGTATCTCACCTTGATGAATGAGCAGAAGTGAAGCAGTGCTCAGATGAATGGAAATCACTTACTGTTGTCATTATTAGAGCAGCGCAGGCCAGATTTATGACTGTAATTTTATCAGGACATTCCAGTATTTGTCATTCACAAGTGTTTTGTACAACAGCAATGGGAATTTGCATAAGACAAACGCAAAGGGATCTGCTGATGGAGGCAATTTTGAGGTCAGCACTCTCAGCCAATCAGAATAAAGGACTGTACTTTATGTATATTAGCATACTGATGGCCTCAAAGCAAACAGAAATGGACTGTAAAACACAAAACACTATTATTCATATTATTTTTTTTTTAAAAACAGCACAAAGGCTAGTGTTGAGGACTGTAGTCTAATGGTGGGAGAGGTGGTTGGCTATGAGAATGTTGTGTCAGCTTCGAGAATGAACAACGCTGTTGTTGTTTTTATGAAAACTCTTGAGCTGGTGAAGGTCATGGTTGAAATTCGTAATTGACAATGTGTTTGTTCCAGTGCTACAATTGTTTATGCCACCAGAAGGTAATCCTTTTAAACATACTGCCTTTCATAAAAAATAAGGTGCTTGCACAAATATTAGAGTGATACAGTAAATCGGTCTCCTCCCATATACATTATTTAAATTGGCTGTAAATCATCATTACTAAAACATGTAGTGTCATTATACGCTTCTTGTTTATGGTGTGTGGCGAGTCGGCTTCCTCCCCCTAATTATCATCATCAGCCCGTCCCTTAATTGTTGCCCTTCACCAGGCTCCTGACAGGAGTGGGTGCCTGAGAGAGGAGGGGCACTGAAATAACCAGGCCAGGTTGACGGGCTGTCTAGTCCCTTTAAGTGCAGTGGCAAAAAAGATGGATACAGCCGCTGGAAGAAGCCGCAGCCCCTCGCGCCCCGGACCGAAGAGGGGAGCATGTGCAGCCGCTGGACTCTGCCCCTTACCTGGACCCTTCCTTCCTGAACACTACCTGTCCTTCACAAACCCTGTAGCATGATGCGGACACCAGATCCCCTGTTTATTTTGGACAATTTCCCCTTTGGACACTTTTATTCTGTTTTGTTTTTCTTTCTGTTAATAAAAGCCTCTCCATGGCGTGACGCCACACCCATTGTGTTCTGCTCTGTGTTCATCTTCAGTTCTCTCTTCACAGCAGTTCAGTCAGTGTACTGTTTGTGTAAATTAATTACTCCGGGATATTGGTTTATTTTGACTCAGAGCGAGTGTCAGCCACATTAAAAAACTTAACAGCTTGAGCCATTTGTGGATTAATGCTTATTGGAGACGTGAACCGTTTCAAATGATTCCGTTCGATTTGGTGAACTGGTTCAAGAAGATCCGGTTACATCGAGTGATTCGTTTTCGCGAACCGGATATCACTACACTGCAGTGAACGTGCTCACAACAGACCCGGGAAGAGAAGACAATGCTGAATAAAGTCATAGGTTTTGCTTTTTTTGGACCAAAATGTATTTTCGATGCTTCAGAAAATTCTAACGGAACCTCTGATGTCACATGGACTACTTTGATGATGTTTTTCTTACCTTTCTGGACATGGACAGTTGACCGTACACACAGTTTCATTGAAGGGACAGAAAGCTCTCAGACTAAATCTAAAATATCTTAAACTTTGTTCCGAAGATGAACAGAGGTCTTACGGGTTTGGAACGACATGAAGGTGAGTCATTTATGACATAATTTTCCTTTTTGGGTGAACTAACCTTTTAAGATACAACAAAAGAGAAGAATAAAGCAGCGACATTAAATTAAACCAAAAAGAATGGACAAAGTTGATTTTAGTCAAAATGATACTGAGAATGAAACTGATCTTCCTACGTGTAGCAGTTATCAAATCTTTCTTACAATGTAGATGATACATTTTTGAGAGTAACTAATAATGCAAGGAATGTACGCATCATTGAATACTTACCTGATTTGGAGCAATTTGCTGAGAAAGCAAAACTTTTCTGGAGTGAAGGTCTTTTTTCTGATCAAGAGATTTACAGGTTGAAAAAGATTCTCATCAAAGTTAATGTACAGTTAGGGACTAATGTTGGTTATGGAAAACATTAGAACTATACTTTTATGAGATTTTCTACTGGTGTTTCTTGTGTTTCCCTTTCTTCCCTTTGATCAGTGAATTTCATATTGCTTCTCTGGAATTGAATGGAGTACGATAAGGGAAGAAAAGGTATGAACTACATTAGCTAATCAAGATAAAATTTGCAATTTGCAATTTCTCTCAAATTGTTCACAAATCTGTGTTAGTGAGCACTCAGCGTGATTATTGCACAGGTGTGCCTTAGGCTGGCCACAATAAAAGGCCACTCTAAAATGTGCAGTTTTATCTCAGAATCAGAATGTGCTTTACTGTCAGGTATGTTTACACATATACAAGGAATTTGTTTTCGTTACAGAAGCTTCCGCAGTGTAACAATTGAATTGAATAATTCAAATATAGTGTATGTATAGTGTATAGATATATCTGTATAGATATAGCCGGCAGCCATATCAGCCTGGAGCCCAAGACCGGTTTCCCACTGAAGCTAAGCAGGGCTGAGCCTGGTCAGTACATGGATGGGAGACCTCCTGAGAAAACTAGGTTGCTGCTGGAAGAGGTGCTAGTGAGGCCAGCAGGGGGTGCAGGGGGTCTGTGTGGGTCCTAGTGCCCCAGTGTAGTGATGGGGACACTATACTGTCAACAAGCACCGTCCTTCGGATGAGACGTTAAACCGAGGTCCTGACTCTCTGTGGTCATTAAAAATCCCAGGATGTCTTTCAAAAAGCGTAGAGGTGTGACCTCGGCATCCTGGCTAAATTCGCACATTGGCCTCTGACCATCTTGGCCTCCTAACAATCCCCATATTTGCTGATTGGCTTCATCACTCTGTCTCCTCTCCACCAGTAAGCTGGTGTGTGGTGGGCGTTCTGGCGCACTATGGCTGCCGTCGCATCATCCAGGTGGATGCTGCACACTGGTGGTGGATGAGGAGATACCCCCAGACTATGTAAAGCGCTTTGAGTGCCTAGAAAAGCGCTATATAAATGTAATGAATTATTATTATTATTATTAACAAAATGACAGCAACTGAACAAAAACACAGATAATAAGAAAATAAAAAATAGAACAAGGAATAACAATAAACAAATGGACAATTGTATGTACAGGTATATTAAAACAGACAGTTTTGTATGTACAGGTATATTATGTGCAAATTTGAAGTGTAGACTAAGTATGTGTGTTAGATAAATAAATGTGTATAAATGTGTGTTCCACAATAATTGTAAAGTGTTCATGAAGTGGATTGCCTTGGGGAAGAAACTGTTCCTGTGTCTGGTCATTCTGGTGCTCAGAGCTCTAGCTTTGACCAGATGACAACAGTTCAGAGGAAGTGTGTTGGATGTGAGGGTACCAGAGTGATTTTGCCAGCCCTTTTGCTCACTCTGGATAAGTACAGTTCTTTAATAGAAGGGAGGGCTGTACCAATGATTCACTCACCAGTCCGGACTACCCTCTGTAGTCTTCTGAGGTCTGATTTGGTAGCTGAGCTAAAAAGAAAGCTCTTCAAAGCATGGAATGTTGCAGAGCACCGGGAATAGATGGCCTATCTGCAGGCTTTTATAAGTCTTTTTGGCCTGCGTGATGAGAGGGGCAGGGCTGAGAGCCGTGGAAATGGAGCGAGGCCGATGGAGTAAATGCTAATGCACGACACCTGCTCCACTCACCCATTCAAGTCAAACAGAGGAGCTCCAGAAGGATAAAAAGAGGAGTGTTGACAGTGTTGGACGAGAGAAGACCAGGCCAGAGCTTTTTTTTGTGTTTTATCTGTGGCAGTCTTCCTAGGCAACTAAGCCACAAACTGCTCCAGTACCACATTATTGATGACTTCCTCAACGTCGCTTTCCTTGGCCATCAGCCATCTGCGGTAGGCATCCCGGAGCTGTTGCGCCATTACGAAGGGTCAGCCACACTCTCCAAGGTCCAGCGACCTGAAGTGCTGGTGGTGCTGCTCGGGACTCAGGCCGACCCGCTGGAGGATGGCTCTACTGCTAAAGAAAGGAGACCTGAGTAATATGAAATATTGGAGGCATGTCCCTTTGCTATGCAGTCATTATAAAATTTTATCTAAAGCATTAGCAAATAAATTAAGTAATGTTTTAGTAGAAATCATTCACTCTGATCAGACTTATTGAGTTCCAGGTAGGCAATATTTTTTGATAATATTTCATTTGTAAGGTCAATTTAGCTCAAAAGGAATCATTTAAGGTTTCAAAGGGAATTTGAACAGAATAACTGTTTCACGGCTGATCACTTTGACGCCCTGCGATTCACTGAACGAGCCGTTTAACATCAAATCTGCACTGGATATTAATATCCAAACTATACTGAAAACGTACTCGGTTACTAAACGTAACCTCGGTTCTCTCTAGAAGAGCGAACGAGTACTGCGTCTTAGCTAAGACGCTACGGGTAAAGTCTCTTTTCACGAAATACTGAAGCAAAAAATTATCCTTAATTTTGTATTTTTGTAAAGCGCATTTGCAGCAGTACACAGCCATAGGCGAGATGGCTCGTTCACTCATTGGCTTGTTCTGCGGCAACTGCACAGCCTATCGAGCGCGGGCTGATGCAACATCATTTAGTAACCGAGTACGTTCTCTTACGAGAGCTCTCTCGTACTGCGTCTTAGCTAAGACGCTACGAGAACCCAATGCAAAACTCCGTGCGTGCAGGGATCACACACCAATAAACCTGAAGCAACGCCCAGGATTTACAGTGCACAGTCACCTGAGGGACTCACAGAGAGTCCAGGACAGAAAAGGGGGAAAGCCCTCTGTCCCATACCTAGCAGCATCCGTAGATGCGGCAATATGACATCACACAGCCGAGGCAAGCCTGACCAATGTGGCAATGCGGGTCTTACGCAATACTGCCCATATAACAGTCGGCAGCGCATAGCGTTCATGAACTCAGAATTCCCCTCAGGGCCCTGATTCGACTATACCGACAGCAGCCTTGCTTGCAAGGCGGGAACCTCCAGGTTATAGAACCTGATAAATGTAGACGGCGATGCCCAACCTGCCGCCATACATATATCCTGCAAGGAGATCCCAGTAGACCACGCCCACGACGAGGCGACGTCTCTTGTGGAGTGTGCTCTGACGCCCAACGGGCACTGATGGCCCCTGGAAGCATAAGCTAACGCTATGGCGTCAACTATCCATCTGGATAGAGTCTGTCTCGAAACAGCCATTCCCTTGGAACATCCACCGAGCGAGACAAACAGCAGCTCCGTCTGCCAAAAGGCAGCAGAGCGAGACACATAAGCTCTTAAAACCCTGACAGGGCAAAGAAGACTCGAGTCTCTATCCTCTCCTGACACCGGCAGGGCTGACAAGGCAATAACCTGAGCCCGAAACGGCGTGTTGAGGGATTTCAGCACATAACCGTGCCTAGGTTTGAGTATGACCCTTGAGTCATTAGGCCCAAACTCCAAGCACGACTGGCTCACCGAAAGCGCGTGCAAATCATCCACACGCTTCACCGAAGCGAGAGCCAACAAGAATACTGTCTTGAATGACAGATGCTGAAGGATAACCGATTGGATAGGCTCAGAAAGGGGGACCCTTCATGGCCTCCAAAACCGCCGCGAGGTCCCACATAGGGACTGACGGAGGTCTGGGAGGATTCAGCCTCCTAGCTCCTCTGAGGAACCGGATGACCAAATCATTCCTTCCTATTGACTGACCAAGCGCTGTTTCAGAAAACGCTGCGATGGCCGCCATATAAACTTTGAGCGTGGATGGGGCTCTGCCCTTATCCAACAGCTCCTGTAGGAAGGAGAGAACCTCCGTCACCTCACAACTAAGGGGTGAATATCCTCGAGCTGTGCACCAGCTGGAGAACACCGACCACTTCGAGGCATACAGACGTCTTGTCGACGGAGCTCTAGCCTGAGTGATGGAATTCAGCACTCCCACTGCGAGATCAGCGGGTAACCGTTGAGCGCCCACACATGGAGGGACCACAACTCCGGTTGAGGGTGCCAAATCGAGCCCTTGGCCTGCGAGAGGAGGTCCCTCCTCAACGGTACTGGCCACGGGGCGACATCTGCTAACTGCATCAAATCTGGGAACCATGGTTGGTTCCTCAAAAGAGGTGCTACAAGCAGTATTGAACATCTCGTTTCTCTCACCCATTCTATCACCTGCGGAAGGAGGGAGACGGGAGGGAAAGCATAAAGCGGGCAGCACGGCCATTCCCGTGACAGCGCACTTTCGTTCTTAGAAAAGAACGCAGGGCAGTGAGCGTAGAGGTCCACCTCCGCCCTGCCAAATCTCTCCCGCTGTGGTGACAGCCGCGCCGTCATGGAACACGAGTTCAGAACTATACCCAGAAACAGAATCGTCTGACTGGGGTTCAGCGAACTCTTCGCCCAATAGACACTGAGGCCGAGCTTCTCGAGGTGATCGAGTAAAACGGCCCTGTGGTCCACGAGCTCTGTTCGTGATCGGGCCAGAACCAGCCAGTCGTCCAAATAATCCAGCACTCGCATGTCTCTGAGTCTGAGAGGAGCGAGCGCTGCATCCATGCACCTCGTAAACGTAAACTCGAGGACTGTAAACTGGTAAGCCTGGCCCTTGAAGGCGAATCTCAAATATCGCCTGTGGTTTGACGCTATCTGTATTTGAAAATACGCGTCCTTCAGATCTATTGACATGAACCAGTCCCCTCTGCGAATCTGCGCGAGGAGTTTCCTGGTCGTAAGCATTTTGAAACTGCGTTTCATCAATGCCTTGTTCAGCTGTCTTAGATCCAGTATGGGCCTGAGACCCCCGTGTCTCTTGGGCACCAGAAAGTATCTGCTGTACAGCCCCCCCCCCTCGCTTTGAGCTTGAGACACAGGCTCTACAGCCCCTTTGCTCAACAGTTTTGATATTTCGGCCCGAAGTATGTGTGCTACTTCTGTTTTGACCGTAGTTTCGACGCGCACTGAAAAGCGCGGAGGGCGTCGAAAAAACTGTAGCGAGCAGCCTCTCTTTATAATGCCTAGCACCCAATCTGAAACCCCTGGAAGCGCTGAACATGCATCTGCATGAATGGCTAAGGGCTGGATGCGAAGCGCGCTCTGTTGACCGGGCAACGGCGGCGCTCGGGTGTGCTGCGCATTTGAGGCGGGGAGCGCGCTGATCACAGCGGGCAGATCGCTCCTCCTCGACGCCGTCCCGGCGCTTAACCGACTCGGGGAAGGCTGAGCAGGTCCCGTGGGACTCGATATGTCTGCGAGTAACTGTGGGCTGCATATGTGCACATTTACCACTTTCAACTCGCTGTCTGCCTGTGCAGAGCGTACGTGCATGGGCCTCGTTTTTACAGAAGCCACGCGCCGTATGTGACATAGTGTATGTGGGCACGTTTACTATGCGGCGCGCTCGACCGATCTGTGTCGATCTTATGTGCGCGAGCCCTGTGTGCAGGGCTGTGCTTACATGTGGAGATGGGCACTGAGGAGTGGGCATCGTCACTACATTTATAGCACCATCGGCCGTGGCCGGACGAACGTGCACGGGTTTCGTTTTTATAGAAACCACATGACGCGTGTGACATTGTGATTGTGGGCACTGAGGAGTGGGCACGTCTACTATGTAGTGCGCGTGATCGACTTGAGTCGCTTTTATGGGCGCGAGCCCTGTGTGAAGGGCTGTGCTTATATGTGGAGATGGGCACTGAGCAGTGGGCATCGTCACTACATTTATAGCACCATCGGCCGTGGCCGGGACACCAGAAATTACACCTTTTTCGGGAAATATCTGGGTAGCCGTGATAACGGTTTTTGTGTGCAGGCAAGCGGGCAACCGTACAGGCTTGCGCATTGCAAAAAAAACGCTGAAACAGTCACAATCTCTGGAACTGAAACAGCGGCGCGCTTAGGTGAGAGCCCGGCCACAGCGGAACTCGTACACCGGCGCTTCGATGAAGCAGCCATCGTGTGTAGTGCCGATGAAGCGTCATGCAGCATGCATAGATGGCTTTCCTAGGATGGCTTCGGGGCTCCCGGCCTCACCGTAATCCTCTGCCGCGGTCCCCGCGGCGCGGGGCGACGGCCGGTAGAGCGAGAACGGAGGTCTCGAGCTGCGTTGCTGAAGCTGTTGGGATAACGGCTTTTGTGTGCAGGCAAGCGGGCAACTGTGCAGGCTTGCGCATTGCAGAAAACGCTGAGACAGTCACAATTCCTGGAACTGAAACAGCGGCGCGCTTGGGTGAGAGCTCGGCCACAGCGGAACTCGTACACCTGCGCTTCGATGAAGCAGCCATCGTTAGTAGTGCCGACGCAGCGTCACACAGCAGGCTTTAGATGGCAACACCGCTTTTGCCGCCGTCCAGCAGAGGGCGAACAAAGGTGCGTCGCTATCGCCTGCCCACCGGGAAGCGATGCACGGGGGGCCGGTGAAGCAGGGCGAACCGGCGAGCTCGGTTGAGCTGAAGACGGTTCCGAAATCCGCTGGAAGCGATGCTTTTACGGCGCCTCAGTGCAGCGGAGAATGCAGGCTCAGAGAAAAAGGCCAGGCGAGTCCTCAGAGTCACCATGGCAACAGCTCGCAGTGGGGGCATCCGCCGTCAGCGAGCGCGAGCGCTGCATGATCTTCACCCAGGCAGGAGACACAGATGACGTACCGGTCTCCCTCGCTGAGTGGGGCTCGCAGGGCGAACACACACACACACACATAAAGAACAGCTTGGATATAACAGAATTGAAAGGATATAGGCGCCGGATAGCGCAGCAGGAACGGCAGTGGAAGGCGGCGATGCCAGCAGCTTCAGAATGGCTCGTCCTGCTGATGTGCTTTCTCAGACGGCGCTTGCTTCCTCCGTGATCCAGCGATGCGTGAGCTTCGCTGAAGAGATGAAAAATCAGGTGAGTTAGCCTTTTCGAGCTCCTTTTATAGGTTGGGCCACACCCGTTTCGGCGGGAAGTGGCAAGAATGGCGCGAAGCTCGCGCTGTTGCATCAGCCCGCGCTTGATAGGCTGTGCAGTTGCCGCAGAACAAGCCAATGAGCGAACGAGTCGTCTCGCCTATGGCTGTGTACTGCTGCAAATGCGCTTTACAAAAATACAAAATTAAGGATAATTTTTTGCTTCAGTATTTCGTGAAAAGAGACTTTTCCCGTAGCGTCTTAGCTAAGACGCAGTACGAGAGAGCTCTCGTAAGAGAACACTATTAATTAGCACAGTAACAAGATCTGCAGTTTAAGACATTAACTTGTAAGCACAAAACACAAGATACTTCTCTTTTCAATATGAATAAGGCTTTATTAGATAAATCTAAGACATATAATCTAATCTAACACATAAGCACATGCACTCACACATACAAGTTGCAGGAAAATAGAAAGTTAGGGAAGAATGAGTTTAAGAGAACTAAAATGTGGAATCCCAAGTTTACAGCAATACTTGAAATTGCATAGACATGAACAGCCATCAATCACTTAATTAGCCCTCGCTTTGAGTTCCTCAATGAGGTTAAAATTATATTACACCAGTACAAATGTGAGTCTGGAGGAGTTACTTGCTTCTCCTGTGTAAAGGGGTTCCCTTTGTTGTCATTGAAAGGGGGTTTTCCGATGTTGCTGATTGGCTAGAAGTTCAGTAGTCACTGAAGTGAGGTCTTGGGAAGCCCGTGGTTGGGTGATGGCTGAAGACGCGGAGTTATGGGCTGGTTGAAGTTGAATGGGCACTCAAGGTCAGACTCGCAGACACGGCGTTACAAAACTTAACTCAGAACACGAAACTCTCAAACGTAAAAGAAAAGAAACTAAAGTAAAAAAACAGAAGTAAAGTTTGACGAGACTAGGTGGTGTTTCTTCTCATCGTGGCTAAGTAGCAGCAGGCATGCAGGCCGAAGCACGCTGAAACCGCGCTCAAAGAACGCTAAAAATGATGACTAAAAGCATGACTAAAAAGCAAATGCTAAAAGCAAAGCTAAAAGCCAGCATTACTGATAGCAAAAGCTAAACGCAAGCTAAAAGCATAATTTGATGGTGTCCTGAGTATTTAAACTGGCCTTTTGGCCACAACACTCAAATGTTGTCTTGACCAATTAGATATTTTCTTTGCTCGGGTTATCATAAATCATATGTTATCAAGTAGGTGGTCCGAATTTTCCCGCTCTTGCAGGGTATAATTTTGGACATGATTCCTATAAGAATATGATACATTTGACAAATAATTGATGGTCAGAAACATTTCAAGCAAACAGATTTAAACACATACATACTAAACATGAATATGTATCCTTAAGCTATCCAATACTTATTAAAAGACATACACAATAAGTGATTATAAACATGATAGTCAAATGTGTGGGTTACATATAAATGAATATGGAGGCAAGCAGTGGGCTGATATTCATTTATAAGTCCTTTTGAGTTCATTTTGGTCCATTCATATCTAGAAAAGACAGTTCCTGTGCCATTCTCCGACAAAAGATGTTCTGTGGGGACCAGAGGTTAAGACGTCCCCTTAGGAATTTCAGTCGGGTTCTGCTAAGTGGGGGGAAGTCAATCCAAGGATCTTGTTTATCACATGTGCGGCGTTGCATCTTGATTACTTGCCCCAAATTTGACAATCTCTTCTCCGAATTGAAATTGTCAATAATTGTTCTAGTGGTGTTAATGTTGAAAGCTGTTCTGTGAAAGAGTTGGTTGGTTGGGTATCTTGCTTCTGACTTGTGGCACTAGGAATGATTTACAACCTCCTGTTGCCTTTCTGAGGAATTCGGCACGTGTTTCAACCACAGTCCTGATCGACTCTTTAATTAGTCTAGTTCAGGTCTGATATGCTACACATTTCTTAGAGATATTCTTGATATGAGTAAGCTCTTGGAAGTTAATTTTGGTTTTATATCAATAGATCAAGAAAAAGCATTTGATAGAGTGAAACATACAGTGCCCTCCACTATTATTGGCACTGTTTGTAAATATGAGCAAAGGTGGCTGTGGAAATAAATCTGCATTGTTTATCATTTTGAGCTTTCATTCAAAAAATAAATAAATGTTTACTCTAGTTCATGTTGGCCACAATTATTGGCACCCAATTATTGCAACATTCTTTCCCCAAGATAACAGCTCTGAGTTTTCTCCTATAATGCCTGAAGTGTATAGAGAACATCTGATAAGAGACCATTCTTTCATGCAGAATCTCTCCAGTTCCTTCAGATTCACAGCTCCATGTTGGTGCTGCTCCTCTTCAGTTCACCCCATTTATTTTCTATAGGGTTCAGGTCAGAGGACCGGATAGGCCATGGCAGAAGCTTCATTTTGTGCACAGTGACCCATTTTTGTGTTGATTTTAATATTTGTTTTTGGATCATTGTCCTGATGAAAGATCCAACTACAGCCTGTTATAAGATTTCTAACCGAGGCAATCAAGTTTAGATTTTTTTTAATCATTTAGTATCTTATTCAATACATTATGCCATGATCAGAACATGATGTCCAGGACCCCAAGTCTCAATTAATCTCTGCAATTCTCCAGCTGTGATCCTTGGAGAGTCTTTAGCCACTCCAACTCTCCTCCTCACTGTGTATTAGGATGATATAGACACATGTCTTCCTCCAAGCAGATTTTTAATATCTTTAGTTGAAGCAACCCCTTAATTATTGCCCTGATGGTGCATTTCCAATGCTTTAGCTCTTTTCTTACAGCTACTTTCCATTTTGGGAATCTCAACAATCTTGTTCTGCACATCAGAAATATGTTATTTGGTTTTACTCCTTGTGATGGATGATTAATGGGTATTTGGCATTTGTATTCATCATATTTATAATCCTGTGGAAAAGGAAGCCATGGCTTGACAATTTCAGGCTCCTAGTCACCCTGGTGTGCTAAAAAAATGTAAATTGGTAATATACGTCAGATATTTTACTCAAAATAATTTCTAGGGATGCCAATAATTGTGGCCAACATGCATTGGAGAAAAACATCTCGGTTACGTATGGTAACCCTCGTTCCCTGAATGAGGGAACGGAGACGCCACATCGGTGACCGACGAATATGGGATATCGCTTCGATAGACCAATCTACTTTGAGTGTAAACTAAACGAGCCAATGCACATTGGCATGCAATTATGCCCCTTCCAGTGCCCTTTGCGAGCCGCCTGTGCCCCTATTAGGTGTAGGCCGGGGCTCAGAACAAGTAGCTCCACTCACCGTTGTCAAAGCATTACCTCACTGGGTGAGATTGGATAACACTGGGAAAACGTACCCGGTCCGCTTGGAACCGGGACACTGCGGAAGCCCCATCCTTCCGGAAGGAGGTCTCGGAGGCAAATACACATATAGCATCAGTTTAGGAGTATATTGAGAAATTTGAGGTGATTAAAAACCCTCTTGGGAAGGCAGAAGTCTGCCGGGGAAACACGGGCTCTAAGGCTATACCGTGGACTATACACATACGAGTATCGCTTAGGTCTCAATATGGAACCCACCCTTCCATGGTTCTCACGGATACATCATGAAGGCCTGGCGCCGGACGTTCCGCCGCGTCCAGCTGCTTAGGGTGATGGAGGATCTCAACAGGGTCTACAGTACGGACACTCTGGAGCAGTTTAAGCAAGCCGACACTAACCGGGTCCTCTCAGTGCCACTACCCATTTGAGGTGAGAACACAGGAGGATACCGGCTCTACACGAAGGCTATAGAACCTAGCGAACGTGTTAGGGGTCGCCCAGCCCGCAGCTCTACAAATATCTGTCAGCGAGGCACCACGAGCCAGCGCCCAGGAGGATGCAACACTTATAATTGAGTGAGCTCGCAACCTGAACGGGCAGGGCACATCCTGAGCCTGATAAGCCAGGGTTATGGCATCCACAATCCAGTTGGCCATCCTCTGCTTAGAGATGGCACTCCCCTTCTGCCGGCCTCCGTAACAGACAAAGAGCTGGTATGAGGTCCTGAAGCTTTGTGTCTGGTCTACATAGCACCTTAAAGCTCGGACGGGACAAAGCAAAGCCAGGGCTGGGTCTGCCTCCTCCAGGGGCATCGCTTTCAGGTTCACCACTTGGTCTTTGAAGGGTGTAGTGGGAACCTTGGGCACGTAGCCAGGACGGGGCCTCAGGATTACCTGGGAGTCAGGTACGAATCATCGACCGAAAAAGCATGCGGGTCCCCTACCCTCTTGATGGAGGCCAGTGCAAGCAGGAGCAGAGTTTTCAATGAAAGAAACTTTAGCTCAACTGAATGCAAAGGCTCGAATGGGCCCTGCTGTAGTGATTAAAGCACTAGAGACAGGTCCCAAGAGGGTATACGAGGGGCCGGGATGGATTTAACCTCCTGGCCCCTCTAAGGAACCTGATGATTAGGTCATGCTTACCCAAAGACTTCCCATTCATGGGGTCATGGTACGCAGCAATAGCAGCAACCTGGATTTTGAGGGTGGAGGGTGACAGCCTTCACTCCAGCCCTTGCTGCAAAAAGGACAGCACGACCGCAATCGGGCATCTTCGGGGGTCTTCTCGGCGAGAAGAACACCACTCGACGAACAGGTTCCACTTCAAGGTGTAAGCGTGTCTTGTGGACGGTGCTCTTGCCGAAGTGATGGTGTTCGCTACCTCTTGGGGTAGGTCACCTAGAACCTCCGCGTCCCATCCAGGGACCAGACATGTAGTTTCCAAAGGTCTGGACGCGGGGGCCAAATGGTGCCCCATCTCTGAGTCAGTAGATCCTTCATCAGAGGAATTTGCCAAGGAGGGGCTGTCCAAGGAGCACTAGTTCGGGGAACCAGGTCCGCATGGGCCAATACGGCGCTACTAGCAAGACTTGCTCCTCGTCCTCCTGGACTTTGCACAGTGTTTGTGCGAGAAGGCTCACTTGGGGAAATGCATACTTGCGTAGGTCCCGTGGCCAGCTGTGTGCCAGTACGTCCGTGCCGAGTGTTCCCTCGGTCAGGGAGTAGAACAACTGGCAGTGAGAGGTCTCTGGAGCAGCAAACAGGTCTACCTGATCGGCTCTGAACGAGCAGGCTGGGGCACTGCGGCCGGGGGGCGGGTGGAGGCAGCAGCTGCCCGCCGGGGCAGGATGTGTCGGATCGCCTCAGTCTGCTTCTGGGCAGCCGAGACTTGCTGGGCCAAGTTCTCGACTGCGTCGCCGAAGAGGCCGGTCTGGGACACAGGGGCATTGAGAAACCAGACCTGGTCGGTGTCCCTCATGTCTGCCAGATGGCACTCCTGGACCACTAATGTGGACATCGCACGACCCAGCGAACTCGCAGTGACCTTCGTTGCTCGAAGTGCAAGGTCAGTGGCGGTTCGGAGTTCTTCCAGAAGCGCTGGATCATGACCACCCTCGTGCAGGTCCTTCAGTGCCTTAGCCTGTTTCTGGCAGTAAAAGGTGCCGTCCACGACTTGGTGAGCTTGTCATGCACATCCGGAAAGAAAGGCACTGGGGTGTGGCACTGAGAACAAGCACGCACCACCCCGAGAAACCGATTATCCAGCCGCGAGGGTTAGGGATGCGGTGGGGGATTCCACTCCAGCCCTACCCTCTCAGCGGCCAGGGAAAGCATAGCTGCCACTTCGGGATCCGACTCAGACTTTGCCACCGTCCCAGAGGTAAACTTTGGTGTTTCACCCTTTTTCTATCGTGTTTAATGATTTTGATTAATATGCACAAGGGAGGGAGAGAGCAAGAAGCGCTCGTGTTGTTTGAAGACTGTGAGTGCGTGCGCAGCCGGGGCTCTCTCTCGTACGCGCCCTGTCACTGTCACTCACCGATCAAATAAGGCTTTGACAGCCGCCAAAAAAAAAGATCAATGCAGAAAAACCCCTGGATTGGTTATATAACGTTGGACAGAATGTTGATCCGGCCATCGCGTATATTCAGTGCACATAAGGTAAACGTTTTGCAAACGTTTTTTAGAGAAATAAAAACAGGTCGACGAATCGATGCACATATTTTGCGTCAACGTATTTTTTGCGTCGACGTCATCGATGACATCGATGGCAGCCACTACTCTTTGGCATTGGTTAACATTTAGTTATTCACCACCCAAAAAAAAAAAAAGTTAAATCTATTTAAAAAAAAAAAAGTGAAAGTCGTGACATTTGTCAAGTATGGTAACCCATACTCAGAATTGGTGCTCTGCATTTAACCCATCCAAGTGCACACACAGCAGTGAGAAGTGAACACACTGCGAACACACACCCAGAGCAGTGGGCAGCTATATATCCAGTGACCAGGGAGCAACTGGGAGTTCAGTGCCTTGCTCAAGGGGCACTTCAGCCATGGGTATTGAGGGTGGAAGAAAGCACTGTTCATTCACTCCCTCCCACCTACAACTCCTGCCACCGTGACTTGAATCGGAGACCTTCAGGTAGCTAGTCCATTTCTCTAACCATTAGGCCACAGTTGCCCCTACATGTAATTTATGTATGTTTACATTGAGTTCGACAAAGTGTTTTATTTTTGTTTAAAGATGAAAGGGGAACAAAGTCAGAGACATTTGAAGAGTAGAGCGGCAGCTTTTAGGATAAAATGTGTCATTGATTTCATCGGTTCATTGATACTCCAGTGAATGGAAATTTGAGTGTGGCTGCTTCTATTATTTATTTTATTTTATTTTTATTTATTTATGTATTTTATTTATTCAATTTTGTATTTAATGTTTTGACATGGACAATTCATTGTTTTGGATGAACCCTAAGAAAATGTCTGTATTATTGTATTATTGTAATTTAATTAAAGTGTGGTCACTGTTTAAAGTGTTGAGATATGAAAATACTGACTCTTTATATTGGACTCTACAGGAATCACTGATTTTTGCTTCAAGTTTGGATTTGTCGAATGAAAAAAAAAAAAATCCTGTTTTGTCAGAATTACTTATCAAGTCTCATGTCACTTTTCTTGGGATCATAGAACTGGAAGTGCACTTTCTAAAACCAAAGCAATGGCAGAAACGTTGAGTCTGATACCACTTAGTAAAGTCACCACTAAGTAAAAAAAATAGGACATAAGAAATAAATAAATAAAACTGGGATTTACAATAGAGACTTTTGCACTGAATTATAGATTTTAATGCTTTTGTTTCCATAAAGAATTATGAAGTCAATCAAGAATGTCATTTTGTTCACAAAGAGAA
This sequence comes from Carassius carassius, assembly GCF_963082965.1. Lineage (NCBI taxonomy): Eukaryota > Metazoa > Chordata > Actinopteri > Cypriniformes > Cyprinidae > Carassius > Carassius carassius. The sequence continues at coordinate 22,183,605 of NC_081772.1, forward strand.
ACAGTATTTCATGCTTTTATGCATTGTAATATATAAAGACAGTTGTTTTCTTTGTAACAAGAGCTGTTTAAATGGTCTGATGACGTGTTTTATATGGATTTTTTTTTTTTTTTTTTGTGGTTTTAAGTATACCAAATACCATTGGCTACAGTTATGTTCTGTCATGTGATTTCCTTGTCTATGTGTTATGTTCTGATCGGTTCCTTGGTTCATGTGTCAGGTTCTCATTGGTTGGTTCTTGTCATGTGAACCTCATTGTTTGATATAAATAGCCCTCTTGCTTCCTTTATTCTTTGTCCAGCTTGGATGTTGTAACCCTGTTGTCGGTGAGTCTGTTCGTGCCAAGTCAAGTCTGTTCCAGTCAAGTCAAGTCTTTTTGATTATGTTTTGTTTTTATGTAAATAAACTGCACTCAGGTTCTCACTTCAACTCACCTTCAGTGGGCCATCCATTACAATATATAAATATATTAATGAATGAATGTGTCACACTATGCTGGCGGAAGGAACACGGAGCCGGGGAGATAGTCTTTATTTATCCAACACAGGAGTAAATCCGACAGGGAGAACAACCAGGAGGAGCTTGGAGCAGGAGGAGTCCAGCTGGACCCAGGCCACAGCCATAATGACGGCCCAAGGTGGAGCCGATGGTGGGAGGAGCCATGGAGGAGGAATGGCCACCGACTCCAGGGGGCTGACCAATGGCGGCAGAGCAGGTGGAGGAGGAGTCCGAGGCAGAGACGGAGAGCCAACAAGCCAGGGGGATTAAGTCCATAGTTCTGATAGAATGAATAAATAAATTAATTACAAATTACAGTTAAATTACAGTTTGTTATGAATTTAACCGAATAATCTTCATCAATAACTTATCTATACTAAATGAAGTACACTTAACATTTTATAAAACTATTTTATAAACGTGTACAATTATTATAAAATTATAATTAATTATAAAACTTTCTTATAAAGAAAACTTTGTATTATAAAGTATAATAAGATCTTTTATAGTAAGATTTTGAATTATTCAAAAGAATCAGTTCATAAAAGTGATTTGTTGTGAAACAGACCACACAGGTTTTTACTGAATTGCTAAAATCTCTACATCCTCTACATCCCTGAAAAACAGCGGAGACCAGGACAAATAGAGCCCCAGATACAGATCCCCTGTAAAGACCTTGTCTCAGATGAAACAGATGATTCTTCTGCACAATCTGACTTTGCTGCAGCCTGGAATTGAACTGCTGGTTTCGTCTGGTCAGAGGAGAACTGGCCCCCCGACTGAGCCTGGTTTCTCCCAAGTTTTTTTTCTCCATTCTGTCACCGATGGAGTTTTGGTTCCTTGCCGCTGTCGCCTCTGGCTTGCTTAGTTGGGGTCACTTCATCTACAGCGATATCACTGACTTGATTGCAAATAAATGCACAGACACTATTTAAACTGAACAGAGATGACATCACTGAATTCAGTGATGAACTGCCTTTAACTGTCATTTTGCATTATTGACACACTGTTTTCCTAATGAATGTTGTTCAGTTGCTTTGACGCAATGTATTTTGTTTAAAGCGCTATATAAATAAAGGTGATTTGACTTGACTTGAGAGTGTGTGTGTGTGTGTATGTGTGTGTGTGTGTGTGTGTGTGTGTGTGTGTGTGTGTGTGTCCGTGTGCACTCATGTGTGACTGTCTGCACATTTTCCCTCCAGAGCAGACAGCAGAAATGACACCTGTCCACCTTGTTCCACTTCACTCTCTTTCTGACTGATCTTGATGCTTGACAGTGCTACATGTGTAAAGGCCATCTCTAAAGGGGCAGGTGTGCTTCAAGCCAGGAAGTGGTTACTTTACAGGGACTTGTAAACACATTTTCACCAGACTAAGCTGCACCACAGGGAGTCCTAACTCTGATATGAACAAGCCAACTAAACCAGATTGAGACTCCAGTACTCTTTGTTGAACAGTCTTTGACCTTTCTCTGCAAAGTGATGCGATCTGACAGCTAATACAGGAGTGGAAAGGCAGTAATAGAGGCTTAATTGCAGAATACAGGCACAGCTGCTCAAGAAAACAAATGAGTCAGAGATACACTACTTGTGAGATACTGCGGTCTGTAGATTTCCTCCTCTGACAAATAAGCTAAAGAAAGGTTGCATGCTGTGTAGGATTAATCTTTTGAGAAAGAGCAAAGCTGTAAATGAACTGATTTGAAAGTTGCCCATAAATCCCAAGGTTAAAAGTAATAATGAAGCATGGACAGTTTAGAAGGAAAAGTAGTGAACTAATTCTGCAGTCCTGCCAATTACAGTAAGTTCATGGACATATTGCAAACTTCAGAATTGTTATTCAACCCAGATCCAGAATATTTATTCAATTTGATACAGTAAATTATTAAATGTTATTTTTCATTACGCATTATCCAAAAACATTTAATAATATTTATTTTCTATTTCAATATATTTAACATATTTTTTCATGTGATGGCAACTTTGAATATTCATCAGTCCATTGGTCCAGTCTTCAGAATCACATGATAATATTTAATATGCAGATGTATATCCTGTATAATTAAATTACATTTATTTTCATATTTAGTTTTATAACAGACATGTATCACTCACAGCACTCTAAAATTAGAAATTATATTAATTAACCTTTTAACAAAGTAATATTCATATAAATTCAAACTCTAATGTATTGCATACACATCTACATTACATGAATGTATGTTAATTTACATTAAAAATAGAATTATATTCTAAAATATATATTATAAAAAGTATATTATGTATCATACCTTAAATGTCTCAAATATCTGCAATGCATTTTGTCAAGTGAAGTAAATAGAAAGTAGTATACAGACGTAATGAACATGTAGGGAACTTGAGTCATTGAATCATTTACTCGATCGATCTTCAAAACCTAGTACTTTTTTGTTGCTTAGTGTTGCAACTCTTCTGTGGCTTTGAAACTATTTTTGTTTATTCATATTCTATTGGCTGCCATTAATAATTCCTAAGAACATGATGATTAATATAGACTGACGGTGTTCTTATTATTTAATTTAATGATAAAGAATGTAGTGTAGCACACAGAGTTTATAGTCATAATGAATTTGCTGTTTATTTTGCTGCACCAGCAGTTATTGGGTTAATGCAGGAGAGGTTAGGTTAGACTGCTCTGCCTGTGATACAGCTGTTCTGCGTTCTGATTAAAAGTTAAGACAGAGCGTCTTTTGTCTTTCATTCTTTAAATGTTACAGTAGACATAATTTGGTTTACAAACTATTCTTTCATCAGTCACGTTAGCACTCGGCCAACATAACTCACCATTATTGTTTTAAGTGTTCACAGTTTAACAGCTAAACTATAGCTGTGGGCACGATTCACTTGCATAAGTGTTTTTGTATTTTAGGTCATTATTATAAGAACAGATTGGAGCACTGTATTGTTTTATGTAACGGTGCTTTTTCAATGGTAGCAATAGCTAACTGGCTCAAGGACTCTCTGTGCCAATCATAACAGGCTTGTCCAGATGACCAATCAGAGCAGAGTGGACTTATGGAAGGGAAGGGTTTGCTCTGAACTTGCTTGGAATTAATTATTTCCTAATCATTGGCAAATGACTCTAAAATTAAATGTATATTCTGTGAAAATTGCAATGCTTTCTGACCTTAGACATATTTAAACCTGTTGTAGGGGACTCCAACACAATATTAGGACACTTTAAAATGTCATATGGCCTGCTCTTTAATGAACACACTGAGTAGTTACTTAGTCAGCATCCCAAATGCAAATTATATTTGCTTTCAGTGTTGGCCATAAAAAAAAGAAAAAAAAAAGTGTCGCCTGAAGGTTTGTTAAACTTACTTAATTTTGAGAAATAATCACAATGAGTGAATTAAATCAAGAAATTCATATAAGCAAGCCTTATTTGTTTATTTGGCTACTTCTTTACAGTGTTCATGACAATTTATTATAAAATTCAAAACCTACCATTAATTGGACCATTATTTGGTTCTATACTTAGAAAAAAAGTTAGTTAACTTTTCCATAAAAAAATAAACTGTTTATCCTAATATAAGTTTTTATCAACCAAAACCTTGGAAAATCTCCCACCCCCAATTGCTTCTTTGAATAGCAATATAAATGAGCCTCCAGCATTGTTTAGTACATCTCAGACACCAGAATGTGTTGCTTTCACATTTCGCTGTCTAAAGCAAACAGCAACATGCCTTTGAAGACAATAAATTTGACTGAAGGTTTTTGACTTTGGGATTTACTAGAATTTTCATTTTGGGGAAATGTCTAAAAGAATAATAAATCAGTCACTGACAGACATCAACGTAATTCCAAAGGCCATTAGAAAAGCTGCCAGTGTTTCCAGGATCAGTGGTCACACTTCTTTCGGGAAGTCCTGTGCTTGATACATACCGAAACAATGTATGCATTCTACAAATACCAGAATGAAAAAGAAAACAGAGAGAGAAGATCACAATGGAAAATAAATAAATAAATAAAATAATAATAATAATACAAAAAAACACCACATGACAACACAGATGTGGATATTTTTCCCATGAAGCTACTACAGTGAACATATCAGAAACAAAAGCATGATGTATGAGACAAACTCAAACCAAAAACTAATCCACGATGTGGTGTTGGGCAACTTTTTTTTTTTTTAAGGTCTAATTCTCAATACTAACAAACCATTAACTATGACTTTTGCTTCAATAAGGTACTTGTTAAGCTTAGGTATGGGGTAGGACAGGGGTAACCAACCCTGCTCCTGGCGATCGACTGTACTGCAAAGTTCATATGTATATATGTATATATATATATATATATATATATATATATATATATATATATATATATATATATGTATATATATATATATACATACACATACAATATATATATATATATATATATATATATATATATATATATATATATATATATATATATATATATATATATACATACACATACAATATATATATATATAAAAATTCATGAATTAATCATTCATAAGTGTCATTGCATTTTTGAGGCAACAATTCATTTTACAAATAATCTTGTTTTGTTTTTTCTTCCCCTAGGAAATAAGTTATTTTTTATTTATTTATTTTAGTTAGCAAACAATCAATCGGTTCAGTCGAGATTTAAAAATGGAAAAGGATCAGTGACAATTTGGCTGGAGGAACTTAAAGGAAACAGCCAGAATCCTAAAAAAATAGACATGGATACAACCTTGTTTTCTTTGATTATGTCATCCTCTTTCATGTCTTTTTTTATGTTTTACCACATTCATTTGCTTTATTAGAACCACACCATTTACAGCAGGCTATCAATCCGATCTTAAAAACATGTAAAGGAAAACACAGGACGTAGGTGCAAGTCTTAAATAACGCAAAGTCTTTTTCATCCCGGATCATTTATAAAGTAATTCAGAAGCAGATCCCGGGTTTGGTTGCTGCAGTATTCATTAAATCTCATTTTGCCAGCAGAGTCACATTCTACATGTCCCATCATCGACAGTAATATTGACATCTCTGCGAAATGGTTTCATTTGTCCCTTTGTAACCCGACATAAAATTATGTAAACATAACAAATCTTTTCATCTGCTCATCCTAGCTGGAATATCTGTGTGAGTAAATGTGTGTGTGTGTGTGTTTGTCTGTGTGTGAGATCTCTATTCAACCTGTGCATTTGGTAATGGTGTTTCCCAAGGGCCAGCAACACACTGTGTGTCCTCATCATTCAAAGACTCAACGTCAATGATTCAACGTGATAGGTCCTAATATGTTTTAGTATTGATTGTCAATGCACATGATTTTCCATAGGCAATATTTGCACAGCGTTTTAATATGTGCACACTGTGAGCCTGAATTTTCTGGAATATAAAAACTCTTTAAAGGAATATGTAGATGAGTCTGTTGCTTCATCAGAAAATATTTTGAGAAATTTAGAATCACATCACTTGCTGACCAACGGATCCTCTACAGTGAATGGGTGCCATCAGAATGAGAGTCCAAACAGCTGATAAAAACATCACAATAATCCACAAGAAATCCGTAGCACTCCAGTCCACCAATTAACATCTTGTGAATCAAAAAAGCTGCATGTTTGCAATAAACAAATTACCTACATAATTTTTAGGTAATAATAATCTTGAATCAAGAGAGAAATATGCACAGTTAAAGCCCTGTTTACAAGCAAAACATTACTAAAATATGTTGGTGGATTTTGATGTGAGAGAATAACAGGGGATGGACATTTTCACTCGAGGAAGCATTATTATTAATTATAAACAAGATTTTGTCAAGAAACGACTGTTTAAAGGGGTGGTTGATTGTGATTTTGCTGTTTGAGCATGAACAATATCTGCAAAGTTGCAGCACTGAAAATTCAATGCAAATGGAAATATCACTTTTTAAAAATCTGGCAGTTTAATGACTACAAAAACAGCTGGTAAAGGACTATACCAAGCTTCTTCCCAGGTCCGTTACATCAAGAAGCCAGATACACCACGCCCCCAGGAACATGCAATAAAGGGGGCGAGGCCATGCTGTGCTGCTTTAGAGAAGAAGAAGAGAAAACCAGGGGTGCGCGTTAAAACCTGTGCATATTGGAATCACGATTCTGTTTTCTAACGATTTTAATGGATTCACAAGTTTCAAAACCAATGTTCTAAAACAGCAGTTCTCAGTCCTGTTCCTCGAGTCGCTCTGCTCTGCATCTCTCTCTCTCTCTCTCTCTCTCTCTCTCTCTCTCTCTCTCTCTCTCTCTCTCTTTCATTCAGATTGTCAGATTAGCTCCAACAAACTGTTCCATTTCTACACTTATTTTCACAAAGCAATGAGAAGCGTTATACATGGACGTGCGTATGGTTGCTGTGCAGTATTAAAGCTTTATTTAGAATAAAACCGTTTATTAAAAGCTAACAGAAGTAGTAGCATTTACAAACAACAGCATGTCTAAAAGTATGAGACAACAGCAAACAAACATACCATCAAGAGCCTTGCTTGCACAGGTTCTGTGCGATCCTATTCATTAATATTCTCCGGGTCTCAATCTGGCTCACAATACAATATAAGCAATATAGAGGATGTAATATTTTTAAATACAAACTGAGAACATGCCGCAGGAAGTTCAGACGCGCTGTAGAGGCAGTTTAGCGAATCATAACACATTGAGCCAGCTGACCAATCTCAGCCCATCGCATATTTCTGAGGGAGGGGCTTCATAATAACAGGAAATAAATCTAGGCATTTGTCAGAGAAGGGACAGATTGGTGTGGAATAAAGGTAAATTATGTGAAAATTAATGTTTTTTTTTTATTATTATTATTATAAACCAACCATGTACACATGTTAGACTGCACCCCATAAACACAATCAAAAAAAAAAAAAAACAGTCAACCACCCCTTTAAAGTTGAAATGACCTAATAATGGATGTGTTTCTTACAAACATACAGCTTTTCACTTCACAATACATTTATTGATGGGCATGTGGATTGAGTCTTGTGGATTACTTGTGGATGATTTTGATGTTTTTATTAGCTGTTTGGACTCTCATTCTGATGGCACCCATTCACTGCTGAGGATCCATTAGTGATGTAATGCTAAATTTCTCCAAATATGTTCTTTTGAAGACACAAACTCAACTACATCTTAGATGGCGTGAGGGTAAGTAAATTAACAGCAAAATTTTCATTTTGTGGGTAAACTATTCCTTTAAGAACTCATGACCTTTAGAAACTCAAACCAACGTAGTCTTGACAACATTTGTCTTGGATCTGACTTCACTGCACAACAAATCTAACATGAAGATGAGACTTTCAGGCAGCACTGAGTAAACACCATTCACTTATCATGTGCCGAAAACCATTTCCAAAATTAATTTCATACTTTTCTGTGACAAGACCCAACTTTCCATTACAATACAAAATATTCTCAAAAAGAGTGATGATTTAAAGCAAAATTCATCTCACACTTCTGCTAATTAAGAGTCAGACAAAGATGACAATTTATAGACTTATTATACAATGGAGTCCAAAATGGCTGAGAGATCTGAGGAAATGCAAGCATTTTTCTAATTGTATACAATTTATTTAATTATAAATTCTAATTTCACCATAACAATTTCTGTGAAATGGTGAACTGAAACATTATGGAAGGTTTGTACACCCTTTTTACATGGTGAATACCAAACATTAATACATTAATTTATTATTATTTATGATTAATAATTTTAGTTGTTAAATTTATAATTAATCAAATTAATGATCTTGTAACTACATTTATTAATTACTGATCTGGAAATATTACATTAAAATTTCATGTAGTTTATTTTTGGATCAGCAAGGAGAATTTTTCTTGAAACCCTCCCGAACAACATGTGGTGATATGGTTATTATTATTATTATTATTTAGGATTTCTGACCCCAATACTCAACTAATCTCTGCGATTTTCCAGCTGTGATCCTAGGAGAGTTTTTAGCAACTTTAGCCAACAAATTCTAACTGACCCTCTGATGTCACATGGACTACTTTGAAGATGTTTTTCCTACCTTTCTGGACATGGTCAGTATACTGTACACACACTTTCAGTGGAGAGACTGAGAGCCCTCAGACTAAATCTTAGATATCTTAAACTGTGTTCCGAAGATGAATGGAGGTCTCACGGGTTTGGAACGACATGAGGGTGAGTTATTAATGACATAATTTAGATCTTTGGGTGAACTAACCCTTTAATCAAGCAGAATAGTGCTGCGTGAGGTCGCTATTTGGCTTAGTGCAATTAAATAAAAAAAAGTTATAATTAAATAATTATTTGCTCATTGTATCATTGGTAAAATACTGTAGGTCTCATAATATTGCACAATCAAGCAAGCACAGTTGCCACCTTTAACGTGGTTTTTAATAGAAACATGATCATAAAACAAATTCAGTATACTTTAAGTATTTACATACCTGTTTTCCAACAAAAGATTATTAATGGCATGTTTTACTCAGACTCATTCAATAACATTCAGTGTTTGAAACAGCTATTTTTTGTGCATGAGCATTTATTATTATAGGTCCATGTAATATTTTACTCTAAAGACTGATAGGCCTACTTGCATTCCACCTTTTAGTGAAAATATTCTGTCACACCATTAAGCTATCTGTTGTCCTAATATCATGTTTTTGTCTTCATGTTCCTTAAGTTATAATGTTTTATTTGTGTTTATTCTATTACAACAATCTTTGGATGCCTTGTCCTGGAAAGGGGTAAGTTTTACCACTTTGAATCTCTCTTGTTGTGTTGCTCATTTCTGCAAAGAGGTCCTGGCAGAAAGGTCTATAGAAATGTCCCCTGAATAAGGAGTATGAATGGAAACAGTCACGTTTTTCTCGCTTTGCTCTCGACATTAAAGTTGCATTAAACTTTGACGTTAACTTAAATATTCTTTAGTTTGTTCAGGTTAAGAAATACATGGTACGGCTCGGTATGGTTCACTTTTGGGGGGTTAATCCAACCTGGTACTTTTTTTAGTACCACCTCGGTTGAGGTTCCAAGTGGACCGTACTGTTACCAAAATGTGACGTGTAAACACTGCTGATCACGGATTGGCCGCAACTTGCGAGACAAACACAAAAGAACTGCTAGATTTAAATCACTACAGCCAGCGAAGGATAAAATACAAATGTTTAGAATGAGCGCATCTTTTTATAACCAAAAAATTCATTTGTACAATATATTTCCTTGTATAGCATCTTAATAAATCCTCTACATTACACCTACAACATGCACACAATGGGTTAGATTACACAAGCAAATGTATTATTTCTTTTTAAAATACAGTATAAGACAAGAAACGCACAATCACTTCAAAGTTAAATGGGGAATGTTATAATATACACAGAGGAGAAGACATGAGCAGTGACAGGACAGAGAAATGGCGGGCAACAGAAAGAGGGCAGCAAGAGGAGCAGCTCATGGCAGATTTGATGGATGGGGCTTGTTAGGAGGCCCAACTGTTAGCTGAGTGACAATGACAGCTGGAAAAGGCCTCCATTACCATTTTAAAAATGTGGCTATAATCCACATAAACCTGTAGAAGCAGATGTCGATAACCCAGGGCAAGAGTTCTGTCAGCGGTGACAGCAACACATTTAAAACTCAAACTAACAGAGCCACACGGCAAATCCTAATGTAGCATAGAGAAAGCACTGTAATGCACTAGACTAGAGCTTTTAGGTGATCGTTAAATGACCTTGTAGAGCGTTGCAGGTTGTGCTTTGCAAAACATAAAAAAAAGCATACAGACCCTTCAAGTACTCATATGTTCGTTGGTCTTTAATGTTCAGCAACGTCATAATAAACTATTTCACTCAACTAAAGGAAGTCTTATAATGTGAAAGAGTGTAAATAATTACTTTTTGAAGGCTTCTCTGGTAATGTACGTACATGCAGCTGTACTCTAATACAACTAGAACTGCAAGCTGTGAGTTCAGAGGTCAAGTGCTTTGTGTGAACAGAGAGACTATAACAGATGATGGTGAGGAAGTTGTTATCCTTCTATATTTCACTTCAGACATTATGTGGGTTTCTCCTTACCATTAAATTCAATTCCCATACTGTTGTGGTTACAAGGCCACAGCTGTATTTACTGAGCTACCTTCTGAGAAAATGATACATATTTTTTTTAAGCATAAAATTATTATTAATCATTTTTTTCTTCCAAAAGAGATAAGGAAGATCTTCATGGACAAATGAATGTATGGAAAACAGACAGATTGATAAAAAAACAAAAAACAAACAAACAAACAAACAAACAGTGGATGACAGATAGAAAAAGGATGTGTATATATAAAATGGATGGATGGATGAATAGAAAAAGGACAGACAGACAGACAGAAGGATGGATGGAAATGGATGGGTGGACATAAAATGTATGGATATATGGGTGGATTATTGAATAGAAGATGGATGGGTGGATAGATGGATATAAAATACACAAATGGATGGATGAATAGAAAATGAATGGATGGATGGATGGATGGATGGATGGATGGAAAATAGACGGCTGGTTGGATTGACGGATGGAAAATGGATGGAAATAAAATTAATGGATGGATAAAAAATTTACAGTGTCCTCCACTATTATTGGCACCCTTGGTAAATATAAGCAAAGCCGGCTGTTAAAATAAATCTGCAAAAAAAGAAAAAAGAAAAATCACAAAATTCTAACGTATCATTATCTCATTTGTGCCCAAATTCTGAATGGTTTCATACATATAGTCATGTTAATAGTGTCCTATGTGAACATGTGCATTTATTTTCCCAAGGTTTTTTTTTTTTTTCCTTTTTTTTTTCTTCTTGAAAATCATATTTGAATCTGCGGCAACTATAGTTGCCAGTGGGCAAATATGTCGTATTCATCCCTTCAATATCAAATTAGAAAAGGAGGAGAGCATTTGGCATCTAACTCAAAATAACTGTTTTCAGCAACTCAATAAACAAATTAGCTATGCACTGAAGTCGAAGAAGATTTGATTCAAACCCCAAAAAAGGCTGCATCTAGTTTATAATCTGTTGAATATGAAACAAAAAAAAATCAATTTGTCTTAAAAGTGGTGGAACATAGTGCAGAACAAAGTGCAGCCATTAAATTGCCCCAATAGGGTATTGTGTATCAAAAAGTTAAATTAAAATAAATAAATAAACGTAAATGAATAAAATGAAGAAAATGTAACATCTATAAAATAAAAAAATTTACACCTGAATGAAAATTATGCATTTAACTTTGATTACCAACATTCTGCAAAATATCTTTTGTGCTCAACAGAAGAAATAATCTCATAGTTTTGCAAACTGAAGATGACACAATGATGACACAATTTCTATTTTTGGGTGAACTTTCCCTTACATAGGCAGTTTTAGTATAAGTAGCCAACAAGGAGTACTGCATTGAAGGTACAAGTAGTTTTATAAATTTACATAAACATATTTGCATATACTTTGTGATGTAAATATGTAAAATATCACATATTTTATGAATTGGCAAATATTCATTAGGTCAACTGCATTAACCCCTAAGAAAAGTCTTTGATATTCATGAAATTGTTATTTTTTAAATATATGCTTATTTAAATAATTATCATGTGTAGGCTACACCCATGATTGTTTGTTTATTCATTTACTTGCAGGCATTTTCTTTGAAAATAATGAATAATGAATAATGAAAATAAATAAATACAAATAAATAGAATGAGAAAATATTACATCTATATAATAAAAAATGGTATACCTAAAAAAATAATAATAAAAATAAATAAATAAATAAAATAAAATAAAAAATAGGCCCATAGTATTAAATAGCTGATTGTAATAGGTAATTTCATATAATAATGTATATGTTAACTCATACTTGTCTGAATTTCAACATTATAATGGAATCATAAGACACTAGTCATAAAATGAATTAGGGTCCTTGACCAATTAGAATGAAACGCATCCAAACTAGATAAAGGGGCTTCAATATTTTGCCCCTTACAAGACAATGTCATAAAAGGGATAATCTTAATATTGGCTTTAAAAAAATAATCTACAGCTACATCTACATTAATCCTATGTGTTAGCTCTTTATCTTTCCATTCTTCCTTTTGTGTGAAATTAAATCAAATTAAGGTCTACTGTACAGTAGAGATGTCAGTTAAGTTAAAGGGTTCAGCAGTACCACCGCTCCCTATATGCAGAGTACACAGTTTGCGTAGGGCACCAACTCCCAGGGGGCACCATCCCAGTTGCTCAAAAAAAAACATTTTTTTATTTATTTCTATTAACAAATATGTATACGTAAACAGTGCCGGTTTCTCCATTAGGGCGAAACTGCCCTAATGGAGGGCAGTTTCTTTCACATTCAACCACAGTGTCATGCTAGCTTTCACTATTCTAGACTGTTTGTTCTGCCTCTAAATAGTCCAATCAGCGTTGAGTCGCATTTTGTGTAGTACCGCCCCTTTTTGGCGATTTCTGTCAAACTGAGAATCGCCCCGAGTGCTCTCATAGACTTCCATTCAAAGATAATTTTTTTTTCAAACTGCAGGCACTGCAATGCAATCTCAATGAGTTTCCGGGAGGGCTAGACCTAACGTGCTTTCGTCATCATGCGTAACCTTAACTTGTACAACAACTGGTGGGAACAGTGACATCCAATAGTATTTAAAAAACTATTTTTAATTTTAACAACAAGAAAAAATGAAAAACTTCTTTAATATCTTTAATAAACTCAGAGAGACGGCTATGCAAATTTAGTTGTCAGCTGAACTTGATCGATATTATGGCAAACGTTACCTCAGCGCAGATTAATTCTATCGTGTCATTGAAAGAAAGACCATTCATTCATCGTAGCAATAAGGATAAATTGGCAATTTAAGAATTAGGACCACCAAAACCAAATTTAAACATCAAACAAGAATCTACAAAGGGAGGGAAGTTGTATAAACGAGGATTTTCGAGGATTTGGTATGAGCGGAGAAAAAGGCTAGCCGGCTGCAAAGTAGCTGACGCTTTATTTTGCTCATTTACTGCTGCATTTTGTTCCATCGCGAGAGCGTAACGGACATCGCATGGACAACTACAGGCGTCACCGAAATGCATCATCTCTCGGAGAAGGTGAAAAAACACAAAAGAGCAAAGATGCATATGGATAGTAGGGAGCAGTGTAATGTAAGGGAGAAATGTAATATAAGTGAGTAATGTAAGTAAGCAGTGTAATGAAAGTGAGTAATGTGATATAAGTGAGCAGTGTAATACAAATGAGCAGTGTTCTATAAGTGAGTTGCGTAAACAGTGATTTATGTGACTTCAATTATTTCTTATTAAACTGAAATCGAAGTAAAAAGTTTTTTTGGAAAAACCACATCCTGGCGTCAGTCTTCATTTGCTGCTGAATTGTTAACACACATAGAAACATAAGGAGAGCAAGAGATTGATTCTCAATGTCAGTTTCTTTTAATTAATACTATAGTAGTTCAGTTCCCTTTACATCTTTAAGTAGCCGTTAATTTATCAATTGAATGGGTGACTTATCCTCATTAATCATGCAAACATTTGTCCCCCCCCCCTCCCCCCGAGAGAATTGGCAGGAGCCGTCACTGTATGTAGATAAACATGTAAACATGAATATATATACATAATTATAAAAAATGTGTACCACACCTGATGTGCCATTCCCACATCTGCACCCATGCTCGCTCTCACCTCATGTTTGTGGCTGTCGGCTGACTGCAAATGATCATAACTGATGGGCAACTTTGGCCGGGAAAAGACAACAGTAGTCCTGCTCTGAGATAAAAAAAAAAAAAAAAAAGCCCAAGATGAGGCCCCTGCATCACTTTTAGGTACGTTTATAATCCTGTTAAACTTTTTGGGATTTTGATAACATTAAGTTAATAACGTGTTTTAATGTTGGTGATAATATCACCACCGCATCTGCGTTAATATTGTCTTACTGTGCTTTCACGCCAGACACGATTTGCACTCATAAATCACGCTATTTGTGCGTAGTTGGTCGCTTGAACATTTTGAGTTTATTCGCTTCATTCGCGCATGAAATTTATTTCACAACAGACGCAAATTTGCATCATGGGATGGGCTTCTGACAGTTGGGTTCACACAGCATTGTGATTTCAACCACCATTTATTCAGATCATTTTCAAAATATTACATTTATTGTGTCATGAAATGAAGTTTTAAAGTATTTAATGTGAGGATGCAGTTGTTTCAAACTCAAACATAAAGAGAGCGCTTATTTAAAAATGTGTTATGCTTATTTCGGAGACAATCAGCTCCATGCGATCAACGGGAGCTTAGTGCTCATGCATCTGCCTACAGCAGTCTCAACTCGGCTAGACCTTCTGATATTTACTGCTGGCTCTGATGTCTCTTTAGTGGTTAAACATAAAATATAATTTGTTTTGGGTAAATCTAATAGGTAATCTTTGATCTTTATTCAATTAATCTATTTCTTTCAAGCAAGATCCTTTTTATTCCTGTTTCTGTAAAAGTAAAAGAAGTGTCATACAGCTCCGGGTATCCACATAGAGCTATGATGACTTTGTCCTCCAATGTTGTTTTGGATTTTCCCTTTCCTCGCTACGTCATCATCACGTCACTACTAGAGTAAGCTCCTGATTGGTTAACACGGCGTGAAATTTCACCAGTTAAAATTTTTCAACTCACCCGAAATGCTAAATTCGAGCTGCATCTATCGCGTGAATCCCGTCTTTCGCGCTGCCTCATTTGCGTGAATAGCACAGGATGTCTATTTGCATCTTTGCATTGACTTAACATGTCAATCACTAGCGCTTAACGTTTCATTCACGTCTGGTGTGAACGCACCATTAAAGTTTCCATGTTCCCTTCTGAAAATTTAACATAATTTTACTACCAAAAAAAAAGTTACCTTGTAGCAATGGTAACTACAAATTATTTCCAAATATAGAAAAATAATGGATTGCAATGCATATTAATTTTTTGTAGGCTAATTAAATATAAAAATGCCTACATGTCATAATGGATAGTCATCGCATGTATCAGAATTAGGCTATCTATTTGCTCGCACACGGGCAGCTCCGTTTCATCTCGGAGACACGTTCTGTCTTTTTGCTCGCCAAATTTCGCTGTGTAAATAACAAATCCAACATGGCACGAGTGCAACTGGCTCTTAAATTGAATGGAAGATGAGACTCTGATTGGTTTACTGCACGTTATGCCCAAAAAACTCCCATTACTCATTAAGAGAATAGGGACAACCTGTTTGGACCATACGACTTGGCGCGCCAACCGTTTTTCCGTCATTAAAATAGTAAAAGTGGATCTGGACATGCCCTGAGTGCACCTGTGCCATGCGCTTTACACTTTGAGTTTAGATCGTTAAAATATGGCCTAATATTTTTGTGTTAATAAATACAGACCTAAGCGAAAAACTACCTTTTAAAAAAATCCATAAAAATGCATTATATAAATCAGTGGTTTTCAACGGGTTGTATTGCAGATGGGCCGCCAATTACTTTTAAAATAAATAATATTATAACCCTAACTATAACCCTAGCCCTTTTTTTCCGAGCCCATGTTAAAGGATCAGAGCGTTCACAATGCACGTGGTAAAAGGCTAGAGATGATAACATGCAAAAATAATTAATATCTAGCACATGAGCATAGAGAGAGTTGTGAGTGCACAGGACGCAGTTTGAGTGAGAGGAGACATGTTTGAAGTGTGCACACTCTCTCCGGGTGAGAGCAGCGTGTATCTGAGCAAGCACGTCTGGTTTTGTGACAGAGCAAAGGAAATCTGCGTGCGAACAGAGAGATTCGCGCTCGTGCATTATTTTAATGTGCTTTCGCGTTACAATAACTCGCTGCTGCTTCTGCATCGCTCACACATACTGTATAAACACTGCAAATGGAGTATGTGTGAACCTGTATAATGTATAACAAATCTATTTCAACAGCCTAGGCACCACTACAATTAATGAGCTCTATGAACAATGCATGGCAAACAAGAAAACAAGTCCTTGGACACGGAATTTATTTATTTATATATTTTTTTTGCCATAAGTCTATAAATTTTGTTTACACCTTTACTATAGTGATTATTTTGACTTATGGCTGTTCTAGAGATGTTCCAACTTTTTGATACAGCTCTTTTTTCTCTTGGAAATATGTTTCAAATTCATCCTGAATGCTTTTTGCATATATGCGTGTGCCAAAACAGTTAACAATCTTGCTTCTGAGTACTAAATTATTAACTTAATAACAGCGGGGTCAGTTTATTTTTTTTGCAGTGGACCACACAAACATATGTGTTGAAAAAGGTTGGGAACCACTGATATAAATCAATGAGGCAATAATGATTGGTTAATTAATAATAATTGAATAACACTGTTAAAATACATAATGCAATATAAAATAAACAATTTATGTAGATTACATAGGCTATTATTACAAATTCCTGCAAAGGGCGCCAGAGGTCTGATATATGCTGTTGTAACACTTACAGTACAGGATGATAAAATTCTTGTTTAATATTTTTTCTTGTTTAATAATTCTTTGTTAATATTGACCAAACATTTAATTAAAATATCCACTTAATCTTTCATTTTTGGCCACCTTTTTGTGATAGAAATGCTAGCCTCTATAATTTCTTCAACAAAAACATGTGGACATTACAACCCTAACAAAGACTAATCCTTGGTTTTATTAAGTGAAATTTTCTTCTGTGTCATTTCTGAATGCTATAAAATCAATCAGACAACTGTATTAGTAAAATCAAAGCCACAGGCAACTGTCTAGCTACAATTTTAATTTGTAAATAATACAATTTAATTACAATTTAGTTATTTACTTTCATATTTTATTAAAGCTCTATTTTGACCCCTATAGTAGCTTTTTTTCTTTTTTTTTCTTCCATAATAGTTTGAGGAGGGGGCACAACAATACAATTCTGCTTAGGGCACCCATTTGGCGAGCAGCGGCTCTGGGGTTGAGTTATGTTTTAGGTGGGATATTATGAAAGCAAAGAGCACTAAACAAGACCAATAATCTTGGTTTATTAACACAGTATACCCCATTCCCCATGAAATACTTACAAGTAATTATTTTTAAAAGTATTTAATGTGAGAATGTAGTTGTTTCAAACTCAAACATAAAGACAGTGCCTATTTAAAAATGTGTTATGCCTATTTCGGAGACAATCAGCTCCATGCGATCAACAGGAGCTTAGTGCTCATGCATCTGCCTACAGCAGTCTCAACTCGGCTAGACCTTCTGATATTTACTGCTGGCTCTGATGTCTCTTTAGTGGTT
The DNA here is from genome assembly GCF_963082965.1 of Carassius carassius. NCBI lineage: Eukaryota > Metazoa > Chordata > Actinopteri > Cypriniformes > Cyprinidae > Carassius > Carassius carassius. Next base: position 22,201,465 of record NC_081772.1, read on the forward strand.
AAACATAAAATATAATTAGTTTTGGGTAAATCTAATAGGTAATCTTTGATCTTTATTCAATTAATCTATTTCTTTCAAGCAAGATCATTTTTATTCCTGTTTCTGTAAAAAATAAGAAGAAGTACCATACAGCTCCGGGTATCCACAAATTTCGCCAAAGTTACAATTTTTTATAGTAATTTTTATAGTAGGTGTTTTTTCTTTTTTTACTTCCATAATAATTTGAGGAGGGGGCACAACAATACAATTCTGCTTAGGGCACCCATTTGGCCAGCAGCGACTCTGGGGTTGAGTTATGTTTTAGGTGGGATATTAAGAAAGCAAAAAGCACTAAACAAGACCAATAACCTTGGTTTATTAATTAACACAGTATACCCCATTTCCCCATGAAGTAATTTGCCCACCGGCAACTATAGTTGCTGCTTTGACTTTTGACAAAAAAACTACAGATCTCCTGTAAGATTTATATTGTTTGAATGATTCTAGAGACCTTAATGATTATCTATCTATCTATCTATCTATCTATCTATCTATCTATCTATCTATCTATCTATCTATCTATCTATCTATCTATCTATCTATCTATCTAAATATTTATTAGTAACATGAAAATTACATTTCTTTGGGCGGTTTGCCTTTGCCATGCTTCCTAGGAGTAGGGGTAGGAACTTGACAGCCTTAAGTGACAGGAAAGAAGTGAATATCTTTTTTTTTCTTGAAATCATATATTTGGTTGTTTTCTGGCATGTCATTGAGAAATAAATAATGTATAACATTTATAAAAATACTTATGAAAGGAAAATGACAACAAGAAACTGTTGCAACTGTAGTTGTCAGTGAGCTTAAATGGGTTTTAAATACTGTAAATACAGTTGTCAAGCAGTGATTGGCTAGATCTGTTAATTTGAATGAATGACGTGCCATTGGAGTCTTCCTGACAGAATTAACACTGAAGCTATCACTTTGGTGCTGAGTAAAGGGGAACTTTGTGCAAATTTCATCAAAGCGTGGATAGTCTTCTTTTAGGAGTCTTTTGGAATTTGTTTCCTGTATGAAATGCCCTAAACCGTACTCTCCATGGAGAATAAGCTCTTAATACATTTCATGCCTTAATGCAGCAATTTCCAGACTTGTTATGTTTGTTCTGTTTTGCTCAGCTAAGCCGAAGTACACAGTGTTCATCTGTTAAAATTTAAGCATGCCTGCAGATTTCTAATAAAATATAAGAGCTTGCTAATAGCCCGTTGTAATCAGGTTTACGTCAGGATTATTTTTTTATTAAGCATGCATGCAGGACTGCCAACCATTATGCCACTCAACAATTTGGGCTTGTGTACCTTGCTCAAGGGCATACAGGGAAACATCAAAAGGTCCCCCGCTGAGCAACTACACCTTTTCCCAAACCTGAAAATCTCAGATAATTGATAGCTTTGTAATGAGAGATAAATTCTTTTGCTGTCATTGTAACACTACTGCTTATCAAACATCACATAGATTCCACAGCAAAAACAGGATACATTATATAAATATATATAGAATACAACATACAATTCAACGAGAACTGAAGTTTTGAGAATGCAAAACACAACTTTTTAAATTACAAATCAATTAGCATTTGTTTGGTATACAGTAATGCACATTTCCTCATTTAGAAACTATATGTTTTGCTTAAATAATGGTCTATGGTTCATTAAATCTATAAATTGTATCAAGGGGCTCAGTGGTGTAATTATTAATTTGCTTATTAATTTGTTTATCTTGTTTACAGTTTTGTGGTCACCAAACTCACATAAATGAGAGAAGAGTGTGGGTCACCACAGTCTGATTAGCACGAACAAGCTGAATCTAAATGCTCATTAACCCAAGCCTTAATTCAACAACAGCAGCACTATCCTTGATTTGTTGCTTGGAGAGGTATTTTTTACATTCATGTGAGACTAGAATACAAACAGTATAGGCCTATGTGAAGGCAAAATAACCTCATTAAATCATATCCCAACTTCTAATAAAAACGTTAAAAAAAATATTTCATATATTCACTCTATAGCCTATGTAATTGTACGGTAGAGGAACATGTCAGGAGGGAAAAGGGTGTAAAAAAAAATTAAACGTTTGAACATTATTTAATGAGTTCTTGAAAGATTCTGCTACTGACAACATATATTAAATATATATTTAGTATATTAAGTATATTAATATATTAAGACAACATATATTTCCAGGTCCTGTTCTAGAGACAGCCATGCATGCCCGTGCCAGGACACCAAATCCACCAAGCTTTACAGATGAGGTTGTATGTAAATGGATCATTTGCATTTCCTTTTTTTCTCCGCTTTTGCTTTCCAATCACTTACATTAAGGTTCATCTTTGTCTCATCTGTCCATCAATTCAGTTCCAAAACTCTACTGGCTCACATTTGTGAAGAATTGTGCCTTTCTATATTTGGTGCTGATCAGAGGTTTGCATCTTGCGGTGTAGCTTTTGTAATTCTGTGTCAAATTCTCCTGCGGACTGACAGAGCATCACCCCAGCTTTCTGAAGGTTGTTGGTGATTTTATAGACATGTATTATAGGGTTCATTTTCACAGCTTTTATGATTTGTCTGTTATCAACGACTGTTGTGTTTCTTAGCCGATCAGATCATCGTTGGTTGCTGATGTCATCAGTAGTTACCAAACTCTTGATTTCTCCATGCCCTTTGTTTTTCCCATAGTTCTAATTGACTTCCTCTTTTCTTTTAGCATCCAAATTGCTTGTTTCCTTGTCTTCATCCTGGTTTATGTGTGTCATAATTGAATTCAAGACTTAGAATGCAGAAGCAATAGATATAACTGATAAGACATATTTTCTGCTTTTAATATCTGAAGAATTAATGCAACAAATGTAAAACATCACATGGGTGTTAAATCACCCAATAATAAAATGTGACATTCTGTAGTTTTGTCTCATATCCATCCTTTAATTTAGAACCATTTTGTCTTTACTGTTCCAATACTTATGGAGGGCACTGTATATATATATATATATATATATATATATATATACATACTGTATATATATATATATATATATATATACATACATACACACACACACACACTCACACACACACACACTAATTTTTTCTTCTATTATTTGCTAAATCATCTACAAATCATCATTGCTAAATCATCTACAAAAGCATAATTTACATAAAAAATTAATAAATAAAAAATAATAAAATAAAACAAAGTCTGATAATTGCTTAAATTTGCATGAATACTCATGGCATAGCACAATTTAATTTCAGCGCAGTTGGTGTCAGGGTAAACTGGTTTGCAGGTGGTTTGTGATTTAATATGCTGAATTTGTGCTGTCTAGAAACCTTGCTACTTTTACAAGGAAGGTTTTTTTTTTTGGAGTTAATTTTGTACCATGTTTATTTATTGTCAGTGTGACATGTCTCTGTCTATTTTTATTTTTATATATTTTTTTTTTGTCAGGGCCCATTACTTTGTATCTCTATAAAATACAGACATCCATCATTGTCCAAAAATAATAGATAGCGAGGGAGACAAAAACGTATTGCCCAATCCAGTCAGCAGTGTTGATTTATAACGGGGGCTATTAAACTAAACATAATCTCTTGCTGCAGGACACTCAGGGATTTATGGACACTTCACCTGCCTGTTAAAACTGAAGTAGATATAGAAGAACATGTCCACCAACCAGGACAGCCTGACAATAACAGAACTCCTCAGAGACACACAAACACAGCCTCCACTCTTTGTTATTCTACTATTGTATTGCATACTGTGTACTGTGATATTGCATATCTTTGCATTCAAATAAAATAATACCTGTATTTGTTGAATTGTACATTGCATCCATGAGTCATTTCAAGAGATCATGGAGGCACTCGAATGGGCATTGAGGTCCTCTGCTTCCACACTGCCATCCATTGCTTCTCCTTCTCCTTCCATTCTTACCAGTCCCATCTCCAATCTAGCACACTACTCTTGCTTAGTGAAGGATTGCAATGGATTTCTCCTGCAGTGTTCGTTGGCCCTGGAGATGCAGCTGAATCGGTTTACCATAGAATGGAAAAGGATCATTTTCATAATTTCAATGTTGACCGGGCGATCGCTTCAATGGGCCCAAACTGGGATCAAGCAGGACCAGTTACTCAGGCCCTGGAGGGTTTTGTGAGTCACTTTCCTTAAGTTTTTGTCCAGCCAGTTGGCAAATCATTTGTGAGTGAACAGTTATGTCATCTTTGTAAAGTAAAGATGTCAATCTCTGATTATGATTTAAAGGGTAACCGAACCCTAAACCAACATTTTTTAGTTAATGATCTGTAAGAATGGGGCTTTATTGGTGCTGTTCATTGATTCAAGTAACTTTTTTGACATTTGAGTATAAAGTGTTTTACTTATACAATATATGGTGTAAAAACGTCTGAGTGCTGCCATCTTCAGGTTGAATGGTGGCTATTGCAGTTGATTTTTCCTATTGGATGTTTGCGGTGGTACACGACGTAAGCGGTGGCAGGTGACGTAAGCAGTTTCCAGCTCATCACGCCCTTGGTACGAGCTACCACGCCCTCGGCAGTATAAAACCATCTTGTTCCGTCAAAATCACTGTAGTGAATCAGGAGTTGGAATTGTGAGTATTGAAAAATATCAGGATAGAGTATTTTAGCATCTATTTAGCATAGCATTTATACAGTTATCGAGATTATTTTTTGTAGCCTATGTCGTTAATTAGCATAGTTGTCAGTGTAACGTTAGTATTGTTAGAACCATAGTTAGTTAGAAGCATAGTATTGCATCAGTTAGGATAGCTTCAAGTTAGCATAGATTTATCTGTATTTAGTACAGTGGTCAGGATGGTATGTAGGTGTAGTGTTGCTGGTTGCAACAGCACCGCTGGACTGCATAGTTTTCCAGCAGACTTGAAAATTAGGTGCCAGTGGTTGCATGCACTTAGCCTGGAAGACCACGAGTTCCCGCCTAGAGCTGGAGTGTGCAAACTGCATTTTACGAGGGATTGCTTCTCCAACGCAATGGCCGTGGCAATGGGCTTCTCCACACAGTTCGCGCTGAAAAGCGACGCAGTGCCGTTCGCGATGCAGTAGTTAAGACCACAGTTTGAGCCAGCGGCTCGAATTGATATGGCTCAGGCCCTGGCCCTGTGTCACTCGACATCCTCCACTTCAGGTGAAGGTGGGGGAGAAAAGTCCTCTACTTCAAATGAACGCTCTGTTGCAAAGCTACTTGCCTCACTACAGTCACTCTCCATTTTAGCGACTCTGACAGCAGCTGTCTCCGTCACTGCTGGTCTCAGGTTCACACCCCACCCGCTCAGCCCCACCCTCCCAAGACAGCGACCCAATTGCCTCCATGGCTATGGGACTGCAATTTACCTCATACCGGGTGAGCCAGTGTCCTGTGTGAGTGTAAACTAAATATGACTGGTTGTGTTCGGCTGTGATCGGTTAATGTGTTTATGTGCATTCCACATTCACAAATCAGTATGAATGAACAATGGGAAGACTCATTTGAAAAAGTAAGTATATTACTCTTAGATATAACCACTTTGTTACGTCAATATAAGACTCAAAATTGCCTGAAAAGTTTTTAGTGAGTAATCAGCTTTGTGAAATTTAAAGTGAATAATTGATTATGTGACAAATATTTACTAAGCTTTGAAGACTGATGATCTGAATGAATTAAAAATAATTAACTATTAAAAAGAATAGCTGAAAGTAATTTCACAAATAATTTATAGTTTAAATTGTTACTGCCTTGAGTTATTATTTTGGAATAAATGTAAAATGCTTAAAAACACTAACTTGGCAATTTACAATTTGTATACTTATTCAAAAATAATATTGAATTATATATATACTCACCATCTATTTCCAAGTGTGCACTGTCCGGCGATCAAAAGAGCAGTGTAAAAACCGCCAAAGAAACTATATAGCAGAAGAATTCAAGGATTGAGAGAAACTAGTTAGCAGGAGCAGCCTAAATAAATAAATTTATTTCCCCCAACTTTTTTTTCTACTTCCCCCCCCCCTGTTCCTGTCAAATCAGTGTAAAAATGTTTATTTAAAGATCATAGCTTAAGTCAGAGTGTAAGGTGATCTTTTAAGGCACACTTAATATCAGTTATGTTGTGTTCATGCCAACATATCAGAAAACAGAAAGCAAGAGTCTAGGTGTGTACAGGTTGATGATCTTCAGTATTGTAGAGCTTGGCTCTATGTGGCCAATAAGCTTCAACTGTGAGCTTTTAACATTAAGAAACATCTAATCAAAGACTGGCAAATAATCTATAATAGGGGAAAATGTGGTAGTTCTAACTAAACATATATTCCTTAACCCTACCATTTGAGACAGAGCTTGGGTCATGAGAGTTATTAACCCCAACCACTGAAGCAAAAATCTAGTGAAGAACTTCTCAGCACTAAGACAAATTAGCCTTTACCCTGGAGAATATTGCACTGTGGCTTTCTCAACGCTTTGCTTCCGAAAGTCTTGGAAATACATCTCGACTATTGATTGGCGAGAGCTTTAGAGCTCTAATTGCGGTGCAGCCTTGTATTTCTCAGACAGTAATAATTTACACACAACAATAAATATGCATCTCCTAACATCGATTTGATGAAATCTACACCAGCAGCATAGTTAACGAGACAATGCGTGACGATCAATAAGCTATTTTCCTTCTATTAGTTTATTTATTTATTTGTTCATTTATTTATAGTTAAGAAGAAGAAAAGTGCTGTGACTCCATATAAGATCTTGTTTACACTTACTGGTGCTTATCTGTGATTACTAGACTGTTAAATAAATAAATAAATAAATAAATAAATAAATAAATAAATAAATAAATAAATAATTGTCTTGCTTCCCAGTAAAATCTAAAATAATTAAATTTACTTTAAAATAAAAAAAATGCATCATGTTGCATTTCAGAAAGATTTAACCTTAGAATTAATGAATTAATTAATGAAATATGTTTCTAATCAAGTCAGTCTAATGAATTGTACACAAATTTTATTACATCCTCTCCAAAGTCATAACATGTCAATACAGTAAACACAACATAAATAATAATAATAATAATAATAATAATTTAAATAAATAAGAGGTTTACTACCAGATGAATGTTAAATATAAAATGATGAAATTTGTTAGATGCCATTAGCGATTCCTTACTTCCTAGTTTGTCATGCAAGAAGTTGTCGATTACAATCTGGACAGTAGAAAGCTTACTTGCATGTTGCATAATGCACATTCAGTCATATTTTGATTAAGCTCATAATACATCTTTTGGATATATTACACAGCTTTAGAGTTTGTGAGAATGCATACTGGTTGTTTATTTTTATTATGGGGGGGGGGGGGGGGGTGTCGGGGTGTCACGGTGCAGGGTGCCGTCTCAGCTTCCCCTGCGGTCTGTGTTGTCCTGTCTGTTCGGTAGCTCGCGGTCTGGGAAATCAGCGCTGATCGTGGCGGGGTTGTGCAGATCACGAGCTGATTCTCCCCCACCTGTCGCTCGTCCCCCCACTACCTTATATGTCTCTGCTTTTCTGTCTGTCGTCGTGAGTAGATTGTTTTGTCTTTGCCCATGTTTTGTATGGTTCCAAGTCTCAGTCTCACCTTCTGTTTTCCCGTCTAAGGATCCATAGTTCGGAGATCCGGCAGCGCGAGTGGTTCGCAGTGTGCCGGCCAGCTCGGAGATCTCTGTGTGCGCCAGAGCATTTTATTATTGTTTATGTTATTTTGTGTTTTGTGGCGATAATAAAGATACTCCTTTTCTCTACTCTGCTTCTGAGTCCTCTGTCTAGCACGCACCCTGACAGGGGGGAAGGAGAGAGAAATAAACCAAAAGTCTGCTTGAGCCTTTAAGCCTTCTGTTTTCCTTTCAAGAAAGCAATGTACTACATTCCCTGAACAATACATCTTTAAACATTATATGATTTGTGTATACGATCAGTAAAACCCCATGCAAAATTACAACAGCAGATCATAAAACTCTGGTTGTTTGAATCAAGGTAAAAATTAAGATGTGCAGACTTTCTCTGTGTAACCTAGCAACAGTGACTTAGGAGTGCTGGACTTGACAGTTGATCAGTGTGTAGGAGCAGTGCCTGTTAGCAGTACTTTTAGCACTGCCATTTGAATTCCCATGTCAGCAGTAGTGAGACTTTGTGTTTGCTGGATGTAGAATAGGATCAGACAATGTAAATGTACAATGATGCTTCTAAAAGCAAGGGAGATTGCATATGCTGTATGTAGTATCCACAATATTCAGTGGTTCACTGCCATTGAGGTCAATTAAGTCATATGTCATTGAGCAATGCAATTAAAATCACTGTGAACAGTAGAATGTTAGGGTGATATGACAACTGATATGACACTGCTCTGTTACATTGTGCATGACAATTTATATCACACAGTTGCAAGTGTAGACATCTTTCTTTGGGCATAATAGCATTGTTATAGTTTTGTCACATTGCTTTGCTTGCAGTTTAGACTCTGAGAGTCCAATGACTATATCAGGGATTTAATTACAGATCCAAATCAATACATATTTATTGTAATCTGAATATTATATTATATTATATTATATTATATTATATTATATTATATTATATTATATTATATTATATTATATTATATTATATTATATTATATTATATTATATTATATTATATTAAACATGGAATAATGTTAGAATATTTAATTATATAAAAAAAATTCACACTGGAGATGGTAATGTGGCCACGTTTAGATGTTCAATTTCAAGACATTTGTCATATTTTTAGTCCCTAGAAACAGATAGAAGAACTAGATTATATTCTCTAGAATTAGTTCTATTAGAACTAATAAAATAATTTATGCATCTCATCCCAAGGTTCCATTGAAAATTCCAAAATGTTATTTTAAAGCTAGAGAGAGAGTATAACAAGGTCAAAACCAAAAAGGCAGTCCAAAACAAATAATCAACGGAAAGGGACAGGAAAGGGAACTCGGAAAACGAGGGGTCTCGGAGGGCGAGAAGACAATGAGGAATCTCGGAGGACGAGAAGACTGGAAACACGAAAGGTAAGGACTCCATACAGACAACATGGAAAGACAGGTATTTATAGGGAGGCTAATGACAATTAAGTGAATGCACCTGGTGCAATTAGCAGGAGTGCAATTACTGTGATGACAGGACAAGACTAGTGGAATACTAGTGCCTATGGTGAAGTGCCTAAGGGGAAGTGAGCCCACTTGTGGACACCCAGGGAAATAGAGACTAGACAGCGTGACACCTCCAAGTGTCCCAGGGCAGAGTGTATGGTCATTGCAATGGCATCATCAGTGGATCTATTTGAGGTGTAAGCAAATTGTAAAATGTCCAAAATGTCAGGCAGAGAGCAGCAGATGTGGGATTTGACTAAACGTTCAAAGCACTTCATGATGACTGATGTCAGTGCTACAGGGGCGGTAGTCATTTATACAGGGGACATAATTTTTTGGAGGGAACAGGGATAATGGTGGGTTGCTTGAAGCATGTGGGGATCGCTGTTAGTCTCTAGGAGAGGTTGAAGATGTTGGTGAAGACATCTGCTAACTGGATAGTGCAGGCCCTCAGGACACGTCCGTGTATGCTATCTGGACCTGGAGCTTTCCAGCCATTGACTCTCTTGAGGGACTTACTCACTTTGAGTGTGGTTAGAACCAAAGGGCAGGTGCCAAGTTCAGCAGGTATTTTCACAGCAGGGAATGTGTTGCCTGTCTCAAAGCGAGCCAAGAATGTATTGAGCTTATCTGGTAAGGAGGCAGACAAAGACCCAACAATGCTTTTCCTTCCTTTGTAGTAATTAATATAGCGCAAACTGCTCCACATGCGTTGGGGGTCAGAGTTATCATATTCTGACTCCACTCTGTCCCCAAAATCTCTCTTGGCTGATTTGATGGTTCTTTGAAGGTCATATCTGGACTTATTGTAAGCAGGTAGATCCCCAGAGTTGAAGGAAGCAGTTTGTGCTGTTAATTTGGCCCGCACCTCACCGTTGACCCATGGTTTCTGGTTTGGAAATGATTTAACATTAATGGATGGGTCAACATCCTTTTTGCATTTGTTAATGTAGCATATCACAGAGTCTGTGTATTCTTGTATGTTGTCTCCTGCTGCATCTTGAAACATCTGCCAGTCTGTGGATTCAAAGCTGTCCTGCAGTGTGGAGATGGCATCTTTACTCCATTTGTGAACTGTTTTAGAAACCGTTTTTCCTGTTTGAGGCATTGTCTGTATGCTGGTAACAGCAGTATGCTAATGTGGTCACCTTTGCCAAATGCTGGTCGGGGAAGGGGTTTGTAAATGTCCTTTAGTGTTGAATAGCAGTGATTTAATGTCTGATCACAATCAAATTTCATAAAATTAATCAATCATCAAAATCATCAAATTTCATCAAACTTATGTGCTGGTAGAATTTGGGAAGAACTTTCCACATATTCACCCTGTCAAAATCCTCAACAATGATGAAAGCAGCCTCAGGATGACCAATTTCTTATCCATTTTTGGTGCTATACAGTTCGTCCAATGCTTTAGTTTTGTCCACGTGATGCGGAATGTAAACAACTGTGAGAATGCCTGAATTAAACTAGAAGGGACGCACTTTAATGGAGAGCAGTTCGATCTCAGGGGAGCAGTGTGTAGATAAAACTGTAGCATCAGTGCCCCAGTGAGTGTTAATCATAAAGCACACGCCTCCATCTCTGCTCTTACTGGAGTTTAGCGATCTGTCATGACAAAAAACTGAAAATCCAGGTGGTGTAAAGGCCGTATCGGGTAATGAGTGTAACCACGTCTCACAGAAAGCCAGAACGCAGCAGTTATGTCCCGCTGGTATGTGATTCTCGCATTAAGTTCATCAAGTTTGTTATCCAGAGACTGTATGTTGGCTAATAAGATGGTAGGGAGAGGAGGATTAAAACTTGTTTTCCAGGATTTGCATAGAATTCCAGCACGTTTTGCCTCCTTTTCTGACGGTGTCTTAAGATGCAGGCGTGGAAGCTGAATCTGGAGTTCTGAGGCAGCATTGTTTCCGAACCGAAGTTTAAATTAGATCGGATGTCCAGTAGTGTTTGTCGATCATAATGGATAAGAGTCTGTTCTGTCTGAGCAAAAGAATGTATAAGTAACACAAATAACACAAAATAACACGGAAAACAGCAAAGTTTGCACAGAGCGCTCATCGTAGCAGCATGCCAAAAATAAGGGAAGTAAATGAAGGATCCTGAGTGGCCCTCATGAATTACAGTTTTTAAAAGAGAAGGCAATGTAGTGTAATTTATCAATAAATGCCACTTCTGTTTGGTATAAATTACAGAGATACTAAAAAGCAATAACAGTTCTATAATGACGTCTTTCACTTCCTGTTGTTACCATTAGTAGAAGCTTGAACTGGGACATCTTTAACATCTTGGAGGTGCTCGCATTGATCTGTTTTTTTTTTTTTTTTTTTTTTTTTTTTTTGCAGTTCTGGATCTGCATGGTCCAGAGAGGGGGAAATATCCTTTTAATTAAAGTCTGAGTAAATTAAAAAGTGGCCCCAGAGGGAGGTGGCTCCGTCGAGTGTGACTAAAACAGCCATTAGTCCCTCCTATGCCCCTGGTGATGTATATTGTGGTCCTCTGAGAGAGATGCTTATTGCTGAAGGATGCTCATTTGAAACTGAGGTTATCTTAGACACTGCTGTTAAAACCACTGAAGTAGAACATATGAGAGAAACCAACGATTGACTTTGAATCTCAATAACATCATTGTTGATAAGACAACTACAATGAAATCTATTCTTTTGGGAACATCAAACAATAATCTATATTGTTATGGCATGGGTGACCTTGGATTGCTAGAACCGTATTGTTAAGAAATAATATTATCTCAAGGATTATTCTGACGATGAATTCCATTATACAAAATATGTGCTTGAAAAATGTCAGTTGTTACGTCTGCTAAAATACTTAAGGTAAACATCACAATTTATTTCTCCAACACTGACATATTTTCCATTTATTGGAATATTTTATCTGTCTCAGCCTTTCCAACTTTTTTAAGAAGGTTTTATGGATACAAAGATGCTACAATTGCTCTTTGAAAAGGGAAAGTTCCTTAAAGGAACATGTCAGCAGGCCATCCAAGATGTAAATGAGTTTGTTTCTTAATTGGAACAGATTTACATCACTTGCTCACCAATGGATCCTCTGTAGGGAATGGGAAAATGTAAAATCCACAAACATATTTGTTTTAGACAGTTTTTACTTGTTAATGGAGCTTGAACTGTGCATATTCCTCTCCTAATTCAGACAAGATGCCTTTTTCACTGGAGAAAGCATGCAATTATGGATTTGGGTCATGTGGATAATTTGTGGATTACTGTTTGGACTCTAATTCTGCTGGCACCCATTCACTGGTGAACAAGTGTAAATTTCTCCAAATCTGTTCTGATGAAGATACAAACTGTACATTTTGGATGGCTTGAGGGTGAATACATTTTCAGCAAATTTTTAGGTGAACTATTCCTTTAATGACACAATTTTTCACCTTAAGAACCGTTTTGCTCAGAGCATCCTCTATTTACTTGTAGGAATGTCAGCTCCTCAGACTGCACACTTTTATATATTATTTATAAATATTCAATAAAAATAAGGAATCCGAAACTCAGAACTGCAATTTAGAACATCATATTTTGTACTTTTAATGCCATCATATTTTAACTGTTACTTAACAATCCTGCTGGCTGTGGTCAAAGGATCAAGAATTGCTAACTTGGTTTGGCGATATTAAAGTGAGATTAGTTATGTCTTTACTGCCCAGCCGTCTTATTTGATTAATCAACTGAGGATTCAAGGTTCAGTGCGCGTCTCTAAATGAGATATCACAGGATCCTTATCTGTTCTCAGCTCAGTTCACTGGAGAGACTGAGGCACTTGTTCAGATTATCTGTCACAGAGATGTTGTCACCAAGAGCTTTTTAGATCGATATCAATGCAATATGTTATCATTCGATGAGCATAACTAGACATATATAAAGCTGTCACACAGACTTCAACATGAAAAATCAAAAAGACACAGCACTGCAATTTTACCTCAGCTTATTCATGACATTCCTTATTCTGAGCCTTAAGAAATTGATTCATACTGTACGTCTTTATATAGTACAGGCCTACTACACTTTAATATTAAAGGAGTCCTTTTTATTAGTTTGTACTGTTTCTGAAGTCCTTATATAATCTTACCAATAATTTTGTATTAAAAAAATAAATAAATAAGTAAAAAAAAACTCAGAATTTAGAAGTAATAGGTTATTTTCTGCTCTGTTTTGACCCCCTCATTGTAACACTCCATTTGAATAGGCGCGGCGGATTGTAGACTCCCACTGCTATAATTAGCTAACAGCTGTGTATGTTTGACAGCCTACATTTTTCATAGATGATTTTTGATTTTGTTTTTTTTTGTTTTTTTTTTGATCGCTTAATACATTTAAAGTTATTCACACTTATGTTGTGCAGCATTACTATCTGATCCAATATAGTCACACAGAATCATCATTTACTTTCAATCTTTCTGAAAATACTGTGTGAAATTGTGTTTTGCTTGTAAACGAATCCATAGTAAAATGAAGTGAACAAAGGACAAAGTTCTTACTGATGCCTTCTGGAACTTAATTAAAAAGTAAAGTTAAAGTTCATCCACTCTTTGCTAATGTTTGGATCAGAAGGAAGGCAATGCAAAGACTTTTTTTTCTGCAGTTTGGCACTGCACAGCATCTTCTTGTCTTTGGAGCCATCTGTATCGTTTGGTATCTGCGTAGACCTGCTTTTGCCTCTCTTGTTATCTGCATATTATGTGCAGGAATCGGTTGGTGGGGCCAAACAGGCAATGATGTAGAAGCAGGTGTTGATCTTCTTCTGCTGTGGCAGGGTTTATTATGTCATAAAGTGGCACATTGCACAACCTGTCGTTTTGACAGATTGGCTTCAATTTAAGCTGTTTTTAGACTTACAAGAAAGTTTTTAGTTCTAAAGTTCTATTACAGTAGTACAATGACCTCTTATATGTCAAAAGGTCAGGGAAATTGTTATTTCTTAGTTCATGACCCCTGTAAGGTGCCATGGTGTAGACTGGAGTATATAATGTGTAGAATGCCTATGGCAGTTAACCTTCAAACATCTAGCCTATACATTTTCATAACACTTACAGGCAAAAGTTACAGACAAAAATATAGTTGTGGGCACTTGTTCGTTTTGAGTCAGCGCAGCATCGTAACTTACAGCACGTGTTATGGAGACAGAAAAAAAAAATAATACTTAATGACTGTGCCATTTTACATATTAAATTTGTTTCTGGTGTTGAGGATAACAGAAAATAAGTAATGGTGCGAAAATCTGAACAGAAATCAGATTTCCATTTTGGCCCAGTTTTCTCCTGTGGTCCAACTGAATTGTAGCGTTATCACGGCTGGAATCTGACGGCTAAGAGACTAAGTAGAGCAGCACAGTCACGTTTGATTTTGTAATTATAGAGTGCGTCACAACAGGGCTGTGGAATTAGTCACTGTGGAGTTCAGGTCTGATGAATCCTCTCTTGTCTTTGGTGTGAAATGGAAAGTGTGTGAATGGTCTCCCTTGTGCTGGAGAGGGATCCGCGATTCATTAGCGTTTGCACTGTCGTTTCATGCCTGCTTTTCCCCAAACGCGGCTCTGGCACTATTAGCCCTGGCTGATCTGTGAATTCAGACTGCCAGGGCAGACTGACGTCTTGAAAACTAAAACTGGCTGATTTCTTTAATTAGCATTTTCCAGGCATCACAGTATTTCTCCTTGTACCTTCATTTCTCAAGAACATAAGAGTTAATTATTAACACATTCTTGTACCACCCTTTCTCAGAACAAAACATGGGTATAAAAAATGTGCTCTGTCTTCTATTTTCTCAATTTCTCTACTCCTTTTGATGTTTTTTTTATTATTATAAAGGACATGCTTTGTGTATAAAATCATCCATTTGAGTTGAGCCCAAGACTCAAAGCTTTATTCCTTAATAATTACTGAGGCGTCCTGCTGACCCACGGCGTCAGCCTCCCCGTCAGATTTAGTTGGCTATAACCCATCCCTCAGAAGACAACGAAACAAAGTTGTTCAAGTGTTCCTTCTAACTGAACAATGAGATGGAGAGAATGCTGAGCTGTGATTTGTTAATTGTCTGTTGTTTTCTGGAACCATCTCGAGAGTAATATGCAATATACAAATAGGGGCCCTCATTAATCTTAATCTCTCAAAGTCACAAAGCATTTTATTGAGGAGCAACTCTTAACCCTTTAAAACCGAACGTGTCGGCGCCGACATAATTTACCATGCGGTATTAATGTTTTCATAACTCAGCAACCCTTTGCACTATGAAAAAAAATCAAATTACGTCTGATAGAAGACAGCTTGCGCTTTAAGACAATATACAGCTTAATACGGTAACTGCATGCTTTCCAGCAGCAAATCACAGCGGCTTTTGGGGAGAGGGGGAAGGTCGGATTTGAAGCGGGAGATACGGAGCGCAGCAGGTTTGAAAGTTTGAAGTGTGAAATATAAACAAAAAACGAACAAAAACATGGCGAAAAAAGTTTTTACACGAGAGGAGGCGATTGATTTGATCTCTGATGACACCTGGGAAGAGACTGAACATGATTCATCGGACCCGGAGTCTGTATTCAGACGTTGAGGAGGTGTATGCTGCTGGTTTTGATCCAGTCGTGGATTGGTAAGTGAAGCTTATTTGTTTCTTTCTGATGAATCGATGAGAAATGAATAAAATAGTCAGACTCCGTGTTTCTGTTTGAAAAAACACTGTTTCACACACTTATATCTGCGTTGCACACATGTGTAAGCGCGTATGTGCATGCATGCGTCCATATTTGCTCATGTAACGTTAACGTTAGCGTTATGTGTATGGGTGCGTGTGCATGCATACATAATTTTCTGTGTGTATGTAAGTGCATGGACATATCTCTCTCTCTCTCTCTCTCTCTGTGTGTGTGTGTGTGTGTGTGTGTGTAAGTAAAGGTGCGTGTGTGTTTATGCGAATGTGTGCGTGTATGTGTATATGTATGTTTGTGTAAGTGCATGCATGTGTACATACGTTTATGTGTGTGTTTGTGTGTGCTACTGCTAATGTGTGCATGTGTATATCTGTGTGTTTGTGTGTATGTGTATATCTGTTTGTGTGTATCTGTGTGCATGTGTATCTGTTTGTGTATGTGTGCACGTGTGTATCTTATACAGTCTATGATGTGTATGCAAATGTGTGTGTGTATGTGCATGCGTGACTTTGTGCATGCATGCATTTATGTCTATATCTGTATATTTGTGTGTGTGTGTAGGTGCATGTATGTGTGTTTGATTGTGTGTATGCAAATGTAAGTAACTGCAGGCTTTATTTTTATTTTATTGTATTATTATTATATATGTTATTTATTTATTATATATTTATATATTATTTTTTCTAATTTTCTCTTACTATTTTCTCTTACTAATAAATTGTTTCATAATGAAAAGTATTTTTATGTACATATATAGTGAGTTTGTAACAAATGTTGCTTTTTTTTTTTGTTTTTGTTTTTTTTCTCAGTGTGGCTTCTCCAGTTATCTACGAAGCAGCAAATGGGCCATCTACATCGAACACAACACCATCTCAGAGGGGCCGGGGCCGTGGTCGCAGCTGTAGCTGTACAATAAGTATATGGGGGGACTTGACAACAAGATGCTCAGAGCAAAGTCAGTGCCCCATAAAACAAGTCTATGTGACCATTTTCCAGCACTTCCTGGACATTGCAGTGACCAACAGCTTCATTTTACACAAAGAGCTGTGTGCCATCCACCATGATAAGCTCATGACACGGCAAAACTTTCAGGAGCTGCTAGCAGCTCCGCTCACATATGTTCCCCTGTTCCCCTGGATGGCAGCTCGAGAGAGATGCGATCATCTGCCTGTTCCTGTGAGTGATACTCAAGACCTTTCACAGAGTTGCATACGATGCAAAAGGAGCACCCCATGGAAGTGCCAGGAATGTGATGTGGGACTATGCTTGCAGTTAGACAGGAACTGCTTCAGAGAGCACCACATTTAAATGACTGGATTGAAGGATCCAAAAACGCCTGGAGGACTGGAGTACAACAAATGGCTCCTGAGTGAAAACTGTGCAATCCAGTGTCTCAAAAAGACTTGTATATATGTATTATAGTTCCTATTTCAAGATTGAGGCATTAGATTCTTTTGATCATGAGTTTTCAGATTTTTTCTAAATAAAAACCAGAACAATTTCTTCCCGTTTTTAATTTTTTTGTCTATTTAAATTCTATTTACTAACTCATTACACAAAATAATGTACAATAACTGTAATTTCCTGAAAGCCTATAATTTTCTGAAAAAAATGACACCTTACACTTGAAGATACCACATTATATTATAATTTTATACTCAAAGAACCAAAATGAGTGAAAACAGCCATTTTTAGCTTTAGGTTCTAAAGGGTTAATCTTTAAGTGTCACTGCAAGAAACACTTGTTTTTGGTTATTAAAATATTATTTATTATTTGTTATTATAATCTTAAACACCACTCAAAATACCTAAGATTCCCCCTGATTTAATTCTTGCAAGATTGGATTGTAATAAGTTATCAAAGCCACAATTTCTTTGTTTTATTCTGTGCTACATGACCACAAAAAAATAAATAAATAAATACTGAGCTGTTGTAAAATTATAATTGGAAAACTTCAACACCCAAAATACACTGGCCTCGATCAGACTATTGGTGCATTCCACTTGTACTCAAAAGACGGAAATCTTTTCATTACCCAATGGGACACAGAAGTGTTTACAGAGCTTTGTTTTGACTTTCAGTATTTAGCATTTTAAAATAAACTTCTACATGTCTGTTCAGTGGTCCCTATGTAACGTCTCGGTTACGTATGGTAACCCTCGTTCCCTGAAGGAGGGAACGGAGACGCCACGTCGGAGACCGTGGACTATACACATATGAGTGCTACTTAGGTCTCAATATGGAACCCACCCTTCCATGGTTCTCACGGATTCATCATGAAGGTCTGGCGCCGGATGTTCCGTCGTGTCCAGCTGCTTATAGGGTGATGGAGGATCTCAACAGGGTCTACAGTACGGACACTCTGGAGCGGTTTAAGCAATCCGACACTAACCGGGGCCTCTCAGTGCCACTACCCGTTTGAGGTGAGAACACAGGAGGATACCGGCTCTACACAAAGGCTATAGAACCTATCGAACGTGTTAGGGGTCGCCCAGCCCGCAGCTCTACAAATATCTGTCAGCGAGGCGCCACGAGCCAGCGCCCAGGAGGATGCAACACTTCTAGTTGAGTGAGCTCGCAACCTGAACGGGCAGGGCACAGCCTGAGCCTGATAAGCCAGGGTTATGGCATCCACAATCCAGTGGGCCATCCTCTGCTTAGAGACGGCACTTCCCTTCTGCCGGCCTCCAGGGGACCAGACATGGAGTTTCCAAAGGTCTGGACGCGGGTGCCAGATGGTGCCCCGTCTCTGAGTCAGTAAATCCCTCCTCAGAGGAATCGGCCAAGGAGGGGCTGTCGAGAGGAGCACTAGTTCAGGGAACCAGGTCCGAGTAGGCCAATGTGGCGCTACTAGCAAGACTTGCTCCTCGTCCTCCCAGACTTTGCACAATGTCTGTGCGAGAAGGCTCACTGGGGGAAACGCATACTTGCATAGGTCCCGCGGCCAGCTGTGTGCCAGTGCATCCGTGCCGAGAGTTCCCTCGGTCAGGGAGTAGAACAACTGGCAGTGAGAGGTCTCTGGAGAAGCAAACAGGTCTACCTGAGCGGCTCCAAACCGTCTCCAAATCAGCTGGACCGTCAGGGGATGGAGTCGCCATTCTTCCGGGAGCATTGCTCGAGACAGCTCGTTGGCTGTACGATTGAGCAGGCCTGGAATGTGAATGGCACGAAGTGACCTCAGAACCTTCTGACTCCAATGGAGGAGGTGGCGAGCGAGTTGCGACATGCGACGGGAGCGCAGACCACCTTGTCGGTTGATGTACGCAACGGTCGCAGTGTTGCATAGCATAGCTGACATTTCGGGGTCCGACTCAGGCCTTGCCACCGTCCCAGAGGGCGGCAGCGCAGCTGAATCTTCATCCGACAGCTCTCCCTCCGATGCTGAGATCGACATCCGGTCGGGGGGAGGCCCACTGGATACCACTGGTACGCTCGTTGTAGAGGGCCCAGTGCGTTCCGTGGGTTGCTCCACTGGATCGGAGGTGCAAGAGGAGCGGTGGTCCCCAGAGGGTTGGTTCCCTGCGGGGTTTGCCACCACTGTGACCCTCAAACCGCCCGAGCCACTACCGGAAGTGGACCTCGTCTGTCCGCCAGAACGAGCCCCAGATCGCGGCAGAGGCAGCGGGACTCCGCCCCCCTGAAGGTAGCGGAGCCTGGTTCGCAGCTCCGAGATGGTCGTCTTCCCACAATGGAACAGGACTCATCCAAGAAAGCCACCTCAGCATGCTTGACGCCCAGACACGTGAGGCAGCGATCGTGACCATCACCTGGTGCCAGGTAACGACCGCACCCAGAAACGCACGGGTGAAACGGCATCCTTAAAAGGACGACCCGTCGTCTTTAAAAAGACGCACCCGTGAAGCTCTTTTAGAGAAAATTTGCTCTTTTAGGAAATGCTCTTTCAGTGCTGAGGCGCACAGGGGAGATGGCCGCTTGCCACACGACAGGGGATAGTGCAGCCTGAAGTGTGCAACCCACTTGATACTGGAACGACCGCCGCTGTAGCGCCGTCCCGCCAACACAGGAAGCTTCCCAGAGCGTGCTGAACTCGCAGTTCACCGTAGACACAGTTCAAGGTAAGCAGAACGACACTGTCGCTCGGCTTCGAAGCGAAAAGCTGGTATGCATTGCACCTGCTGCTCTCTTATACTCACGCAGTGATCAGCGGCAGCTGGATGCAATAATTGCATGCCAATGTGCATTGGCTCGTTTAGTTTACACTCAAAGTAGATTGGTCTATCGAAGCGATATCACATATTCGTCGGTCTCCGACGTGGCGTCGAGAGTGACTGACTGAAAGGGAACAGATGACACAATGTTATAATTGTGGTGCTTCTAATTAAGTGATAAGAAGCAGTTGCAAATGTCATACAAAATAAAAATACTAATCTTTGTACCAATAAAATGCGCAACATTTTGTTTTACTACCAAATTATATGCAGTATCAGATTATTATTCATATTTAATTTCAACTGGAAAGGTTTCCGTAACATCTCGGCAAAAAGTCTCATGATTTATTTCCAGAATATGATGGGATATGCTTAGTCTCAAATACTGCTTTAGAGCGGAAGTGTGGATTTAGTGTGTGTTAAGTACATTACTCTTTCATTTTTAAGACCTAGGACAGTCTTGCGCACTTAGTCAACAACCTCAAATTTAGAATCGAAAATGGCTGCTCAGCGCATCAACATAAATTAGATAGTTGTAATATATGGTTTATAAACACTTCTGTTTGTCTGATTCTCAATCTAGGTTTTCCGACTTGTGTACTGGAACGCGGTCAACTCACTTATGACATCATTCCCAGCTCCGATATCCAACCTCTGAGGTAAATGGTATGCTGCATATCCATGAACAGGAATACAAAAATGTGGCAATGTGCAATCTGTAGTTTCTGTCTGATAAATAAACTGGCATATCTTTGTGCAGGTAATATGGAAAAACTTACACAGTCAACACTGTAACAATATAAAGCTGGTTGAAAATCATCAAACTTACCCTTTAATGACACTGAAGGTGAAATCTGATTTTGAAGGGTCAGAAAATCAACATGTGGTCAGCTGGTGGTGAAGACATTTTAAGGATTAGAGTTTACTCCATCAATGCTAAATCTGCTTATTTTAAGAAATGGTATCAAATCAACATCTAATCTATAAACTACCTGATGTATGTGAGTATGTGTCAGCACGTGTGTGTGTGTGTGTGTGTGTGTGTGTTTATGACATTACTACAAACCTCTGATTCAAATTAAAGGCTCCTGTTGTTTTGCTAGTCAGTGGGGTTATACCTTCAAGGACAGCTTGTGCTCATAATAAGCATCCCAAAACACTTCTATTGGACTCAAGGTGAAAAGTCAAGGATTTGATCAGTGAGTTTCATGCGTGTTTGCATACACAATGAAACAATTATAGGTGGCAAATCCGAGCATTTAACGTTACAGTCCTTAATTGCAGAAATAGGGCTATTTGGGCTCCAGGAATTAGCAATGTAATTGAAAACACATGTGTTGGAGGCAGCATAGATGCAAGAGTGCTTTGTTATTTCTGTATACAATTTGTTTTTCAGCTGCACAACAGACCTGCCAGTGGCTGTAGTCATAGACTCTGCTTTAAAGTTCTCTTAAAACAGACTAAAGTGTAGTTTTAACTCAGATTTGGGACTTTAGTATGTCAGGACCCCCCCCCCCCCACCACCATACTTTTACACAGCAAATTAAATGAGTAATGAGTATTTAAATGAGTCTTAATGAGTATTTTTATCTGTTTTATTTCAGTAAAATAGTAGTAATATATATTTTATCAACAGTTTTTACCCATACAGTGACAACATTAGATCCCATTGATTTTTGTTGCATGGATATACAAACAATATATATATATATATTACTTTATTGAGTGTAACATAAGGAATTGTGTTTATTGATTGTATTTGCACTGTAGTCTTTTTTGTTCAGTGCTCATAATCATATTGCTAAAAATAACAAGAGGTCTTGTCATTCTGCGTGTAATTTAGCAGATGAAGCTCTAGATTTATTTTCCTATATTTTTATCATTGTGCAAGGATGTAGGCAACATTTGATCATCTTCATCCATCATTTGATTGAGGTTAGCTGGAGAGATTTAATGACGTGTACGCTCATTAAAATGAAAAGCAATGCTTGAATTAAATATTTAGCATCATTTGGATCATGTACTGTATTTGGCTACAAATTGAAAGTGAGAGGCCAGGCATTTCAGCACAGTTGGATTCATCTATCTGATATATTTATCTCAAGTGAAGTTGTTCTGAATGGTTGAAGATAGGGCATAGTTTCCGAAGCATCTCTGAAAGGAAGACTGAAGCAATCTTTGCTTAGAGCTGGCAGAGGATTCCAAGGAAAATGGGAACTGTGTCTGTCATAGTGTCTGGCTAGTGTTCCCTGGGTGTCCACTAGATGTCCTCTTTTTCCACGGTGTCTTTCACTTCATTAATCACATTCCTCACGTCCCTGCTTAATTATTGCACCCAGCTGTCACTAATTACCTATCACACCCTGTCAGTTTCCCATTAGCATTTGTCTCTCCTTGTGTATATAACCCGGTCTGTCTTAGTATGTGTCACGGAGTCGTTGTGAATTCATGTCCGTCAATCTGTCTTGCCCGTGCCTTGTCTTCTTGTTCTTGTTCTTGTTCTGTTTATGTTTGGATGGATGTTTTGGTTTCGACCCCTGCCTGGACTGTTATTCTTTTGGATTAACCCTTGAATAAAGACTTATCTGCAATTGGTTCTATCTCCGTACCTCATTGGATCCCTGCCGTGACAGAATGACTCCGTCATGCAAGGAACCAGCGGTATGTCTTTTTCCCGCTCCCCAGCCAGGATGGCGGAGCGGAGGGCGAAGTATCTGAAGTTGATCGCCCTCCGCCAAGAGGGCAATGAGGTGGGTGCCCTGGCACAGGTGTTCTGGTCCCTGGCCGAGGGCATGGGATACAATGACGCAGCCCTTAAAGATTATTTTAACAGCGGGCTGGATGATCCAGTTTCTCATGAGGAGATGGAGCATTTAGAAACTTTGGAGTTCTGGGAGTTTGTGTACTATTTGCAGCATCGGCTTCTGTGGGATGCCCCAGCCACTCCTGTCTCTTCCGGCGGGGTGGCCGTCAGTCCAGCACCACTGCCCAGGATGGCTACCAGCCAAGTGCCACAGCACAAGATGGCCGCTAACCCAGCGCCAATGCCCAAATTGGCCACCGTTCCAGCGCCACAGCCCAAGATGGCCGTCAGTCCAGCGCCACAGCACAAGATGGCCGCTAACCCTGCGCCAATGCCCAAATTGGCCACCGGTCCAGCGCCACAGTACAAGATGGCCGCCAGCCCAGCGCCAATGCCCACATTGGCCACCGGTTCAGCGCCACAACCCCAGATGGCCGCCAGCCCAGCACCACAGTATAAGATGGCCGCCTGCCCAGAGTCATGGCCCAAGATGGCTGCTTGCCCAGCGCCGCTGCACAGGATGAGAGTCTCAGCTGACCCTCCGGAGTCGAGTCAGGTTCCAGTTGACCCTCCAGAGTCGAGTCAGGTGCCATTTGACCCTCCAGAGTCGAGTCAGGTGCCAGTTGACCCTCCAGAGTCGAGTCAGGTGCCAGTTGACCCTCCAGAGTCGAGTCAGGTGCCAGTGAACCCTCTAGAGTCGAGTCAGGTGCCAGTTGACCCTCCAGAGTCGAGTCATGTGCCAGTTGACCCTCCAGAGTCGAGTCAGGTGCCAGTTGACCCTCCAGAGTCGAGTCAGGTGCCAGTTGACCCTCCAGAGTCGAGTCAGGTGCCAGTTGACCCTCCAGAGTCGAGTCAGGTGCCAGTTGACCCTCCAGAGTCGAGTCAGGTGCCAGTGAACCCTCCAGAGTCGAGTCAGGTGCCAGTGAACTCTCCAGAGTCGAGTCAGGCGCCAGTGAACTCTCCAGAGTCGAGTCAGGTGCCAGTGAACTCTCCAGAGTCAGGGCTAGTCACCGCTGATCCTCCTGAGTCAGGGCTAGTCACCGCTGATCCTCCTGAGTCAGGGCTAGTCACCGCTGATCCTCCAGAGTCAGGGCTAGTCACCGCTGATCCTCCAGAGTCAAGTCAAGTCACCGGTGATCTTCAAGGACTGAGTCAAGTCACCGGGGACCTTCATGAACAGATGCAAGTCACCAATAATCTTCATGAGCAGAGCCAGGTCAGCACCGATCTTCTGGAGTCCAGTAGAGACACCATGGAATTGCCAGAGTCTCGTCCTCCCGTTGATCCGGCCGCACGGAAGTGGTGGGCTTCTGCTCTGCCCTGGGGAACTCTGGCCTCGACCACAAGGTTGTGGTGGTCTTCTGCTCCGCCCTGGGGGGCTTCCGCCTTGACCACAGGGGTGTGGTGGTCTTCTGCTCCGCCCTGGGGGGCTTCCGCCTTAATTATTGCACCCAGCTCTCACTAATTACCTATCATCACACCCTGTCAGTTTCCCATTAACATTTGTCTCTCCTTGTGTATATAACCCGGACTGTCTTAGTATGTGTCACGGAGTCGTTGTGAATTCATGTCCGTCAATCTGTCTTGCCCGTGCCTTGTCTTCTTGTTCTTGTTCTGTTTATGTTTGGATGGATGTTTTGGTTTCGACCCCTGCCTGGACTGTTATTCTTTTGGATTAACCCTTGAATAAAGACTTATCTGCAATTGGTTCTATCTCCGTGCCACATTGGATCCCTGCCGTGACAGTGTCATGTTTCGTCCACCACAAAAATTGTTTCTAAATTGCAGAGAGATGACTGTATTTAGGGTAAAATAGAAAGGTGAAATTATATTGCCAGAACCCTTTTTATCTGTTCTCTTCTTACTCAGATGTTGAGATGATTTTACAGGATGTTCTAAAAATGCTTGGCTGGAAAAAGATGTCTGGTTAAGAGCACTGAGTATAGATAAAAAAAACTATTTATAACCTTAAATATCTCAATATAAAATAGTTTAACAGTTACTTATTTTACATGTTGAAGTAATGCTGAAAAGGACATCAACATTATAATACTCATAAAAAAATTGTTTGGCATCAGTATTATGGCTGGGAGACCAACAATTACAATGGATTGCCTACATGATGGATATAATAGTATCCAATAAATTTAGACTAATAATAAATAAATAAATAACTGTTTTAAGTTGGTTTGTCTTTATTCTATTTATACACAGGGTCTTAGTACTATAAGTCCAAATCAAATTACAGACTTAAAAATATACTCATGAAAATACAAGTGGCCGAAGAAACATAATGTCATCTGAGCAGTTGCAATTCAAATCGAAAGTCCATGTGCTCTTGTTTTGTAGTGTTTTAGTTTATAGTTATATAAACTTATATTTATATTACAACACTTCATGGTGGAAATGGGGTTCCGAATACTGCAGATTATGATTGCAAAATTTGTCTAGATTGTTTTGGTGTGGTGTGAGACATTAAATGTTTTGGCACAGGATGGATGACAAATGTTCAGTTGCATATTATAAAATGGTTACATTTAAAAACATACAACGACTTCATAATTTCCTTTTTTTTATGATGCTTTTGCATCCTTTTTGACAAGTGCCACTATCCATATAATTGCATGCAACTAGTATGCTCTCTCTCTCTCTCTCTCTCTCTCTCTCTCTCTCTCTCTCTCTCTCTTCTCTTTTTCTGCTAGAAAAGAGAAAAAATAAACTCATACAGGTTTAAAAGGACATGAGGCTGAGTAAGTTATGACAGAATTTTCCATTTTGGATAAACTGTCCCTTTAAGGACAGCATCATTTCATAATTTCAGCATCGTGTTTTCTGAACATGAACTGACTGTTCTACAATGATGAGAGAGCATGAAACTTATGGCCTTTATTTATATAGATGCAATGGGAAGATTATAATGACAGATGAAAAGAGCTGTGAACTGGGGAAAAGTCTTTTGAATTGTTTAAAATTCAAACCAATCTCTAGGTATTGATTAAACAGATGTGACCTCATGACTTAAGATCTCAGCACAATGCTTGAGGTGGGGAAGCAAGAACACCACATTACAAAGATCTTGTACTCCCACACAATCTCTTCAAATGCCAAGCTAAATTAGATACGCATATTTCCTCAGAACCCACATCAGGAAATTTGGTTTCGAGCAATACAGATTTTTTAACATGAAGATATCCTTGTCATTGACCTACACCTACCTCTGTCAATGAAAAAAATGCTGACTTTCTCTGGTTATTTGAATGTTTCTACCATTTTCCAGAAGCCCATCTTTTCAGAAACTACAGTTAACTTTAGTCCATCTGCCATTTGTTCTAAAATGACTATAAAATATATAATGGATAATAATGTTATAATTTATTTATTTGTGATTTCATTTAATCCTTACTTTTATCCATCATAAAAAAATGACATACCAGTCTTTCAATGATACATAAATTCACTAATTGCTCTTTTCTGTTTGACCGCAGTTTTTATCTGTGATGTCAGGTCAAAGACAAGCAGCTGAGTATGTTTATCTAAAGTTTGATGTTTAAAACATGAATCAACACCGCATTCCCATTCACTTAAGCATCAAAAGTGAAGAGTGAACTGTTATTCCATATCTTATTGTTATTTAAGACCAATAACTGCATCATGCAGCAGAAATGACAAGATATCCTGATCTTGTTCATCCAGTTCTCATCTAGTCACAGGTGTTTTGCAGAATCATGTGAGCCTCTCTGGAATTTGTTGTGTATTAATTTCCATATGTAGCTGAGAGACTGGTTTACCAGCTGATTCTCCGGCAAACCATAATGAGGGCTAATGGAGGCATCTGACAACAGTGCTTCGACAAAAAACGATTTGATTTGTCCACAATATCATTTTCATCAAGGCGCATTTATCAAAATGTCTAAAATTTTAGCCCGGCTAAATAATGTGATTATTTAGACTTTTTAATATCTCATTGTGAAACGTCTCGATCAAAACCAATGGTGGAAATGCGCAACTGTGCGATAATGTATAACGGCACAAAGCTTTTCCATTATAATTGCAGTGTCTGTCTGATAAACAAGATTAGATTTTCAAAATGAGTTTAACGGCTTGTTTGATGAGAGCATTCTCATTCCCTCAGCCCTCGACATTTCAAGACAACCCAACGTCTTTCGGAGAAATTGACTACGCCTGTTTGAGATAGTGTTCTCTGCGGAGAACACGTCTGACTCTAGCTCAATAAATATCAGTGATGGGACTGCGCATTTCTGATGTGTATGAAATTGCCTCACTAGAAATGCTTCAGGCCCTCAGACACACAAGGACAATGTTAGTTCATATTTCAATAAAGGATGTGTAAATGCCATTCCTGGAATGGTAATGAGACTAACAAGTCTTTGAAAAATTAGTCTAAGGTCACTTAAAATTACTGTTAGCTAAATAATCATTTAAAGATCAGTTATTTGATTTGCAGACTCCATTTGCTGTAGAGTTTTGAGCTTCACTTTGTGTGAAAGGCTATTCAGGGTCTCATTTTAACTTCATTGAGTCAGATAAATATGGCTGTGGTATTGATTTAAAAGGCTGATTTCAAAGAATATGACTCCTTTGCTTGAGAGATATAAGATGATATGTGTTGCCATCTCAGCTAGAATTTATTTATTTTTTTTGTATTATTGATTTCCATGGAAGATTGCCACTGCTCAGAGTAAAATGGGCCCAAGAGGAGACTGACATGGGAAAATGGACAAAGATCACGGTTCATAATCCACTCGATGCTGATGTGTGAACTGAAAAAAAAAACAACAACAACAACAATTAGGGTTTGTAACAGTTATAGACTTTTGTAATATTTTTATAGTATTAACATGTTAATTTAAATCAAATTTAATTTTAAAAAAGTATTGATTAATAATCAGCCATTCAAATATGAATAAATAAATCAATAAATAAAATGAATAAATCAATAAATAAATAGTCCCTTTCCATGTTTTTTTTTTTTTTTATGGCAGCAGTAATTTATCCAGTGACAAGCAAACAGTGAGGAAGAGTGTTATAACCGGGCACTGAAGTGAGGCATGCATTCAAGCACACTTGCGTGGATCACAGTGCCATAGTAATGTTGTACAGTCCCAGTAAAGTATGCCAGATCACAGTAGTCTGCTGCATCCTCAGAAATGCCATTTGAGTTTAGACAACGATCCATGCAAATTGCTGGCAGCAATACATATTTAGTTGTCATCTTTTTCAGAAAATGTCAATTCCACTAAAGCATGTCTATGGTCTAGAATCCAGGACTTTAATGAATAATGAAAGCAGAAAAATAAACATAAATGTGGGAATCATGAGTCAGTGTCTGGACAAAGTGATTCCATGTGGCAGAGGAAATGGTGTGGTGTTTAATTTCACAGACCCAGTTTGAGACATATTACCACATAACCATTAAATATGAATATGTGAACTTTTATATATACTGAAAACTAATTCTGTTGAAAATACAATCTTAAAGCAGCCTGAAGTTGTTTGCTTGTTTTCAAGATGGTTTTCTGCTGTTCTAGCTGGCGTCTCAGTCTGGCCAAGCTGGTTTTTAGCTGGTTTACATGGTCGGTCAATTGGTCTCCCTGACTGAACAGATGACGTCTCAGAAACCAGGGATTAGGTGAAATTCAAATGACTTAATACTGCATACACACATGTTGTATTTAAAAGCTTCAAGTAAAGATGTTTACCCCTAATTGTTAAAGATATTCGGTAGCTTAGCATAAGATGAAATGATGCTAAATCATGTTATCTTAGCCGCTTAAGGTGGTTTGTTTACAGTATTTCCACCCAGGTGACATGTGTGCTATGTGGAGTTAGCACTTCTTGTGACAATACGTTGTCATGGTTACCAATGCATGCCAGTGCAATTCAACCAGTTTTAAACATATATGTAGTTATGTGTACCTCACACATGAATACTCAACTACAGTATTGCAACTTTAGCTTCACTCAGCAAGTGAAACACAGTGATGACCATCAGGTTGCTAGGCTTGTGTACATACAGTCAAAGTGTAGATGAATTCTATCGATCTAATTATAATCTATACTTTATTCTGTAGAATGAGGAACATCATTCAAATCTACCGTTATATAACACTGTACTGACATTTCTTCATCAGAAACAGTTTAAAAAAATACTGCAATTTCGTGATTTCTTCACTGAAGCAGATTAATGCATTATGGTACAGTTTGGACATGCTGCTCAACTGAGATTTCCTCGTTAGAACAGAATTATGCTTTAATACTGAAATTAGGGTTTCTTCGCTAAAATCAGATTAACCTTACACTGATACCATTAAGCATGAAACACGAAGACGCTTTCAATCTTAATAGAGGTACCAATTCAAGGACCTACTTTGTCTGTATTTAAACAAGCCAGCAAATAGGGACACAAATTTGCGTATCTCAAGTCATGCCCTATTCTTACCTGACTTTTCAAACACACACTTTTAGGTTGACAGTGTTTTAAGATCATAACTTTTGTTTTATCGTACCCGCATCCTCCACCAATTATGTAGCAAATCAGCTTAAAGGGGAAATATGAATAATCAATCATAATAGTCATGATTAATTATAAATATTTAGTTCCGCTGTAAGTATTTACTTTAACTACATAAACACTTAAACCAGTCTCTCACACACACACATACGCATACAGTGGGCAAAGGAAAAAAGGTTAAAGCTTAAGCAGTAAAGAGAATAGAAATAAAAACATGAAGCTATCATACAATTTGATATTTAGCAGATCTTCAGCCTGGAGGAAACAAGAGTTTCTTAGTTCAAACACACCTTTGTAAAGGATGCAAATTATACAATTAATATGACTAAGTTTGATACTTGCACGTCTCGCCTGTTTGAAGAGAGTCCTGATGCATTTTGGGCCTCCAGTAGGATGGCTGAAGTGAGGAGATGAAAAAGAACTTTTTTGAATCAGAGGATCTTGAAGTGGAAAGATTAGGCTGAAAGCCTGGCACAAGCTTAGGTTGTGATCTAGAGGACTCTTAGCTCTGTATCTCGTTTACTGGAGTTTCTGCATCTGATAAACTTTTTTTTGATGTGGTGATCAGTGATCTATAAAGGGTGACAATGTTACACCCTCTGGACTTGAGTGAGCCAGTGATGAATGGTAGATTTGGAGGGAAAATGTATGACCCTTTGTCCTCAGGCATATATTTTGTCTTTGATTGGATGTTGATGAAGAAACTATTAAAGATTCTGGTAACACTAATACCTTCCGTAGGTATAAACGTATCATATAAACGAACATTTAAACCATTAAAAATGCACCCAAAAGATACCAAAAATGGCATATATGGCATGGCATATTGTAAAACAATCTTATCTTGATGTGTCTTTTGCCGTGTTTCCACCGAAAT
This sequence comes from Carassius carassius, assembly GCF_963082965.1. Lineage (NCBI taxonomy): Eukaryota > Metazoa > Chordata > Actinopteri > Cypriniformes > Cyprinidae > Carassius > Carassius carassius. The sequence continues at coordinate 22,231,702 of NC_081772.1, forward strand.
TACCCGGAACAATTATATCAGGAACTTTTGTCCTCAGGAACTATTTTCTCCCCAGACCTGTTGCTTTCTATGTTCCTACCGCGGTCTAAAGTACGGGGAAGATTAGGCAAATAGTCTGGTGACGTAGGTATGCACGCATTTCTCAATACAAAGTACACAAATTTCGGACTTGCATCCTTGGTATTTCTCGGCTGCTGCAATTTACTCACTGTAGATTTACAATAAAACAAAAAATGATATAAAATACCACTGCCTCCTTTCGTTTTCATTAAAACATAATAGCCGCAGAAATATACTTAGGGAAATGTGTATTGAAATGTTATATAAAATGCCTCTTTTTATTTTAATTTTAACATATAAATAAATTGAATACAGACCAAAGATTACCTGTAAGATTTACCCAAATGTATTATATTTTATGTTTAACCACTAAAGAGACATCAGAGCCAGCGGTAAATGTCAGAAGGACTAGCCGAGTTAAGACTGCTCTAGCCGGATACATGAGCTGTCTTTATAAATGAACTGCAGATTTGAGTTTTAAACAACTACATTCTCACCTGAAACACTTTTAAAACTACATTTCATGACACAATAACATTAATCTTTAGAAAATTATCTGAATAAATGGTGATTGAAATCACAATGCTGCGTGAACTCAACCAATCAGCATGTTTTGCGCCCAAATCCCGCCCCCGAAAGTTCCGGAACATTCTGATGGGCATTTTTTTTTTACCCTGAACTTTATTTAGATCCTGGTTCCTACGGTGGAAACTCACCGAGCACCAGCCCAAACTCCCTAGTTGCTGGGTAAAGTTCCAGTGGTGGAAACGCAGCTTTTGTTACCATGGTAACCAGAGGCCTGGTTCTCTCTAGTCTCTACCACATGTTTTGCATGTTGAGGAGGGGTATTGTCCACTATTTGTTAAATATAACAAATACCCATGTGTCTGATCCACCTTATTCATTATAAGTGTGCCCAAAACCTCTCTTAAACCAGAACAGCTGAATCATTATCATAGGATTAGATTTTATGTGTGTATTTATTTATTTACTTATTTATTTAATTATTATTATTATTATTTATTTTTTATTTTTTTCTGCAGGGATGGAACTTCTAGTGGCCTGCCATTTCAAGAAACACAAAGGAACTAAGGTTTTATATACACAACATTTATAGAACCCCAACACTTATTTTACTTTTATTTTAAAGTATTATAAAATGTTGAAATGCACATTATCAAAGATTATTAAACACTGACGAAATAGTTTAATGAAAGTAACTAATTTGAACTCTTATTATAAAGTGTTACCAAAATAAAGATGTATTTTCTTTGTCAATACTAAGCCTATTTTTCATCCTGAAAAGAAAGAAATCTGCAGTTTTCATCTGCAGTTTTTGTGATGTGTCATGATTCTCAATTCTTACAAGTGAATAATGCTGAACACATATGTAATTCTTAGGGTGTTTTCTAGCAGTTTGTTACTCCACAAACTTAACCGGGTTTTTAAGACATGGAAGTGCAGACTCAGGGTACATGCTGGAACATCTCCAGTGATTGACAGCACAAATATGGATTGTGCCCCAGTTTAAGCTGAAGAATAGTTTGAAATGAGTCTTCTGTCCTACATTATAGGGCACGTGATTAGACCAGACAGACAGTTATATCAAGCCCAGGGATCAGGAGCTATAATCACGGCTTCTGCAAAGATGTTGGGAAACCCTTTCGTTTGAAAATGGTATTTTCAACAGCATTATCATTTTAGCACATGTGATGTAGACCCCTGAACTGCTTGCGTGACCAGAAATCAGAAGACGAACTTCAGGAGAGTCTGTCAGAGAACTGTCACTTCTGGTGTTTCTTGTCTTCTTTGGCAATCAGAACTCAAAACTTTTTTTACTATGAGGACAAAAATATATAATGACAGAATGTCTTACAGATGTTTTATTTATTTATTTATATGGGCATTAGTGGTCAGGCCTCTCTAATTAGTGATCTAATCCTTCCTGAAATATCCTGTGACACAGTGGGGTAAAACCAAGGGTTCAACATTTGGCTGGTTAGCATGGGCCTCTTGGCACCTGATGTAAGATGCCATAATTACACAATTATGGAGTCAAAAAGCCCTTTATTATTATTATTATTATTATTATTATTATTATTATTATTATTATTATCATTGACTACAATTGAAAAACATTCTAACAAATCATTATTATTATTATTATTATTATTATTATTATTATTATTATGCTATTAATATATGAATTGAAAGTTTTTTTTAGGGTGGGTTTAACCCTTGTGCATTTTTCAAATTCACTACCCTTTCGTTATGTTCGGGATGAAAACATCCACTCAATTTAACTGCTGTAAAAATGTGTCAGATTCATATTTTTTCTCAATTTTTTTGATGCATAAATCTGTTAATCAACTTCAGTCCTGATCAAAACTACCAAATGTTTTTAAAAAAAATCCAAGATTTTAACTCTTTAATTGGCAAGTTCATAAATGATGTCACTGATCTGGGGGGAAAAAAACACACAAAATGACATATTTTCAATATAAAAGTAATTGTGGATTTTTTTTTTTTACTTTTTATAACAGTCTTGGGCATGTCAACGATTAGTAGCAACATTGGCTTTGATGCATTTTTAGTTTTTGTGCAGCATTAGATTTAAATTTTTTCTCCCTAATTTGTTGTTGGTGGCTGTTTTTGCCCCATTGACTTCCATTATAAAGACATTTTTTGATTGCAAAGCCATGACACCATATAATCATGCATTCTTGATTGTTTGTGGTTTTCCCTTTTGGGAAGAGGTAAAATTTGTTATTTTTACAGTTGATCACTAGGTGGGACCATTAACCCTTTAGATAGGCCTGTGCAAGAAAAGCTTAGTTTCTGACTTGTATATAAAGCTATATGGAGTATAACAGCATATTATATTGTGTGTGTGTGTGTGTGTGTGAGAGAGAGAGAGAGAAAGAGAGAGAGAGAGAGAGTGAGAGAGACCTTTGTGCACTTACCTTGATGTATTTGAGAAAATCAAAATGCACACCTCAGCTCTCAGACCTACATGGAGTAAAAAAAAAGTGTATTTATGCACCTGCTGCCTTTTGATGGTGGTGATAAGTATAGACTAAACAAAAGCAAAGTACGTGGATTTAAACACTTGCATGCCATCGTGCTGGTCATTTAATGGTGAGAAGAGCAGCAAGCAACACAAGAAAGGGCTTGACTTGTACTGAAGTTTTAGAAATGGTTATGCTGCTTGACCCCTCCAGCGAGCTTCAGCTTATTTGAAGTTGGTATTGCATTTTGGTTCATAATACATTATGTTCATAAATTTGATGCAAAGTAGTTTTTTTACAGGATTTTAAGGTTTTAAACTGGCTTTACCATCAAGAAAAGATGAGCATTTCACACATAGACCATCCGAACTTTTCACCATCAAAAGGCAGCAGGTGCATAAACACACTTCTTTTTTTATTGTTTACTCCATGTAGTTCTGAGAGCTGAGGTGCATATTTGGATTTTTTCAGATACATCAAGGTAAGTGCACAAAGGTCTCTCTCACATCCTCTCTTTCTCTCTCTCTCTCTCTCTCTCTCTCTCTCTCACACACACACACACACACACACACACACAAACACTATAATTTGCTGTTATACTCCATATAACTCCATATACAAGCCAGAAACTAAGCCTTTTTTTGCACAGGCCTATCTAATGGTCCCACCTAGTGATCAACTGTAAAAAATATAAATTTTACCTCTTCCCAAAAGGGAAAACCATAAGCAATCAAGAATGCATGATTATATGGTGTCATGGCTTTGCAATCAAAAAATGTAGTTATAATGGAAGTCTATGGGGCAAAAACAGCCACCAACAACAACTGAGGGAGAAAAAATTTAAATCTAATGCTGCAAAAAAACTAACAATGCATCAAAGCCAATCTTGTTACTAATCTTTTAGTAACATATTATTACTAAAAGACCATTTCCTTGTATCGTGCATCCTGCGTATAACTGATATTAACTATATGTCTCAGCGATACCATCTGGGCAGAACTATTGTTCCAGCCGCCAAAGAAAGATTCGCAAATAACCTGCCTGATCTATCTCAACTGCTATTTGTACCCAAAAATACACATGAGTTAGACGAAATTACTGACAACATGGGCACTATTTTCTCTAATACATTAGAAGCTGTTGCCCCCATCAAATTGAAAAAGGTTAGAGAAAAACGTACCGTGCCATGGTATAACAGTAATACTCACTCTCTCAAGAAAGTAACTCGTAGTCTTGAACGCAAATGGAGAAAAACTAACTTGGAAGTTTTTAGAATTGCATGGAAAAACAGTATGTCCAGCTATAGACAGTCTCTAAAAACTGCTAGGGCAGAGCATATACACAAACTCATTGAAAATAACCAAAACAATCCAAGGTTTTTATTTAGCACAGTGGCTAAGTTAACAAATTACCAGACGCCACCTGATTCAAATATTCCACCAACGTTAAATAGTAATAACTTTATGAATTTCTTCACTGATAAAATAGATAACATTAGAAATACAATAGCGAATGTAGATTCTACAGCATCTAACACTTCAGTTTCATCCATCGCACCCAAAGATAAACTGCAGTGCTTTACAACTACAGGACAGGAAGAGCTAAATAAACTTATCACTGTATCTAAACCAACAACATGTTTATTAGATCCTGTACCCACTAAATTACTAAAAGAGCTGTTACCTGTAGCCGAAGAACCGCTTCTCAATATCATTAAATCGTCATTATCTTTAGGTCACGTCCCAAAACCATTCAAGCTGGCGGTTATCAAGCCTCTTATTAAGAAACCAAAACTAGATCCTAGTGTACTGGCAAATTATACGCCTATTTCAAATCTTCCATTTATGTCTAAAATTTTAGAAAAAGTTGTGTCTGCTAAATTGAGCACCTTCCTGCATAAAAATGATCTGCATGAAGAATTTCAGTCGGGTTTTAAGCCCCACCATAGCACAGAAACTGCACTTGTTAAAATTACAAATGACCTGCTCCTTGCGTCAGATCAAGGCTGCATCTCATTTCTAGTCTTACTTGATCTTAGTGCTGCGTTCGACACCATAGATCATGACATACTCATAGATCGATTACAAAACTATACAGGTATTCAAGGGCAGGCTCTAAGATGGTTTAGATCCTACCTGTCCGATCGCTACCATTTTGTTTACTTAAATGGGGTGTCATCTCATTTATCATCAGTAAAATATGGAGTGCCACAAGGATCCGTCCTAGGTCCCCTTCTATTTTCAATATACATGTTGCCCCTTGGTAATATTATTAGAAAATACGGAATTAGCTTCCACTGTTATGCTGATGATACTCAGCTATATATCTCAATGAGACCAGATGAAACTTCCCAATTATCTAAGCTAACAGAGTGTGTTAAAAATGTAAAAGATTGGATGACAAATAATTTTCTCCAATTAAATTTGGATAAGACAGAGATATTAATTATTGGACCAAAAAACACTACACAGAATCTTGTAGATTACAATCTGCAACTAGACGGATGTACTGTTACTTCCTCTACAGTCAGAAATCTGGGTGTTATATTAGACAGCAATTTGTCTTTTGAAAATCATATTTCCAATGTTACAAAAACTGCATTCTTCCATCTTAGAAACATTGCCAAGCTACGAAACATGTTATCTGTTTCTGATGCAGAAAAGCTAGTTCATGCATTCATGACCTCTAGACTGGACTATTGTAATACACTTCTAGGTGGTTGTCCTGCATCTTCAATAAACAAGCTACAGTTAGTCCAAAATGCAGCAGCTAGAGTCCTTACGAGGTCAAGAAAATATGATCATATTACCCCAATTTTACAGTCTCTGCACTGGCTACCTATTAAGTTCCGTATCAGTTACAAATTATCATTACTTACCTATAAGGCCCTAAATGGTCTAGCTCCTGCGTACCTAACTAGCCTTCTACCATGCTACAACCCATCACGCACCCTAAGGTCACAAAACGCTGGACTTTTGGTAGTTCCTAGGATAGCAAAGTCCACTAAAGGAGGTAGAGCTTTTTCACATTTGGCTCCCAAACTCTGGAATAGCCTTCCTGATAATGTTCGGGGTTCAGAGACACTCTCTCTGTTTAAATCTAGATTAAAAACACATCTCTTTCGCCAAGCATACGAAAAATGTATATTTTAAATTGTGAGTGTAGTTGCATCTGATCAAATGTGCATTTTTATTCTTTAGCTTGGGTTAAACTAATTTTACTTTGTTGGAACATCAGCTATGCTAATGATGTCTCTATTTTGTTTCTATGTTTTGCCACGGGATTTACATCCCGTGGTTACTAGGATTTACACAAGCTCCAGTTTGGATCCAGAACACCTGAGAAGAGATGATGCTGACCCTCAGAGGACCCCGATGATCCTAACCTTGAATCAACAAACAGAACTAACAATTATTGCTACATGTGTGACTGCATCATGTAATAACTATTAATTAATAATATTGATAGTTCATCGTCTAGCTGACTACGTCTTGTATAATTATTATTATTTATTTTTTTCTAAAATCCTGTTAAACGTGCACAAACTACTAGCTACTACTAAATATTGTAGAAACATAATTTTCTGTAAAGTTGCTTTGTAACGATTTGTATTGTAAAAAGCGCTATACAAATAAACTTGAATTGAATTGAATTGAATTGAATCTTTGACATGTCCAAGACTGTGATAAAAGGTAAAAAAAATCCAGTCCACAATCACTTTTTTAAAACTGAAAATATGTCATTTTGTGTGTGTTTTTTTTTCTTTCAAATCAGTGACATCATTTATGAACTTGGTAATTAAAGAGTTAAAATCTTGGATTTTTTTACATTTGGTAGTTTTGATCAGGACTGAGGTTGATTAATAGATTTATGCAAAAAAAAAAAATAAATAAAACATTTATCTGATACATTTTTACAGCAGTTTAATTTAGTGGATGTTTTCATCCAAGAACATAACGAAAGGGTAGTGAATTTGCCCAGAGTGTTCCGTTGAGTTTTTGAAAAATTTCAAAGCATTATCCCAAAATATGGGTCAAAATAAGATTTGTCACCAAAAACCTTTCCATTAGCTCAAACACAGAGAAAGTTGTGGCCAAAATAAGACTAAACTTTACCTCCTAGTGGACGAAAACGTCCCCAACAACGCATAAGGGTTAAGACTGTGGTTGCTTGTGTTCCTTTTTCACTGCATTGACAGCTCATGACAGTATGTGTGTGTGTGTGTGTGTGTGTGTGTCCTGAACAAAAATAAATGCATAAAAATAGGAGCATGAAAGTAGGGTTTGTTGCTTATGATAATTATTTAGAAGGAGTAACACCGCACTCAAGATCACCAAGGTGCCAGAGAAACAAGACTAAATATCTCAAAAAATAAACTGTCTGCACACTTTAATCCTTAAAGCAAATTTAATCAAATTTAATCACCAAGCTTTCGGTCTGAAAGCTTATTGATTAAATTTGCTTTAAGGATTCGAGTGTGCAGACAGTTTATTTTTTTAGATTTTTTTCTAATGATAATTAAAATAATTGAGAAAACATTAAAATAACTGAAACACCATCATTGGAAAAACAAGTAATGAGACATTTAAAAAACATTTAAAAAATTTCATTCCAGACTCTCTATCTGTTGCTTTGTGTTGTTAGACAGAGTCACTGTACAGCTACATCACACTGATTTGGATGTTCCTGCTTTAGTCTGGCTTGCTATTGTATGTACATTTCATTTTACATTTTTCATGACTTGCGAATATTGTGACTTAACATGTGGCACATCTTATAGAGGAAAAATAACGACCTCAACCACTGTATCAGAGGGCTTTTGGTTAAGGCCTGGAGCACCCGAGGTCTTACAAGGTCCCACATCAATTGTCTGACAAGAAAAGAAATTCAAAACCAAATGTGCATCTTGGAGGCTTTTCCCCTCAACACACATATTCGATTTGAATGTAAATCATTCCATCGTGAAGGCAAAAGAACAGGAATTCTTTAAAAACACAGACATTGCATTTCGCCGGGCTCACGTTGGTGCATTATACTCTGGCCAAGAGAGTCACACTTCATTGACGTTACGGGTGTGAGAATGAAAATAAATAATAGATAAATGTCTGCCTGACTAAATGATGGTGTTTGGATTATACTTGCCCGCCAGTTCAGTGAAGCGGAAAATAGGAAATCTGCCTCGTAGGGCAGCACAGGTTTAGTTGAGCAGAATCTGCAGGTTCCCAGGAGCCACAGGGAGTCACCTCAACAAAACACCTAACCAGAATGGCAGAAGCAGCCCCCAGCGCTAATTGAAACACACTGGAACTCATCAGAAGTAGTGCGCATAAAACTGTATTCGAGGTATGGTGCAATGATAATGCATCACTTTATCCCTAGGTTGTTGTTCTTTCCTTATTTCCACAGCATTAAACATAAGCTCATGTGGGGGGGGGGGGCTTATGCCTCAACCTACATTTATGCTAACTCCAAAAATTTATCTGTACATATAATTCACTGCAGCTTTTGAAATGGACACTCATGGTAGTAAAACTTGTATTCCTTCCCACACAAATTATGATTACAAGGGTAGATTATTATTACTGTTTTTTCTTCTTTTTTTTCTGAATGTGTTTACTTATGTGGTATTACATCAGATACAAGTCCAATGTTTTGCAATGCAACCTCAGTCTAAACAAACAACCTCTTTTTTTTCCCACTTTTTTTTTTCAATTTTCGGAATTCGCACGTCTTTTATGTCGCTCTAAATCAGCATTCATCACAATTCAGCACTGACTTTCATAACACTGATGATTTTAATTTCACATTTAAAGTACCTTTTTAATATTTAAATAGTTTCAAATATCAGTATTCAACGTTTTATGTTTGATATATCAAAATATTATTTATGCATTTGTAAAAACAGGCCTTTGGAAAGGTAAATAAAAATAAGAAGATTTGAGTATGTAAAAGCTAATAGAACACTGATGACATTATTACTGCAGGTTAAATTGTTACTTTAAATGTGAAGACTGTACTCCATCTTCAAGATTATATTGTACAGTATTGTATCTTATGCCATAAAGATTAATACTGATATTTTGTAAAAGAATAAGCACTTTTGTTAAAAAAAAAAAAAAATATATATATATATATATATATATATATATATTATATGTTTTAACTTATTTTTGTTTTGTTTAAATATATATACTGTAATCTTTTTAGAAGGGCCTCATCTTTTAATTTTGCCTGGGGCCCCCACTTCATCTTGGTTCACCTCTGTCCATGCCGGGCTTTCACCTTGTATGGAAGAGTGATGGGTTATTGTGGGAGGCATGGTTTCCCTTTTTTTTTTTTTTTGAACAATTGCATTGCTTTTTTTTTTTTTTTTAGTTCCGTGTTCCAGTTTGGTTTACATTTATTATTTTAATTACTGTTAGGCCAGTTAACATGAGAAGACCCTGAGCCAAGTTGCAGCTTGGACACCAGGCCAAGGAAACACTAGACTCGTCGTTCTGTTTTAGCACACAAGTTCAAGGTGTCAGTCATAATCAATGAATCTGAATTCATACAGGTAACAATCCACATTAAAAATAAACAGAGTGGCATATATGAGTTTGGTCTATTAGAAAACAGTGCAATAGCACAAAATGAAATTATAAAAGGGCAATGTAAGCTATTATGTATTTTCAAGATGTCTATACATGTCAGGAGAGTGAACTAAAATTCACAGCATGCACCACAGACTTTGAAAAAGACTTCATACTCTGGACTCTATATCCCGGAATATACAGTACATGGCAGCGCTCTAAATCACCTGACTTCTGATTAGACACACAAAAGTAATTCACACTTATCAGACATCCTACATAAAGAGACTCTCAATTCCACATGCTTTGTGAAGTATCCGCTCTTCACCTGTGTTGTAACATGTCTAACCCTTGGATATGTTGTGTTTTATGTTCTTCTGGTATTTTTTGATTAAGGTGTGTAGGCTGGATTATTGCTCTCTGTTTGATTTATCGCCTGACTTCTGTCTGTTCTGTTCTAGATTATGTTCATTGGATTTTGGACTGTTTTGCTTGCTTTACTCGCAATAAAGACATACCTGCAATTGATTCTGTCTATTGATCCATTCCTGATAGTACATAATGTAGGCTTATCCTCCAACTGTAACGTAGAGTCAGAGACGTCGGATCCATTTGCAGTAGTTTATTATAGAATGGTCAAACAGGCAGTAATCCAACAACATTGTCAAGTGTATAAAGGGATATCCAGAATCAGTAACAGTACCAAGCAGAGGTCGGGGCAGGCAGCAGAGAATCACAATCCAATATCAGACACGGGAGGAACAAACACTAGGAAAATTCTCGGAAATGTTACAACCCAAATTCCGGAAAAGTTGGGACGTTTTTTACATTTTAATAAAATGAAAACTAAAGGAATTTCAAATCACATGAGCCAATATTTTATTCACAATAGAACATAGATAACGTAGCAAATGTTTAAACTGAGAAATTTTACACTGTTATCCACTTAATTAGCTCATTTAAAATTTAATGCCTGCTACAGGTCTCAAAAAAGTTGGCACGGGGGCAACAAATGGCTAAAAAAGCAAGCAGTTTTGAAAAGATTCAGCTGGGAGAACATCTAATCTGATTAATTAAGTTAATTGATATCAGGTCTGTAACATGATTAGCTATAAAAGCTTTGTCTTAGAGAATCAGAGTCTCTCAGAAGTAAAGATGGGCAGAGGCTCTCCAATCTGTGAAAGACTGCGTAAAAATTTTTTTGGAAAACTTTAAAAACAATGTTCCTCAACGTCAAATTGCAAAGGCTTTGCAAATCTCATCATCTACAGTGCATAACATCATCAAAAGATTCAGAGAAACTGGAGAAATCTCTGTGCGTAAGGGACAAGGCCGGAGACCTTTATTGGATGCCCGTGGTCTTCGGGCTCTCAGACGACACTGCATCACTCATCGGCATGATTGTGTCAATGACATTACTAAATGGGCCCAGGAATACTTTCAGAAACCACTGTCGGTAAACACAATCCGCCGTGCCATCAGCAGATGCCAACTAAAGCTCTATCATGCAAAAAGGAAGCCATATGTGAACATGGTCCAGAAGCGCCGTCGTGTCCTGTGGGCCAAGGCTCATTTAAAAAATGGAATAGTGTTTTATGGTCAGACGAGTCCAAATTTGATATTCTTGTTGGAAATCACGGACGCCGTGTCCTCCGGGCTAAAGAGGAGGGAGACCTTCCAGCATGTTATCAGCGTTCAGTTCAAAAGCCAGCATCTCTGATGGTATGGGGGTGCATAAGTGCATACGGTATGGGCAGCTTGCATGTTTTGGAAGGCTCTGTGAATGCTAAAAGGTATACAAAGGTTTGAATGTAGCAGCTTTCCAATATCTTGTCAGCTTCCTCTGGTGCCTTGACCAGAATGAATTGGCAGGTTATTGGATTCAAGCCTGGAGCCTCAGCCCCTAGTTGCTGTCTTTTATGCCTTTAGTTAATGTTCTGCTTCCTTGTGTATCTTGTGTTTATATATGCACTGCAAAACTGTGACAGCTCATGTAGTGATGGATCCTGTCCTGTTGGAATTATTGTGACTGCCTCCTCAACAACACCCCCTTCATCAGCACCACCCCGTTCCTTCGATCGCTGCCAGTTCCTGAATGTAATGGCCATGAGAGATGATTAATTCCCATTTGTCTCATTGGCAGGTTGGGTAGGAAAGGGAATCCCATCATTTAGACCAAGGAAACCAATCCTTTTGATGCCAAGGACCCTACTATGATAATTTCCTAGTAATGTAGCTGTGTTATTTACATGTATGGTATAAAGGCCCATTTATACGGTCTGAGAAAAATAAAGAATGTTGTTTCCTCAAATAAATATTGTCCCTTATAGCTCAGTTAAGATTAGTTTTCTTTATGCACTATTGAAGTTTGATGTAAAAGCCTGAAGAGAGACATTTTCAGTTAAATTTAAATTCATTGTATGGCTTTGTTCACAATAAATGTTATTCCTAAACTGTTTAAGAGAGAATGCAACATAATACAAACTACACAAATTGATTGTTTTATTTATTTGTTTAATTAAATGTTTTTATGTGATTTTGTCATTTCATTCGATTTTTTGTATTTTACATACATATTTTTTTGTTTTATATTTATATTTAATTTCAGATTTATTTCAATTAGTGAAAACCCAATTTTAATGTTTGTATTTTAAAGAAATAAAACAAGAAAATATAACAAAATGAACAAAACTTGCACTGTAAGAAAAAATACACCATATCTACTCAGTAAAAATGAGGCAACAGATTACAAGCAATATTATTAATTAAATTTCACAAGGTTTTGTATTGAGTAAATATTAATTAAATGAGACTCTTAATAGTTATTCATTTAATACGAGTAGATTTGAATAGAAAACAGTACAGAATGAATTATAACCTAAACAAAAATATCGAGTTGATTTGAAAAAGATAAACTCCCTAATGTGTAAATAGTACTAATAAAAGTTAATTTGATTCTACATATCTTAATTGAGTAATCATCATCTACATTAATCTGCACATTTATTTGAATTTAATCAATGCAGTGAATTAAATCTAAATATTCCTTTCTTATGAATAATATGGCCCAGAAAGTACAGAACTTAAATACTCAAATAAGAATTTTATTAACAATTCACCTTTGTGCTTTAGACACATTGTAGCAAATCATTGTACACTGCAACCACAGTTACATTTCAAGTCAGAAGTTGGATCTTGCATTTCAAACCAGACATCTGAAAAGGACAGAATGCTGACTTTAAACTATTTTGTAAAAACAAAAATAAATGACATACAGAATGGTGATGTGTCCATAAACCTGTTTCTATGCTTTCTCACCCCACACCCCACTAAATTGGGTCAATAATGATCTTAAAGAAAAATCCTCCAGAGGTGCATGTACCAAAACAAAAGCAGAAAAGTGTAATTTGTTCGGAGTAATAAACATTTTGTTCTTTGAACTAGAAATCTCACTGACATTTGTGGGATAAGAGTCCAAATCAGTGCTAACTTACAAACATAGCACTTTCAGATGTGCAATTCCCAAGCTCTGTAGAAGCTAAACATTGTGTAGCAAAACATGTACACTGCAACTACAGTCTAATTTTCAAGCCAGAAGTTTGCTCACACATTTCAAACCAGAACTTTGAAAAGGACTAAATGCTGACTTCAACTTAAAAAAAGAGCAATAAATATCTTAAAGAAAAATACTCCATAATGGCATGTGCCAACACATAAATAATAAAAGTTCAAATTGAACAGAGTAAAATACATTTGTACTTTGAACTAACAAACAATTAAAATGTCACGACATTTTTGGGACAAATCAGTGCCAACTTACAAACATAGCACTTTCAAATGTGCAATTCTCAAGCTCTGTAAAAGATGAACATTGTGTAGCACAAAAGTCTGCACTGCAATACAGTCTCATTTCAAGCCTGAAGCTTGCTCTTGAGGGACTGGACTTTGTTTGAAAGCTTCGAATCATCCAGTTCCAAGAAACTGTACTTCAGCTGTCTGGTGATAATTGAGATTCAGCGGGTAGGTCAAGCCAAGGAGGACAGACCAAGCCCTTGCTATATCTCCAAGTCCTGTGATGACTTCCACGCCCTCTATGACGATCCCAATGTTCTTTGGGGTGTTGCTTGTAGAAGCTCCAGGCTTTGGGGTCACAGTAATGGCCATTATGACCTGTTCAAGTTCTTCCAAGTTCTCAGTGTCCTACAACATGAAATTGTTATTGTCTTAGTATAAAACTGTCAGAAATAAATTGCAAGCATATCACATTACTAGAAAATACATTCATTATTGTTTTTATAGCTTATATATATATGCAGGTTACAGTAAGTCAAATTTAAGACCTTTTTAAGACATTTTAAGACCATAAAGATGTAAATTTAAGACCTACACAATGCATTACCAAAAAATATTCAGATCAAAGAAATTCTGAAAAAAATCATCATTAATTTAATTTACAGATAAATTTCACATATCTAGATCATGCACCTACTTGAGGAATTGAGGAAATATGGTCCTTGAATTAAGTTAATGTAAATTAAGTTCACCTACGTTGAATTCTTTGATAAGATGTCCCCCTTGTTCTCCAAGGTATTCTATAAAACACCGGAGAACAACCTCTCTGGTCCTCTCAATCAAAGAGTGCTGGGGAGGAATGCAACAACTGATAAGTCAATCACTAAAAAAACAAAAACAAAAAACAACAACTGGATGTTTCTGTAATTTATAAATGTAAACACGTGACACCTATCAATTCTGATCGTACTTTACATGCCTGCTTTACTTAATGTATAAAGCTTAGTCAGACCACAAGGCAGAGCTTCATAATGGCTTTAAAGTAGAAAATGTACAGTATATGATTTTGTGATAATCCATTAGCCCCTTCCACACATGCACTGCAAGTCTGAAATTATAAAGACATCACCTGAAGGAGATGAATGTGTGAACACAAATGTTCGAATCTGACATTAAATAGATTTAACCCGGACAGCTCTATAGTACAAAGTCTGTGTCATTTCTGAATTACCCCATGTGTGAATACAACAGTGAGCGATTACTGTACCAGAAGCAGTTCCATTATGATCTCCAGTCTTCTTCCAAGTGCTCCATCTTTGGACAAAATAGTGTCAGTAGCTTGGGAGTGTGAGAGTCTAACGCAGACATTAATTTCGGTTCCAGAAGTACAGTAGTTGTTCTTTGAAATTCTGCATTGATCTGAAACACAAAGGCGACAAAGATATCACATCAGTTCTTAGCCTCATAAACCTCTTTCATATAAATTGTCTAACATTCAATACTTTTTGCCACTGTCAGAGTACTGAAGTCCCCCTCCACAATATTTGCCAATTTATACATTCTGGAATTGTAAATGAGAAAGCGTTAGATGTAATTTTAAGGATTTTAATGACATTATTGAAACTTTGTGAAAAAAAAAAAAAAAAACATGTTAGACAAATTATTAATCAAAGTAAGAGTATTTTTTTTTTTACATCTTGAATGTTTTCAGAAACTTTTAGTGTACGGTTTAGCTGTAAAATGAAAGAGTTTGTGCCAATTTAAGATTACCACACTAAAATTAACAGATTTGTGCATGAAAAGAAATAAAATTGCGGCTCTAAAACGTAATACTGTTAATAGCCGTCTTCACGTGGATTTAGCGAAGTTAACTTCACATTTGCAAGTTGCAACAAAACAGTGAAACAAAGAGAGAAATTACGTAACCTGCCTCGGGAAGACGAGCTCAACACGAGAAGTAAAGCCAACAGAAATGCGTCAACTGCCATCTGAAATATAAGATGCTCTTCCAGCGATAACCCCAAATATTGTGCTTTATGGAACCTTAAAATTAAACACAATGTACTTATTTACGTACTTATTTTTCATAAAAACATACTGAGGATATGATATTAACATGCAAAAGACCTAGGAACCATAATAGAGAAAAAGGTAACCCACATCCTTCAAAATAAAAGTTTGACTTCGATACATAAGAATTCTTCCAAAATGTATTGTAAAGGAAACAGGTCAATTTAGCTCAAAGGGAATCATTTAAGATTTTAAAGGGAATTTGAACAGAATCACTGTTTCACGGCTGATCACTGAGACGCCCTGCGATTCACTGAACGAGCCGTTTAACATCAAATCTGCGCTGGATATTAATATCCAAAGTATAGTGAAAACACTATCAATTAGCACAGTAACAAGATCGGCAGTTTAAGACATTAACTTGTAAGCACAAAACACAAGATACATCTCTTTTCAATATGAATAAGGCTTTATTAGATAAATCTAAGACATATAAACTAATCTAACACATAAACGCACGCACTCACACATTCACACAAGTTGCAGGAAGATCGAAAGTTAGGGAAAAATGAATTTAAGAGAATGGAAATATGGAATCCCAAGTTTACAGCAATATGTTAAATTGCATAGACATGAACAACCATCAATCACTTAATTAACCCTCGCACTGAGTTCCTCAATGCGGTTAAAATTATATTAGATACACCAGCACAAATGTCTGAAGGTACATTGCCTGTGTAAAGTTGTCGCTGATTGGCTGGAAGTTCAGTAGTCCTTGAAGTGACGTCTTGAGAAGGCCCGTGGTGTGTTGGGCGTTGGCTGAAGATGCAGAGAGTTGTGTTTAGCTGGCTGAAGTTGAACTCGACGTTACAAAACTTAACTCAGAACACGAAACTCTCAAACGGAAAAAAAAAGAAGTAAAGTTTGACGAGACTATAGGTGGTGTTTCTCCTCATCGTGGCTAAGTAGCAGCAGGCGTGCAGGCTGAAACACGCTGGAACCGCGCTCAAAGAACAGTGATGACAAACAGCATGGCTAAAAGCTAAAGCTAAGAAGCAAAGCTAAAAGCTGGCATGACTGATAGCCAAAGGAAGGCTAGAACTAAAAGCTGGCATGACTAGTAGCAGAAGCAAAGCTAACAACTAAAAGCAGGCATGACTAGTAGCAGAAGCAAAGCTGAAGACTAAAAGCAAGATTTTATGGTGTCCTGGGTATTTAAACTGGCCTGTTG
Source organism: Carassius carassius (assembly GCF_963082965.1). Classification (NCBI taxonomy): domain Eukaryota; kingdom Metazoa; phylum Chordata; class Actinopteri; order Cypriniformes; family Cyprinidae; genus Carassius; species Carassius carassius. The sequence goes on from NC_081772.1 coordinate 22,248,375, forward strand.
GCCACACCTCAAATGTTGTCTTGACCAATCAGATATTGTCTCGGCTCGGGGGCATCATAAATCATATGTTTATTTTACCAAGCATGTGGTCCAAATTTTCCCGCTCTTGCAGGGTCTAATTTTGGACATGATTCCTATGACACAAAATTGATATATTTGACAAATTTTTGATTGTCTGGACTAATTCAAGCAAGCAGATTCAATTACGTAGATACTAGACATGACTATGTATCCTTAAGATATCCCATAGTTATTAAAAGACATACACAATAAGTGATTATGACATGATAGTCAAATGTGTGGGTTACACATAGATAAATATGGAGTGAAGCGATGGACTGATTCATTTATAAGTCTTTTTGAGTTCTTTCTGGTCCATATATATGTACAAAAGACAGTTTATTTGCCATTCTCTTGACAAAGACTTCTGTGGAGACCATAGGTTCAAAGCCCCTTCCCCCTTAGGAATTTCAGTCTGGTTCTGTTAGGTGGGGGGGGGGGAGTCAATGCAAGTGTTTAACTCTCATGGGTTTACATGTGATGTCCAGCGTTGCATTTCAATTACGAACAACAAATTTGACAAATCTCTTCTCCGAATTGAAATTGTCAATAATTGTTCTAGTGGTGTTAATGTTGAAAGCTGTTCTGTGAAAGCTTTGGTTGGTTGGTTATCTTGCTTGGGACTTGTGGCACAGAATGTTTTATGACTTCCTGAGGAATTCGGCTCGTGTTTCAAACACAGCCCTGATCGGACTCTTTAATTTGTCTGGTTCGAGTCATTTCGGCTACTGTATAATGCGTTCATATTATAGTCATTTTCAATTAAAATTAGCCTGATTACATTAATTTGAATTCACTCAATATTCTCTCCATTTGGGATTAGATAAATATAATGCTTAAATTTTATTTAACTACAATGTGAAGATTTTATTCCAACCATTTTTATTTGAAATTGAATTAAATATTTGCCTCAAAATCAAAAACACAATTATATTTAATACATTTTAACCAAAATCATTAATTCAAATCTACATGACCACAGAATCATTTCTTACAGTGTACATAAAAAAACAGCTTTGAATGTCCGCTTATGGCCACATGTAATTGCAAAGAAAAAGCAATATTGTTAAAGGAGTGGTTGATTGCGATTTCACTTTTTTAACATTAGTTAGTTTGTAATGTTGCTATTTGAACATAAACAATATCTGCAAAGTTGCAGCGCTGAATGTACAATGCAAACAGAGATATCATCTTTTAAAATTCTGGCAGTTCAATGCTTACAAAAACGTCTGGTAAGGGACTAAAACGAGCTTCTTCCCGAGTCCGTTACGTCACGAACCCAGATAAACCCCGCCCCCGGGAACATGCAACAAAGGGGGTGAGGACATGCTGTGCTGCTTTAGAGAAGAGGAAGAGAAAACTAGGGGTGCATGTAAAAATCTGTGCATATTTGAATCCCAATTCTGTCTTCTAACAATTCTAATGGATTCACAAATTTCAAAAAACAATGTTCTAAAGCAGTGGTTTTACATCCCGTGGTAACTAGGATATACACAAGCTCCAGTCTGGATCCAGAACACCTGAGAAGAGATGATGCTGACCCCTCAGAGGACCCCAGATGATGCTAACCCTGAATCAACAAACAGAACTAACAAATATTGTTACAAGTGTGACTGCATCATATAATAATTGCTGTTAATAATGTTCGTCTGGCTGACTACGTCTTGTATTAATTTTTTCTGAAAAATCCTGTCATACGTGCACAAACTGACAGTCACCACTTATAAGCTACTACTAAATATTGTAGAAACGTAATTTTCTGTAAAGTTGCTTTGTAACTATTTGTATTGTAAAAAGCACTATACAAATAAACTTGAATTGAATTGAATTGGTTCTCCATCCTGTTCCTCACGTCGCCTTGCTCTGCATCTCTCTCTCTCTCTCGCTCACTCTCTCTCTCCCTCTCGTGCGCATGCATGGGCCTTTTTGGAGCGAGGCTGTGAGATCGACTGTGTTTTTTCCCAACTTTCATGGTTAGTTATTTATTTTTTGTTTGGTAAAGGTGTAAGGGTTAGAGGAGTAGTTTTTCTTTTGATACTGGTCATTATATGAAGGAGGGAGTAGGGTTAGAACAGCTCACCCGACGGCATGGAATGAAAGTGCTGGTCTGGAGTGACTGTTCTATGGAAGAGTGTAGTCTTGTGGTTGGACAGGTGATCGGACATGAATGTATTAGACCAGCATCTAAAATAAATAGTGAGATGGCTCTTGATAAAGTGAATAAGACTGTTGAACAAGGTATTGTAGTGAAAAATGCACTTACTCCGGTTTTTCCCCTTGTAAATCCGGCAAAGAAGATAATTTTGTCAAATGTACTGCCAGTCATCAAATATGATGTATTAGAACGCGAATTGTTGTGTTATGGACAATTTGTTTTGGCAATTAAAAAAGATTCCGATAGGATGTGTCGTTTAGACGTTAAGCATTCATGGTGATAAAACAAGTGTTGATGAGTTGAATGTTTCGTTCAAGTAATCTTTGCTATAACTCAAACAAAGAAGTGTTTCATTTGTAAAAGAGAAGGACATTTGGCTAGAGATTGTCCTGAAAACGAAAGAGAAAGCTAGAGAGAAAATGGTAAAAAATGTTGAAGTAATTGTTTCAGGGCAAGAATTAATGGAAACAGCTGAACTTAATTTTAAATTACCAGCTACAAAGCGTAAAGCAACAAGTAGTGGACAGAGTGAGATGAATTTAAAGAAGGGTCATGTCAAAGAAGAAACTGAAATAAAGGATATGAGTAAAACGGATGCTAGTAGTGAGATGGAATATTCATCAGAATCTGACAGTGAAAAAGGAATCTGTACTCAAGCCACAATAAATGTAAGAAAGGAGGAGAAGTACTAGATAAGTTTTGCAGTTTTTTACAGGTAACAAAAGGAAAAAGCTAATTTTATTGAATCTGCAAGAGAGGTGATGAAAAATGTGGGATGAGATGGTCTTGCTGAGACCTAAATATATTGTCTTAAGAAATTAGTACAAAACACAAAAACACAAATGCAAAAAGATGAATTGGAAGGATCACATGGATTTGTCATGGAGTGAGGTTTGTCTTAGTAGCCAAAACATTTCTATTTATGGCTCAGTTCAAGATTTCCTAAAAATAGTTTATTTTTATGAATTAGTAAAATAAAAAAATATTGATATATATATCGTACAGGAAACCCACTCATGTATAGAAAATGGAATTGATTGACAGAGAGAATTGGATGGGACTGTTATAATGCATCATAAAAGCTCCACTAGTGCTGGGGTTGCCATTCTTTTTTTCAATGTCTTTTGTACCTTTATCTTATGAGGTAGATTAAGTTATTGCAGGAAGATTGATTAAAGTTACTGGAAAATATGAAAGAAAAACAATAATTCTAATAAATGTATATGCTCATGTTTTTGCAAAAGAAAGAATGTTTTTTTTTTTTTTTTTTTAACTGGCTAGTACATTGGTAGGATGTGATTCAGATTTTCTATTTTAAGCTGGAGATTTTAATTGTACGATTGATAATTTTGACCAAAATCATGCTGAATACATATGGCTTCAAGAAAGAAACTTTTAAGTACTGTGGAAACATTTGATTTAGCAGACGTATGGCGTGAAAAGCATTGCGATTTTAGAAGGTACTCTTGGGCCCATTATAGAGAAAACTGTATTTCTATGGCTAGGATCGATAGGATATATTGTTATAAAACATAATTCAGATTTTTAAATCATGTATTATCAATACAGTTAGTTTTTTCAGATCATGGATTGATATGTGGAGTGATTTTTTTTATTATTATCTAAAAGTAAGAAGTGCATACTAGCATTTTACTGTTTCTTTGTTAAATAATAATAATAATAATAATAATAATAATAATAATAATAATAATAATAATAATAATAAATGTTTTGTGTTTTGTGTTTTGTGTTTTTGTTTGTTTAGTTTTTTGGGGGGGGGGGGGGCGCGACATTGGAAAATTTATGTAAAGTATTTTGAATCCATTCAACAGTGGTGGGATGTGGGCAAAGTTTATATTCAACAATTGTGTAAACAGTACACTCTTAATGCCTCTAAAAAAATATTGTTAAATTGATTGAAGATGTTGATGTTCATGGACTTTCTGTTCCCTTATTTGGTCATCTTCCTTTTCTTGTTTTGTTAATTGATTGATCCCCACCTGTCTCCAATTCCCTTATTACCTCCTGTGTGCTTAAATACCCTGTCTGTTTAGTTCTTCGTCGTCCGTGATTAAGTTAAGGTATTGATGTTAATGTGTTGTATATTGTCTGTTATTCTCCTTCTATGTTCAGTAAACTCCTCATTTGATCAAGATCCTCCTTGAGCGCTTTATTCCTACGTTAGCATACACCCTTACTGTAGCAGAATCACGGACCCAAAACAGTTTAGTTAGCGGCGTTTTTCTTTCTTTTTGGTTTTTGTTTTCCTCCCTCTCCCGGAAAGGCAATTCCAGCAGTCCAACACCTATGCCTGGAGCAACTGGACCGTTCGCTGGAGGACCATACCAGGGACTTCCTCGATCTGGCGTGCCTTACCCACTTCCCCGACCGCTCGCTCTCAAATTTCTTCTACACCGGCCTGAGCGAGCGGTGTAAGGCACGCCTACCAGCGAACGGTCCCCGAGAGGATTTTGCCGCTTTCGTGGAGTGGGTGCTGGAGAAAAATGGATCCACATTTACCATGTGCACCGCCGAAGAGGATATCTTCAGCCCTGCTCCCGAACCAGAGACCAGCCAGCCGCCATCACGCAGCATGGAGCCAGAGCCCACCGCAGCCGCAGAGCCCGAACCTTTCACCGACTGGGAGCAGGACCTTGAGAGCGCCACTGACCAGGTGTGTGAGCCGGCAAGCAACACAGTGCGTCGTGGGAGTTTTAGTGGAGATCGAGGGCGTGGAGGAAGCCCTGCCCACACTTCTGCGACTGAGGGTGAGCTGTTTTTGGTTTCTGGAAATGATATCGAGCAATTTATGGACCTTATGGACTGGTCTATGGAGGTAATTCCTGAATCCCCTGTTTCTCCGCTGGTTCCGTCCAACCCTGATCCCCTTGTATACCCTCTCAGTGTCCCACTCCCACCTCCTACAGTCAGTTCCTCTGCTCCATTTCCGCTGGTTCCGTCCAGCCCTGAATTTTCTGTTTCTCCGCTGGTCTCGCCCAGCCCTGAGTTTTCTGTTTCTCTGCTGGTTCCGCCCAGCCCCGAGTTTTCTGTTTCTCCGCTGGTTCCGCCCAGCCCTGAGTTTTCTGTTTCTCTGCTGGTTCCGCCCAGCGCTGAATCTCCTGTATTCCCTCCCAGCCTCCCTCTCCCTCCTCCTCCTAGACCTGCCAGTTCCCCTGCTCCACTTCCGCTGGTTCAATCCAGCTCCGTACCTCCTGTCTCTCTGCTGGCCCTGTCCAGCCCTGATCCTGTGTTTCCTCCCATCCTTCCTCTCTCATCTCCTCATAGACCAGCCAGTTCCTCGAACTCATCTCTGCTGGTGCCAGTCAGTCCTGCAGCTCACCCTCAGTCCGCGCCATCTGGGTGCGATGGTTCGCCGCTGGACTGCCAGTCTCCAGCTCCGCCTTGGCATGTGAATTCCCTGTCTCAGCCTCCGAGCCCTGGACTCCTCCTTGGTCCTTCGACCCAGCGGCTCCACCTTGGCTCTTAGCTCCCTCGTCTCCACCGTGGCCTGGCATCCCACCTGCTCCACCGGGCTCCCTCGTCCCTCCGGCTCCACCTTGGTCAGTCGTCGACCATTCGCCGCCTCGGGACTCCATTCCTCTGGCTTCACTTCGTCACTCTATCCCTCTGGCTCTGCCAGGCTCCTCCTTCCCTCTGGTTCCACCTCCATCCTCAGTCACTCCGGCTCTGCAGTGGTCTTCCAGGGCCCCGCCTCCGCCTTGGTCGCCTGAGCCTTCTGCTCCGCCTTGGCCCTCCGGATCCTCGGCTTCACCCTGGCTCTGCGGCTGCACTGCTCCATCTTGGGCTCCTCACCCACCGGTGCAGTCTCTGTCTGTCGGCCCCTGGTGTCGTCGGCCCCTTCTCCACCATGGCTCCTCCCGCCGTCGACTCCACCATGGATCTCCATCCTGGCTGGTCTCTGGAGCACCATCTGGCTCCTCCTGCTCCGGGCTCCTCCCTGGCTCCTCCCTCCATCCACTCCGTCCGGTTTCCTACCTCCTTGCTCCCTCTTCGCCTGCCCCACGCCCGCCTCCAGAACCTCCACCCTGCCTCCGCTGGTATTCCTCTTGCGGTGTGAGGACGCACCATTCCGGGAGGGGGTGGACTATTACGTTCATGGACTTTCTGTTCCCTTATTTGGTCATCTTCCTTTTCTTGTTTTGTTAATTGATTGATCCCCACCTGTCTCCAGTTCCCTCATAACCTCATGTGTGCTTAAATACCCTGTCTGTTTAGTTCTTCGTCGTCCGTGAATAAGTTAAGGTATTGATGTTAATGTGTTGTATATTGTCTGTTATTCTCCTTCTATGTTCAGTAAACTCCTCATTTGATCAAGATCCTCCTTCAGCGCTTTATTCCTACGTTAGCATACACCCTTATTGTAACAGTTGAATCTGATATAACAGAACTTCAGATTTTAAGTGATTCAACTCAAGATCAAAGCCTTATGCAGTCTATAAAATAAATAAGATGTTAACCCTCTGGGCTTCTTCGTAAATGGGTCACACTTAGCTTCCTCCCGCCCGAAAACGGGCGAAGCCTTAAAATTGTACTTTACTTTTTCCCAGGATAACCATTCAAATATATTTTTGTTCTATAATGTTTTCTGATTATTATTTAGAATTTTTAGATTTTTTTTATGATACTTTGCATTAATTATATAATTTTTATGAGCTATTTTTTCCATTAGAATTAATATATCATTTTTTGTTTTATATTTATTTTTTTTTAAAAATTCAATAAATGCAGCATTTCACATCAAAATAGAGTGCCAGCCTAAAAAAAAAATGTTCCAGGAGAAGAACTTCATCTAGTGGCTTTAAAAAATAGCCACTTTTGTGTAATGTCCTGTACCAGCCTGTAGGCTGTCTATAGCTTCCTATATATCCTATGTAGAAAGGCTATTTGATTCCTTTTGTTGTTTTAGACATGATTTCTCTATCTTATTCGTTTTTTTTATTTAGATATACATTTAGATATTCTAAAAGATGATTACTTTATTTTCTTAACAAAAATGTTTAGATAAGTATCAGGTTTTGCATTATGATTACAATCAAACTATAGCATTTGGTTAGAAAGGGAACACAATGTGTGTGTGTGTGTGTGTGTGTGTGTATGTGTGAGTGAATGTGTGTGTGTGTGTGTGTGTGTGTGTGTGTGTGTTGCATTTGAGCGAGAGTCTCTTTTTGTATTTTTTATTTATTTATTTTTGCATATTCTCAAAATTTGCTGTTGCAGTCTTACCAGTCTCTCTCTTTCTCTCTCTTTCTCTCTCTCTCTCTCTCTCTCTCTCTCTCTCTCTCTCTGTGTGTGTGTGTGTGTGTGTGTGTGTGTGTGTGTGTGTGTGTGTGTGTGTGTGCATTTGAGCAAGTTTTTTTTTTCATTTATTGATTTTATGTGGAATATTCTACAAATTTGCTGTTGCAGTCGCCAGTTTATCTGTGTATGTGTGTGTGTGTTTGTGTGCGTGGGTGTGTGTGTGTGTGGGGGGGGGGATCTTATTTGCACTCTTGATGTTCTAGAGTGTCACCCCTTCATTGCTGTACACTTTTTTTCAGCACAGTTGCTGATCTGTAGCTTGTACCACCAAAAGTTTCTCTGAGTTTTCCTATTTTTTCGTATTTCCCATTCATTTCCTATGTCGCCCGTTTTCGGACGGGAGGAAGCTAAGTGTGACTTTTTTTTTTTACGACCCTTTAACATATCAGAATCATCTCCTTGATTTTTTTGTGTGTTCATATAGGTAATACAACAAAAGTCACCAAGTTTCATACCCATCCGATGAAGCAAAAAAATTAAACATTTAAAAACGTTCAAGTTTTCGCCCGTTTTCGGGCGAAGAAGCCCATGAGCTGCTTGGAATTAGGGGACAAGGATCACTAGTGAGTTCACATTTTCAGAATTTTAATGAGATGGATGGACCAACTAGTTTTTTTTTGGTCTTGAGAAGAAAAAAAAAATGGACAAAGCAGATTAATTCATTCATTGTGGGATGATGATGGAAATGATTTGACAGAGCCTTTTGAAATATGGAATTGTATTCAGCATTATATGCCTCTGAATATAAAGAAAAAAAAGGAATGTCACACATAATTTTCCACATTTCAGTTGAAATAAATGCTGTACTTGAACAACCATTGTCATTGCCTGAAGTGTACTCAGCTGTGATGTCTAGGTTTAGGAATTGACAGAATCCCCATAGAGTTTTATACAACTTTTTGGAGCATAATGGGGTCCGATTCGTTAGCTGTATTTAATGAGAGTTTTGCTGAAGAGCAGCTCCCATTGAGCTGCAGAAGAGCAGTGCTGACGCTGCTACTAAAAAATAAAAATAATAATAAAAGGGTGGATTTAAGAGATATAACAAACTGGAGATCTGTTGTGTTATGTGATGACTACATGGCTTTATCTAAAACCTTGGCAAATAGGTTGAAGAAGGAAATGAAATATGTTATACATAGTGATCAGTCCTATTGTTTTCCAGGCAGATCAAGGATTGCAAGTGACGTCACAGGTAGCAGAGAGTGCAAGTAGCGATTGCAAGTGGCATTGTAATTTAGTTTCTTTATTCTTGTCTTCACCACCTGGCTACCGTTGTAAAATGTTGAGAGATTTAAACTAAAAGTTATCAATAAATAAAACAAAATAAAAATAAATAAATAAATACTGCAAGTGACATCACTAGCGGAAGTGCAAGTGTCTGAAAGTGCAAGTCTGAAAATGCAAGTCTGAGAATGCAAGTGCAAGTCTGCAGCCAGACCCTTCTCAGGCAGATACATTTTTGATAATATATCTTTTATTAGAGATTTACTTCATACTTCTGACTTGTTTGGTTTTAAATCTTTCCTTTTTTCAATATATCAAGAAAAGGCTTTTGATTGAGTGGAACACATATTTGTGGAGTACAATGGAGGCTTTTAATTTTTATTCAGTTTTTAAGTATGGTTAAAGCACTTTATGGAGGTATTGAGAGTGTTCTGAAGGTCAATGGTGGCTTAAGTGCATCTTTTAAGGTAAACCGAGCCAAGGTTGCTCCTTATTGTACACGTTAGCTATTGAGCCTACGAACAAATTTCGTAATGTATTGGTAGGTTTAAAAATTGATGATAATTTTATACCTGTGTGTACTTCAGATTTTTGCAGATTATGTTGTTGTTTTTATTAGAAATCAAACTGATGTTAATACAATATGTTCAATAGTAGATGAATTTGGCATAATTTCATCTGCTAAAATCAATTGGTAAAAGAGTTCAAGTTTATTAGTAGGAGACTGGAGGGAAGAAAACCTGGTGGTTTCAAATGGACTCTTTGAGGTTTGAAATATTTAGGTCTTTATTTAAGGAACGAGCATATAGAAACAGAGAATTGCAATAGAATTTTAGAAATGGAAGATTAAAAAAATAGAAATGGTTCCACTCATGTTTGTCTTATAGAGGTAGAGTATTAATTATTAACAATTTAGTAGCCTCTGTGTTGTGGCACAAATTAGCAATTTTAGAACCTCCAATTGATTTGCTAAAAAAAAAGTACAAAGAATGCATGTTGATTTTTTTGGGGGGTGTCTTATATTTATCAAGAGATTTTGGAGGTCAAGGTTTGATTAATTTGTTAATCAGGAAAGCTGCTTTTAGAATACAATTTGTGCAAACGTTTTTATATGGAAATTTGGAACCTCCATGGCGAGAGTTAGCTGGGCGTATTTTAAGAGAGGTTGGAAATTTAGGTTTGAAATAAACAATTTACTTCTGGATACCAATTTTTTGAACATGAGAGGATTGTATTTTATTTATTTATTTATTTTTTCTATTGTAGTGAGTTTCGGGCATGGAGTGTTGTAGAAAGGAAAAGATTGTTGACCAAAAAAATCATTTTGAAATTATTTTGGTTATTAGAAGAACCAATTGTGTATGGGTCACACAAAAAAAAGCTGTAGTTGTGACAATGAAACATCTGACAATATTAGCAGGTCTGATTTTGTATAATTTGGAGGCTGTGGTGGAAAGACTTGGTATTCATTATTTTCGAAAGTTTGGTCAGTTTTTTAGAAAGCTTTCGGGACTTATTAACGGAAGAAGAGAAATTACGACTTAAAAATTGGATGAAAGGATGTCAAATGCCTGAATGTACTGATTTTTTTCCAAGTATGGGGGTGAGAAACATGGATGAAGGGGACTTTCAAGATTTATCTGGTTTTTTTTTAATTATGTTTGTTTTACAGTTTTTAATTCTGTAGGAGGGAAAAAAGTATGTAGCAATTTATAAGCCACCATCATTCAGACCAACCAAAAAGGTTGGAGATATTCAGTGAAGGATATTGCACGGTATTATTGCGGTAAATCTTTTTGTGTCTATTATAAATTCAGAAATTACAGATACCTGTCCTTTTTTTAATTGTAAAGAAACTATTTCTCATTGTTTTCTTAGGTGTGAACCCTTGTTTCCTTTTTTTCATTAAATAATTGTTTAGTTTGTTTAAAGGAATGTTCTCTGATGTTTGTTTTATTCTTGGAGTGAAAATTGGGATTTTAACAATTTTAAATTTTCTGTTGGGACAAGCTAAATTAATAATTTATGCAACAAGAAAAATGGAACAAAATACTTATATTGATGTTTTTTTTTTCATTATTATAATTAATATTATTATTATTATTAGTAGTAGTAGTAGTAGTAGTAGTAGTAGTAGTAGTAGTAGTAGTAGTAGTATGTATAATGAGAGCTAAGAAACATTTAGAATTTTAAAATGTGTATTATTAATGGATACATTTTGTCTTTTTCTGAAAACTGTTTAATGTGTGTTTTTTTATTATATAAATGTTTATATCTGTATTAATTGCTGTTTGAAGAAGGCAAAATAAAGTGTTGTTAAAATTCTAAAATTATCTCTCCCTCTCTCATTCAGATCATCAGATCAGCTCCAACAAACTGTTCCATTTATACACTTATTTTCACAAAGCAATGAGAAGCATTATACATGGATGTGCGTATGGTTGCTGTGCTGTATTAAAGCTTTAATCAGAATAAAACTGTATATTAAAAGCTAACAGAAACAATAGCATTTACAAACAGCAGCATGTCTAAAAGTATGAGACAACAACAAACAAACATACCATTAAGAGCTGTGTTTGCACAGGTTCTGTGCGATCTTCCAAATATCGGCATCCAAAATATTGACCTATATGAGCTCCCTGCAGCAGAATGGCACATGCATTTTACTGTGTTGTAATTTCATTGCATTTAGCAGGCACTTCTTGACCAAAATGACAAAGTAATTAACTGCGCCTGTTTCGTAAACACTAGATTGTAACGAGATGTTCAATGTACACAAACGTTTCCAACTTGTTTTGATGTAGGCTAAAGCTGTGTATGTTTAGGTATTTAGTTGTAATTTGATTTTAGCCCAATGAGACATACTGTACCAGGTTTTTGTGTTGGGTGTTGGGGGCTGCAAAGTGGACAAACCAGTTCTGGGTTGGCTAGGGTAGTTAAATGTGTGATTGCAAGATGTAAATGTCCTGGTAAGATTAAAGCCATTAACAGTGTGAATGCAAGGTGTATGAGATTCAGACGAGGCTGCAGACAGATGGTAATCTAAAGTGTAGATTTTAACTTGAAATAAAAATGGGCAGTTTCTGTCTTAAATGCTTTTTACTGTTTCCCTAATTTATTTAGCTTTATTTATTTAACAGGTCCTGCATTCATGGCAGCTCATTGAGCCTTCTCTTACTCCATAGGTGATCTTAACACCATCGGGGCAAGTGTGTTTGGCCCTCTGCACCTGTATGGCCGGCGTAGCGGAGTCGTGCACTCACGTTTGAGCCCTGCTCTTCATGGTCGATGCCTGTGTCTGGCTAAAGGAGAAGGCCACAGTCACAGATGAACCGGCGTACTAGAAATTCCCAAGCAGCATCAACAAGGTGCACCAGTTCAATTTTATATCTGCAGCAGCCACACGCAGATCTCTGGATAGCAAAAATTGATGGTGAGACCAACAATAGTCTAGTGCAGAGAACATGTATGGCCAAAACAACACAACCACCAACACCAACACCAGAAAAGCTGGGAATATTCTACCGGCAAATCAGCATGACAGGCACAGGATCTGCCATTTTGAGTGTGCTCCCTGACTACTGTGAGCTGTTTAGAGATCTTGTTCTGCCCATTGGAAGCCTACAGTCTCTGGTTAATGTAACTGGCCTCAATAGGAGTGACCTACCTGCGCTGCAAAAGCACTGTCAGACCACAAAGATCATTGCAGATGTGTCTGAGGAACAGGCAGTGCAGATGGAGAGACAGACAAGGGGACAGCACATGTCATCCCTTTGGTTTGCTGCAAGGGCAGGCAGAGTCACGGCCTCCTCGATGCATAGCGTCTATGGAACAGACCTCAGTTCTCCAGCACTCTCCATCTAAAGAGGGTGTGTTACCCAACTCGTGGGCCGGGAACAGATGCCACCAGTTGGGGAATCAGACACGAGGAGACAGTGAGGCAGGCATACACTGCCCAAACAGCACACCAACACACGATCGACAAGTGCAATCCTGTGTTTTTTTTGTCAACCCGGTCTTCCCACAGGTAGGAGCCTCGCCAGATGGCACTGTAACCTGCACCTGTTGTGGTTAAGGCTGCGTTGAGGTGAAATGCCCAGCAAAATACAAGGACTGCACAATCCTTCAAGCTTCAATTCATTGGATGACCGCAACTTCTGCTTACATGTAGTAGATGGTCAGGTGCACCTTAAAAAAATCACCAGTATTACACACAAATCCAGACCCAACTGTTTGTAACAGAGAGCTCCTACTGTGACTTTGTAGTATGGACCTTGAAGGATACTGTGATTCTGTGCATAGCTCGAGGTACTACAAAAGGCACAGGACTTCTTTGTGAAGGTGGCTCTCCCCTAACTTGCTGTGCAATATTTCACTATCCCACCTACCTCTCAACCATCATCTGGTCACAGCATGCTATGGGAACTACAACAGCCACAACAAGTAGGTGAGAAGAGGCCGAGAAAGAAGCCTGCAAAAAAGCAGACAAGAGAACAAAGGAAGTATGGTGTCTCTCTGCCAGACCAGAGGAGGGTGAAATGGGGGACTGTGATAACGAGAACTGCCCAGTCCACTTCAGTTGTGTGGGGCTTGTTGACAGACCCTCCGCTGACATGCCATGGTTGTGTCCTTCTTGTGCTGAATAGTGTTTTTTATTTTATTTTATTATGTTTTTTGCTCTTTTGTACTAATAACAGTATTATTATTGTATTATTAAGTGAAAGTGAAAGTGAAGTGACATTCAGCCAAGTATGGTGACCCATACTCAGAATTCGTGCTCTGCATTTAACCCATCCGAAGTGCACACACACAGAGCAGTGAACACATACACACACTGTGAGCACACACCCGGAGCAGTGGGCAGCCATTTATGCTGCGGCGCCCAGGGAGCAGTTGGGGGTTCGATGCCTTGCTCAAGGGCACCTAAGTCGTGGTATTGAAGGTGGAGAGAGAACTGTACATGCACTCCCCCCACCCACAATTCCTGCCGGCCCAGGACTCGAACTTACAACCTTTCGATTGGGAGTCCGACTCTCTAACCATTAGGCCACACATGTTCTTTGGCACTGTTTTTGTGTTCTTTTGTTAACTTTTCCAAGAGATTACACCCCCCTCCAAAAGAAAATAAATTATATATATATATATATATATATATATATTCTACATATATATATATATATATATATATATATACGCCTATATATATGTATTTGTCCTTTTGACAAGGCCAAATGGTCCTCGAAGGTGTTTACGTTGTATTAAACTGGGTCATATTGCCCGATTCTGTCGACGATATTTTGAAATTGATGTTAATGTGTTGGGACGAATTCTACCGAAACAGGGTGTATTGGTTGTGAAAGACCCTGAAAACATTGATATGTCTAAAAAGAAAGAACTGGTCCCTGGTCTGTTAGGGATGAACATAATAGGGAAGTGTTATAATGATTTGTTTGAAGAACATTGTTCAGCCTTATTTTCAGTCCTACAGATTAGACAAAGAGAAACGGGTTGGAAGGATGCATTGTTGCAGTGCCAGAGAACCAGTGATCCCTCTGGTCCTGGTTATATTGGCCAGGTACGAGTGCAAGCTAGGCATCCTGTGCAGATTCCTGCCGGAACAATTAGATTAGTTACAGCTTACAGCCCTAAAACTGTTCCAAATGTAGCCACTTTATTTGAACCCCTTGGTGGTGAAGGGTCGAATTACCGGGGCTTTCAGAGGCAGAAAGGAAAGTGGTCAAACATCTTTTGCATAAATATCAGGATGTTTTTGCTAAGAATGATGGTGACTTGGGCTGCACTACTTTAATAGAGCACCATATCCCATTGTTGGATAATGTCCCAGTGTGTCAGCGCCATCGTCGAATTCCACCTAGTTAGTGGGAGGCTGTGAAAGCCCACATTAAGCAGCTGTTGGAGAGTCAGGTCATTCGAGAGAGTTGTAGCCCATACTCATCTCCCATTGTGCTGGTAAAGAAAAAGGATGGTTCCTTGAGAATGTGTGTAGATTATCGTCAGTTAAATGCAAGAACTCGGAAGGATGCTTATCCACTTCCCAGGATTGAGGAGTCCCTAGATGCTTTGACTGGGGCAAGATGGTTTTCTACATTGGATTTAGCAAGTGGATACAATCAAGTCCCAGTGGCTGAAGTTGATCGTTCCAAGACTGCCTTTGTACTCCTTCTGGGCTCTTTGAATTTCGTCGGATGCCTTTTGGGCTTTGCAATGGGCCAAGCACTTTTCAACGGCTCATGGAAAGAATTTTTGGTGACCAAAGTTTTCAGTCGCTACTGTTCTATCTTGATGATGTGATTATTTTTTCAACAACAGTAGAGCAGCATCTGCAAGCGATTAGAATTGGTACTGAGTCGTTTAATGCAACAAAATCTTAAAGTTAAGCTCAGTAAGTGTTGTTTTTTTTGCCCAAAAGTACGTTATTTGGGACATGTCGTTTTGGCTGCAGGAGTGAGCACTGATCCAGAAAAGATAGCTGCAGTGGTAAATTGGAAACGGCCACAGACTCTTGAAGAACTTAGGTCCTTTTTAGGTTTTACTAGTTATTATCGACGATTTGTGAAAGGGTTCTCGCGTATTGCAGAGCCATTGAATGCTTTAGTAGCAGAAGTCATTCGGGGCCAGAAAACCAAGCGGCCAAAGGTTAATTTGGGGGATAGGTGGGTTGAAGCCTGTGCAGATGCATTTCAGACCCTTAAGGCAGCTTTGACCAGTGCCCCTGTGCTTGCTTATGCTGACTTTAGCAAGTCATTAATCTTGGAGATAGATGCAAGTTTTCAAGGCTTGGGTGCCGTTTTGCCACAGGAGTACAAGGGCAAGTGTAGACCAGTTGCTTATGCAAGTCGAGGGTTGAGGCCAGCAGAACGTAATATGCGAAACTATAGCTCAATGAAATTGGAATTTGTGGCTCTAAAATGGGCCGTAGCTGAAAAATTCAGAGAGTATCTGCTGGGCAATAAGTGTACAGTATATAAGGATAACAACCCTCTTAGTCATTTGCAGACAGCAAAGCTGGGGGCACTGGAACAAAGGTGGGTAAATCAGCTTGCAGAGTTTGATTTAGATATCAAATACAAGCCTGGATGCAATAATGGCAATGCTGATTCCTTGTCTAGACAAAGCTCCACCCCTTTGGTGGAGCTGGCTTCGATTGCAGTTGTGCCGGAACAAATACGGCAGTCTGTTACAGATCAGGGTCAGGTCTGCAGGGTTAATAATGTATCTGTCTTTCCCAGACCAATGAAGGAAAATGTGGGTGTGTTGCAGGAAGCTGACCCTGTCATAGGAAGGTTCATGGTATACTGGGACCGCAAGCAGCAACCAACATTACAAGAATGCTCTCTCGAACAGCCAGAGCTTTTGGAGCTAGTTCGTCAATGGGAGAAGTTGGAGAAAATACATGGTGTTTTGTATAGACTATTTTGGCCACAAGAGGGTCATAAGGAAATCTGACAGGTAGTGTTACCATCTGCCCTTAGAGAGGAGGTTCTTACCTGCCTTCATGATGACCATGGTCATCAGGGAATGAAATGAACTGCAAGGCTAGTAAGAACACGCTGTTATTGGCCAGGAATGTATAGGTATGTTGAGGACTGGTGTAGGAAATGTCAGCCCTTTACCTTCTCGAAAGTGGTTAGACCGAAGGGTCTGTATATTCTATTATTCCAGTTGATGGTGGAAAAGTGAGACTAATACATCGTAGTGAGTTGCGACCAGTTTATGTCCCATCAGATGGTCGAACTGAAAGTCCAGGACTATTCCCTTTAAGTGAGGATCCTGAGGAGCAGAGAAGGGAAATTATAGTTATGTTATCAAGTGAACCTGGTGTGCCTGCAGAGAATGAGTTATGCATACCACTTCCAGCAGAAAAAGGTGATCCTTTGAACAGCCAGTGCAGCAACAGGTGGACCTAGTAAGGCGGACAACCCGGTCCACAGCTGGGCAGCATACAAATCCATATAATCTTCCTCAGTCAGCCGTGTGTAGAGAAGTCCATCCAAATGGTTATATCTTTCTCCCGAGGACAGAGCTCTCCAGTGTTACAGTCCCTCTTTTTTCCACCATGGTCATAGAAATATGACCGACGGGATGTCGATTTAAAGTAAGGGGGTGTATTGTAATGGGGTGGAGGTAGCATTAGTAGTGGCTCCATATTAGGCTTGCTTTGGGACTACAAATGTGTTGGACTATAGATCCCATGTGTCCAAGTACTATAAAGGGGGAAATCAAATCTTCTGGCCTTTCTCTTTGTGGGACCATGTGTTAAGTAGGAGAAGCTGTGTGGTATGTTTCAACGCTTTGTGATAATGAAACAAGTCGTTGCCTTGTGAACATTATTAAAGCAAATTGTGGAAGTAAGGGTTGTGGCTCATGGTTATGGTTAGTGCGGTCCATTTTAACGTGTGTTTGTTTGTTTTATAGTATGCTTAAAGGATATATACTGGTGGCTGCCTCAGAAATTGAGTAGATTTATTCATTAACACAGGTACTGATTTTAATTGAATATTGGAGTATGTGAAGTTTGCTTTTTTCACTGTGTTGTGTTTTTAATTCTGTTTTTAATTCTAATATTTTAAAGGGGCAATCATGAATTGTATTTTTTTTGTTTTACAGATGATGTATGATTGCCGTTTACTTTTATCTAAAATATTGGTGGCTTAATGTTGGGTTGTAAGATATGACTTTTAAGTTACACTATGATGAAGTGACTTGAATTTATTGTGGGACTGTGATTTCTGTTTTTATTTAGTTTATTTGTTTTTTGTTTTAACCAACCAACAACAAAGGGGTTCCCAATTCTTGTATGCATGGTTGACTCTCTTAAGGTGATGGTGCATAATTTGTAGTGGTTCGAGTCAAGTGCGTGTTTGTTTTCTATTACACTTGTAGTGTTATTGGTTTTATGCTGTGATTGAGTGTATTCTTTGCAGTGGAATTGCCATTGTAAGGGATTGGGGAACCCTATGGTCTGTAGTGGGTTAAACCTTTTTGTTCTCTTTGTTTCTTTGTCACTTTTTATTGCCATTCATGTTTAATAAATTTGTTTGTGCTTTCAAGGAAACACACTGTGGTTGTTGCCCTTCTTTTACACCTTCCCCATTACTTGTAAGGAGGGTTATATATTTATTATATATTTTATATATTTATTCAGTTCTCAATAAATATTGTTAAACCATATCAAGTTGTTTCAAGCATTTATTTCAAAGAAATTAAAAAGTAATGAACAAGGCACTCAAACAACACTTTTGCACATATCCGTTAAGGCACAGCAAACAGTGACAATCTTATCTAAAAGCATTATGTTTTCACCCTCACATTTGACAAGCATGTGCACAGGTACAGTTGAGTGTAAAAATTTGAATTTGTTGCGCACAACACCAATCACCCTCTCAATGTGAATTCTGAGATGTGCTATGGCCCTAGTCTCCTCCACATCTTTCGCCTCAACCTGTGCACGACCCCTTGTGAATGTAGGTATTTTCACTTCAGGACACATCATGCCCACACTTTCTTCTATATTAAAGCCCCTATCTGCCAGCACAATGTCACCTGGTAACAATTTGTTCAGGAAACCACTTTGCTCAGTTATATGCTTGTCACTTGTGCGCCCACCCCACCCGTTCGATATGAAGGAACTGACACCCTGGGGCGGGGTCACAATTATTTATTTCATAGTGTATGCGTGTTTGTATTGAGATAAATTATTTGCCCTTGCCAGTACATTTGAGGGTTTCTCGATGAACACCTCGAAGTAGTCCACAATGGCAGCCACATTTTTCCCAAATGACTCCACAAACTGGTGTGGCATACTGGTCAATAAGCATCAAGTCAATAGGACAAGCTGGAAGGGTGAGAGCTTCTTCATCCTACCTTGAGGCAGATATGGTGTGAGGGTGAATAGAAGTGTCTGGAACAATGCAAAGTTTGGAAGCCCCATGTAATACTTCACTATGTTATCATCACCACTCAGAAAATTCTCATTCATCCGGTACTCATCAAGCTCCCGCTTCAGCTCTCCGTTTTCTTCCAACAGATTGTTGATAACATCTTGTCTAGATGTGCAGAGTCCACATTCCTGGGCTGGCGGTGGAGACTGCTGCTGGTCCTGGGCTGGCGATTGTGGTTGCTGGTGGTCCTGGGCTTTATTTGCCGCTGATATCTCGCTCCATCTGTTTCTTTAACATCATTGTGTCCTAACCACAGGGATGGTGTCCAGTCAGGGTGGTTCTCCAACATCTCATATGATGGTTTACCTACAACAGAATCATTAGATTATGAAAAATCTATGTAATCAATGCTTTAAACTGGCAACAAGGTAGCATAATGTCATGAACAGAATCTCAACTATTTTTTAGTCATCTCATAATCTCATATAATGGTTTACAGAATAATTGGATTCTGAAAAAAATCTATGTAATCAATGCTTTACATGGGCAAATTCATTGCAGAACGCAGCAGTGACTTCCAGGCATGGTAAAACAATACGGGATTGCGAGAACGTCCTCTACTACTGAGTTAACAACACAAGTAAACAATCATGTTTTGCCGCCAGAATCCTGCCAACATGGCGGAGAGGGTGAGAATCCCACAAGATCCTGCAAGATACTGTGATATCGAGGGGAAGGGCCCTGTACCATGACGACAACTCCTCACTCTCAAAACAACCAGAGCATATTCTGAGCTTGAGAGGGGTGGGATGTTCAGACACGCTCGAGGCGGTTTAGCGATTCACAACACACTGAGCCAGCTGACCAATCTCAGCCCATCACGTATTTCTGAGGGAGGGGCTTCATAATAACAAGAAATAAATTGAGGTGTTTGTCAGAGAAGGGACAGATCGGTGTAGAATAAGGGTAAATTATGTGAAAAATAATGTTGTTTAAAAAAAATAAAGCATGAACACATTAGAATGCACCCCATAAACACAAGAAAACCCAGTAAACCACCCCTTTAAAATAATGTTTTCTAGCATTGACAGATTCAACCTACAAATATATATAGATTATACATTGTTTCTGCATATTTAAGTGGGATTAGTTTAATATGCCTTATCTGATGCATATTATGTATTTTAAAATACTTCTAAAAAAATGTCCCGCCGATGCCTGAAACCACAATCCCTCAGACTTTTCTTCCTCAACCCACCAGTCTATGAATAAAACATCTGATCTCAGAGAAAATAAACCATTCCAGTGTTGACAAACTAGAGGAGTATCATGTACAGGTGGATGAGTGTATGAACAGATGCAGCCTTTTTCCTCAGGTATTGATCTCCACCCAGGGTTATTAAGAGTCTGTGCTGCTGAGCATTCGCCGAGCTGATCTGGAAGCAGGGGATGCCTGTAGTGACAGACAGTGATCTAGGTCTCTTGCAATGAGCCACACTGGGAAGCGGGTTATGCGAGTTTCCTCTCTGAAGGATCCCAGTGAGGGTTTGTGTGTCTATGAGAGCTAATGAAGTAAAGCAGCCACAGGCAGAGTCACATTCAGCTGCTCAATCTCTCCACATTATCCTCCAATAATCCTCAATTGCCGTCTCATCACAGGTGGGAGACCCGACCCCTTTACCGATCTTCTCTGTATCTCACTCAGAGACACAATCTGAGTTCACAGGATGCCAGTCTATTAGGATTTCCACATTAATGAATCTTTCAACAAGACAAGCTTACACAAAAGCTTAATAGTAACAATTTGGATTAGCCTTGTCCTTCATTGTCAATGAATTCAATTTTTTTTTTTTTTTACAGTTCTGATTATCAACCACTAGAGCGCCAAAATGTACACAGTGTTGCTTTAAGACATATGAGGCACAGTGTTTTTACTACATGAAAAAGCAAACTTAAAGTACTTTAACATCACAAAAAGTTCCTCTTTAAAGGTTTTGCCCACAGCCATCAGAACAATTTTGCTCTACATGTTTGTTTAATAGCACTTCAAACAAACAAATGATATGTGACTGCAACCTACTGAAGCATACAGCTCATAATTGACGTTTAGGTGAGAGAAAAGAAATAACTACAAGTAGTCAGTTATGGAAGATTGCTCAGGAACTTCACCTTACAAACACAGCTGTAGTTGAGTTGATGACTTAAATATTTGCTCCATTATAAATGTTATTTATAAAAAAACTTGCACTCTACAGTTTAAAACAGGTTGGATTAGATGCCCAGACAGACAGAACATCTGCATAATTAGGTGAATATAATTATCCCCACTGTCCCTTTGTCCAGAAGATGCAGAAAATCTTCTCCTCATGCTTAATGATGGCAAAGAAGGAAGCTGTTAAACGGAAATAATTGAGGAACAGCTGTGGTTAAACCTAAGGGCAGACTGGCTGCTTCTGGCCACATCTATCATAGTGAAAAATCTACTCATCTTGCTCATTACAGCTCCCCATCGGGCTGACATTGACTCAAAACGCCATCTTGAGTCATTTCATTGCTTTTAAAACTTTACTGTTCCTTTGAGAGCAAGTACTTATAGTTTCTGTTTTGTGTATTTTCTAATTTAACATAAAAACTCTGTGTAGGAAGTCAACATAATTTTGTTTGAAAGGGAACTTGTTGTCACTGGTGCAACTATCGTGTGCATGTGAAGAGCCTTTTTCTCAAATTAGGAAATTACGTCAGCACATTGTAAAGTTAGTTCTGTTAAAGGTCTACACTAATATTATGCTCTTTCTTCAAATAATGCTTCTAACCTTTTTTTTTTCAAATCTGATTGGTCAAGCAACATTCCCAGAATGGATATATGGTTTAATAGCTTTGAGACTTTTCACTGTTTAATCACTATTTAATCAATATTTATATGTCTTATTTGCCATCTTGGAACAGTCATATTTCAGATACTGTCATCACTCACAGTAAAAAAAAAAAAAAAAAAAAAAAACCTCAGTGGAATGAGATAACCTTTGACAGAGTTGGAAGGGACTTGCTTTGTTCCAATAGCTCCAAGCAGACAGCTTGCAGATAGTGGCCCATAGAAACATTTGATAATGAAGTTTATATATATATATATATATATATATATATATATATATATATACTTGTTTGTAACTTGTATGACTACTCAGATGACTACGCTGACTCTTTGAGATAGTACGCTCAGCAGCACAGTGCCGGATGGTTTCTGCTCTCCAACTCTGCAAATTATTTCAATTTACTTCCTTCGAATCACAACATTTTGACAAATAACTTAATTTTATTATCCAGATTTTATATGCAGATGCACATTTCAAGAATAAATTAAACATTTCTAAACGTGTCCAACTGCAGCGTGCATTAAACTAAATGCACCATCAATGTAAACCGATTTAATAAAGTTCATTCTTCATTGGAAATCATTCAGTCATTTCTTGATTAAAATGTATTTCCCAGGCACATTATAGCCTACAACTTACATTTACGCCATTACACTGATAAACGGACACATATTTGCTGATTTTGCACTTTTTTTTTTCCAGTGGACTGAACTTGAAATATTTGACTGAGCTTAGGATCAGTTCTCTCCTTCTGTAAAAGAACAACAAAACAATTTGTTTAGTTTACATAAATGCTTTGTGTGTTGTGTGTTTGTTACTTTTGAGTCACTTTAACTAAGGAGTGAGGGTGTCTTACCTATTCAATTAGATCCGGGAAGGGCAGGTTTTGCAGTCACCTAGGTCTACCTCACTTCACTTCAGGGGGCTGCTGTGTACTGAGTAAATCCTGAAGCCCACATCATCGTCCTCTTGGAAATTCTAATGGAATAGGCACAACACACAAATAACAGCTGAACAAAGACTAAAAGCACGGAATGGGGGGACTAGGATCCCACTGATCACTCCATCTTCCTTAATTATCATGACGCCACATCTAGAAGAAACTTGTTACTTTATCTTGTGAATGTAAGTACAATGCATGGTTTCTCTTTGTATACAGGTGTTGGTCATATAAGTAGAATATCATCAAAAAGTTGATTTATTTCACTAATTGCATTCAAAAAGTGAAACTTGTATATTATATTCATTCATTACACACAGACTGATATATTTCAAATGTTCATTTCTTTTAATTTTTATGTTTATAACTGACCCATGGGTTTTGTCAGACCCAAGAATGCAGAAGAGCTGAAGGCCACTATGAGAGCAACCTGAGCTCTTATAACACCTGAGCAGTGCCACAGACTGATCGACTCCATGCCACGCCGCACTGCTGCAGTTATTCAGGCAAAAGGAGCCCCGACTAAGTATTGAGTGCTGTACAAGTGGGCCAAGATTTCTAAAAATCATTTCTTTGTATTGGTCTTAAGTATTATTTTAATTATCTGAGATACTGGACTTGGGATTTTCCTTGTCAGTTATAATCATCAAAATTAAAAGAAATAAACATCTGAAATATATCAGTCTGTGTCAAAGCAAGTCCTTTCCAACTGAGAGGTTTTTCTTTTTTTTTTTTTTTTACTGTGAGTGATGACAGTATCTGAAATATGACTGTTCCAAGATGGCAAATAAGTTATCCACATATAAATATTGATTAAATAGTGATTAAACAGTGAAAAGTCTCAAAGCTATTAAACCATATATCCACTCTGGGAATGTTGCTTGACGGCAGAAAATAAGTGTTAGGATATACATATTGTTGTGTAACTGTAAATATGTATGTATTTACTGTATTTATATAAGAACAGTTTTAAGTTCTAAGAAAAGTTTTAACATCATTTGTGTTGCAGGTGGCACTTGGTTTAATGCATTTCATAATTCAACATTTTGACTAACTATAAGTTGCCAAAATCATTCTGGCACCACTTGTACATTATATTGTCAGTGATGATGCCAATACTCAAATTGCTGTCAAATTGCTCTTTGAGCCCCACTGCTGTGATGTTGTCGGTGAATTCGGTGATGTTATTCGGGAGCCTGGAGACAGACAGAAGACGTTGTGGGCCACAAGAACACTGAGGACACGTCTCTGGTGCTCAGGGTGCCAGAGTGTGAAGTCTGGTCATGGATTTTATCTTATGTCTGTCAGGAAGTCACGGATTCAGCTGCACAGGGTCAGTGCTCAGTCCCAGTGAGGAGAGTTGCAAATAAGGGTTGTGTGTGTGTGTGTGTGTTATGCATAAATATGCACGCTCAGCTGCCACTTTATTAAGTACACCTTAGTCGTTCTGGGTTGGACGCTCTTTTGCCATCAGAACTACCTTAATTATTTTCTTTTTAATTCTTCTCTCTCTTGATTTTGGTCAATATTGACATGACAGCATCACACAGTTGATTAAAATTTGTCAGCTCAACATGCATGATGTACATCTCCCACTCCACCACTTCTCAAAGGTGCTCTATTGGATTGAAATCTGTTGACTGTGGAGACCATCTCTGTATAGTGATCTCTGCTGGGATTAGCCAACACAGGATTGGTAAACTGTGCCAGTAATATATATATATATATATATATATATATATATATATATATATATATATATATCCCCCATACCATTACACCAACACAACCAGCCTGAACTATTGATACAAGGCAGGATGGCTCCATGCATTCATGTTGATTATGTCAAATTTGACCATATACCATTAAAATATTGCAGCAGAATTTGAGACTCATCAGATCAGGTATTTTGTCCCCAATCTTGTTGTCCAATTTTGGTGAGAACATGCAAATAGTAGCCTCAGTTTCCTGTTCTTAGCTGACAGTAGTGGCACCAAATGTGTTCTTCTGCTGCTGAAACCCATCCACTTCAAGCATTGACATATTGTACATTCAGAGATGCTATTCGGCATAACACAGTTGTATTGAATGGTTTTTTTGAGTTACTGTTGCCTTTCTATCAACTCAAACCAGTCTGGAATTCTCCTCTGACATCAACAAGGCTTTTTCACCTACAGAACTGCCTCTCAATGTTATATATATATATATATATATATATATATATATATATATATATATATATATTTAAACTTTATTTAATTTTTTCAGACCATTCTGTGTGTGTGTGTGTGTGTGTGTGTGTGTGCGCGTGCATTTTTTGTCATATCAGGCCACAGGTTTGTTCAATGACATAGGTTATAACTAAGATATAACATGGGTATTACAAGGAGAAGATTACTTTTCAGAACATTACCCCATGTCCCCACTTTTCAAAATGCATATAAATCACACAGAATGGAGTGTATTGAAAATGTGAAATAGCAATGTTTTCTGTGAGGACTAGGATTAGGTGTAGAGTTGGTGTAGGTTAGAATATACAGTTTGTACAGTATAAAAATCATTACGCCTATGGGATGTCCCCACTTTTCACAAAAACAAACCTGTGTGTGTGTATTAATATATAAATCAGACTGAATAAAAAAAAACCTAAGTAAACCTCTGATTCCCATTGACAAAACTCCATAGTTCATGGTGATATGTTTCTTGTTTCTTGAGCTTTATTGTTTTTCTTGTCTGTCTTTTAAGCCTGACATTGTGTCTTTGAAGTAAAGCGACTACACAAGCACTGCTGTCAGCTGTCACATTTACTCAAGTCACATTTATTTATATGTCTTTAAAGCCTAAAGATTTTAACCCCAATGTCAAAGATAAACATTAGCTTTGTACACTTAGATCTGCAAACTCCCTTCTTCTTGCACACCAGGAACACATTTCATTTTCAGAGAACAGCAGTATCCAAGTTAAGCTGTCATGTCTCTGGGGCTTTGGACACATGCTGTTGATAGATTCCAACTGTTTTGATGGGGGATAAAACATGTTTGTGTCTTGTTGTGAGGTCTTTCTGGACAAGCAAAGCTTTTAGTTGCACCTGCTGTGTATTGATTCTCATGGTCACTAACCTTCGTTCTATATCTTCCCATCTGATAAACAAAAATTCTGTGTTGTCCAAATAGGCAGTAGATATTTATTTTAGACTGTTCAGCAGTTTAAATACACACACACATATATATATATATATATATATATATATATATTACAGTTGTTATAACTTGTTTTATAATTGAAAGAGAACAACAGCACACTCAATTAAGCATAGGCTATTTATTCTCCAACATTTCGGCTAGTAGCCTTTGTCAAAGTCTCTTACATTGAATAATAAATAGCCTATGCTTAAGTGAGTGTGCTGTTGTTCTCTTTCAATAATAGTTTTTTTTTCCTTCAACTTGCACCTCTACAGGTCTCGTCTGAATTAGGAGAGAAATATTCACAGATCAAGCACAATTTAAAAGTGAAAACATTCCTAAACAAATACGCTGGAGGATTTTGATGTGGGAGCACAACAGAGAATGGTGTCAGGGATCTGGGAAGGAGGACCCAATTGCAGTGAGATAACAAGGTTTTATTGACAAGACAGACTGATACAAGAGGTAGTGAAGTGCACAACAGATACCACAACAGGAACACAATAAACAGAACAGCCAGGGAAGGCCACTGGGAAGGCTTCAGGAAACAACTGGCAGAATACTTGGGCAACAGAGGGGGCAGCAAGACCAGGCTGATAGAGAAGGTCACACGAGGCACCATAGGGCAGAGCTCAGAAACTGGTTGACCACTGACTCTGGAGACAAACCAGATGCCAGGCTGGTAGAACCAGGGCAGGACACATGGGGACAGATCAGGAACTCGAACACAAGACTAGACAGGACAAAGCTCCACAAAAACACAAGTTAAATCCAAGACAAAGAATATAAACCAATGAACTAATAAAAAGTAACAAAATAAGAAATTACCAATTTAACCAACTTAAGAGGATGATCAAACAAAACCAAGAATCAAGACTAGAAAACTAAATAAATATTACAAATGAAAGCGAAGGGCAAGACCAAACAAATTACTAAAACACGGAGCAAGACAAGAACATAGAATAACAAGGACTAGACAAAACAAGGTCACAAGACCAACCAGACAGGGAGACACGGACACATATTCAGCCACATCCACAGAAAGAGGGGGTGAGAATGACAACAGACCAGCAAACACAAAAGGGTAAGGTGCTCTATAAATAGGGAGGAAAATACATGAGGGACAGGTGAGCACAATTAGACCAACTAGGGTAACAAGAGGGTGTGGTAACGAGGAGGGGCTAAAGGAGCACATGGACGAGAAAATAACTAACAAGGCCATGTGCTGACACTAGTCACAAGAAACAAACATAAGACAAAGTGGCAGTGCAAAACCCTGACAAATGGACTGGAATGGAGGGTGTGTAAATCCCCAGCAAATTAAAATTTTTGGAAAATGCATTAAGAATCATAACATAACAATATAAATTAACATATTTATTATCTTTTTTTTTTTGCATTTAATAATCTAGGTTATTTTATCAAATACATTTATATTTGATTATGAATTACAAATATTTAATAATAACAAAACTGTCAAAATGAACTTGTTAATCCTTATGAATATGTGAATGTGCACAATTTATTCTGCTCTCTTCACACACACACACAAAAAATTCAGCAAACTGATGTCAGGAAACTCAAGACATGCAAAATGATTGACAGGCAGAGAATTTCTGATAAAAAAAACATGCACGGCTCCCCAGACTACTCTTTGCTCTTTACAGAGCCTATATGGCTGTCACAAAGACAAGAGTGTTTTCTCAAGACACCTATTTTTGTGACATCTGTCAGCCGGCAGCAACATATAATGTGTAGTATTCAAATAAATAATCACACACAGCTGTAATTAAAATGGAAGCCCAATAAATATGAAATATCATTCTTACTGTAGCAGTTTATAGAGTATAGACATAATAATAAGGGCATACGAGCAGATTACTCATGGAAGATTGAGTGTGGGGAAACTTCAGATTTTCATTGGGTGGATCTGCACCGTGAGTAGACTACAATAGCCCTGAATGTCAGCAAATACTATGTCAACTATATGACCCCTAGAGACAGATACCCTGCAAAGACCTTCAGCATAAGACCATGGGAACCAGACAAGTCCTCTGCTCAATCTGACCTGTGTTTCAGCCTGGATTTAAAGCAAGCCATGCTGGTTTCATCTGGCCAGAGGATAACTGACCTGATTCTGGATTCTCCCAAGGTTTTTTTTCTCCATTTCTGTCACCGATGGAGTTTTGGTTCCTTTCCACTGTTGCCTTTGACTTGCTTAGTTGGGGATATTTTTGACTAATTGCACAGACACTATTGGAAGAGAGCTAAAATTGATTTTACATGAACATCAATTGACTTGACTTGGGTTAAGTGTGTGATCTTTTCATTTTGAGACATAGAATCTGTGTTTCAGTGCAAGCAAATTCATTAATGTACTTCTTTCTAATTTATCGTATGTGTACACATACCATATAGTAGCTACACAGATGGTCAAACCCCAACTAAATAAGTAAATATATCAAATTTGGATGAAACATTTTAATCGTTTGACAGTTCTATTAAAACATGAATACAACATGAACAACTTTTAATTGTTATCAGATGCCACATGATATTGTCATTGGCCAAAATGGTAAAAAACTGTCTGCGGTTCTTCAAGCTTGCTTTGACCTTAAAGCCTAAGTCATCTCTTTTCTATCTACCTGTCCAATAAAGGTGTTGGATTGTCTGTCATCTTATCCTGTGGAGTGCTTCATCACAGTTAACGCCGTTCTTGATCTCTGACCCTGCAGCTATAGCAACAGTTTCTCACTGACCTTCACTATAGATTCTGAATTAAAGAGTGATGCAAGTCACGAATTGTTGTTAAAGTGAAGAAAAGCCAGTAAGAAATCTTTCTACTTTAATTCCACTTTCATTTGTAACATTTCTACAGAAAATGGTATTTCACTTGAGAGAGAGAAAAAGGCATGCCTGATGTTCTCTCTTTACACATACACACAAGCCTGTGTTTATTTAATCAAAAATATAATAATAAAAAAAACAATAATTAAAATTAAAAAAGTTATATATATATATATATATATATATATATATATAAAGCTGAATTATTAGCAGCAATTATTTTAGACTTCAGTGTCACATGATCCTTCAGAAGTCATTGGCTGTGTTCGAAATTGCACACTTGCTTACTGCCCAGTAAACAGTGTATACTGCCTACTATTTTTTTTTAAATAATAGCGTGTGAAAAAGTATACAATAAGCAACACATTTTTCAGAGTAGTGTGCTAAATTGTTGTCACATGACTAAACATTAATTCAGCACAGCTGCTGAGGTTGTTACCTCACAAATAACCATTATTTTTTACAAAAGCTTGTTGATTAAGGATTCATACTAATAAACAATGCTATATTGCCCAATTGAACTCATTGCATAATTAATGGACTTTACATACTGAGCAGAACTTATAATAATTGTGTAAATAGTAGTTAGTTGGTAGATATTTATATTTCAGTACTGTAGTACATTATAAAACAGTATGCAATAACATAGTCTGTTTAAATTATCATACTTAAAAATATTATTAAATAAATGCAACTTTATTTGGACAAAAACCTCCCTGTACTTATATGGCTAACCACCTAATAACACTGTATTATTAATGAGACATTTTATTTCAAATTTTCAAATATTTCCTATATTTTTTTATTGAAAATAAATGCCTTTCTGATCTGATATGTGGTGGGAAAAGGAGAAGCCTGGAACAAGTTTGGTAAATGGTTTCTCGTGTCTCTCGTGTCAAAATATTTCATCACGTTTTGTATCCGCTGCCCTACTGATATTAGAGATAAATGGCCATATTTTGCAGTCCTGTTTATCGCAGCCAGGCATTGGTGGGTGGAGTTATTGCAAATAGTCTCTGCTAACAAATTATTTATATATTATATTACTTCAATATTTTTATTATTCTATATCTTTAAAATAATCTGTACTGTATAAAGCAATATAGAGATAAAGGTGACGTCATTTGACTTGATTGGAAACGTGCTGTAGAGATTAAAGTACAATTTATGTCCTACTTACGATATTGTTTTTAGATCCACAGCGATAGTTTGCGTGTAACTATAGTTTACAGTAACATGTATGTATAAAAGTGTATTTTAATTACCATTCCACACTTCCAGTTCACTCACGTATTTGCAGATGAAACATTACATGCAGCACATGCTTTCTGGGAAACAGTATCCCATGCAGTGTCTTCAGATGCATACATCTGCAAATGTAGCAGGTGATCTGGGCACTCCATGCATACAGAACATTCACTTACTATTCACAGTATACACACAGCATACTGCAATATAGTAGGAGTTGTGTGGTAGTATGCCTTGGTGGAAGTCGTGGCCTGGTGGTTAGAGAATCGGACTCCCAATCGAAGGGTTGTGGGTTCGAGTCCCGGGCTGGCAGGAATTGTGGGTGGGGGGAGTGCATGTACAGTTCTCTCACCACCCTCAATACCACGACTGAGGTGCCCTTGAGCAAGGCACCGAACCCCCAACTGCTCCCCGGGCGCCGCAGCATAAAAAATGGCTGCCCACTGCTCTGGGTGTGTGTTCACAGTGTGTGTGTGTGTGTTCACTGCTCTGTGTGTGTGCACTTCGGATGGGTTAAATGCAGAGCACAAATTCTGAGTATGGGTCACCATACTTGGCCGAATGTCACTTCACTTCACTTCACTTCACTTGATTTCAGTGTACTTGAGTTTAATTCAGCAATTTGCACACTATGCACAGCATACATACTGAATACTGCTGAAATAGTAAGAGTAGTATGATAGAATGGCATTTCGAACATATTACTTCTGGTCACTTTTTATTATTTTTTTATTATTATTGGGGCCCTACTTTAATTATATTATAATTTTTTTATTTTCTTTTTCTCATTCAAATAAATGCAGTCACATGTGGCTAATTTGCATTTTTCAATGTACCTTTGTACCATTTCTCCTTATTCCCTAAGAATGTTAGGTTGCATTCGTTTTTTTTTTTTTTTTTTTTTTTTTTAAACAGGTAAAATAAGCCGACCTGCAGCCAGAGGCCCTCATCTCATTTCAAATCCGAATCAGCCACGGTCCAGATCTGCACTCATTCACCTGTCAGAGGAAATTACGTGGCTGTCAGCTGCCCCGCTGGGTGGCAGCATGGATCTCACGCTGGGGGCAGCCAACCTTCCCTCCTGCCACCTCATGCAGGAATGATGCCGACTTTGAAACTTCATGGAGCCCTGCACTGCAGGATGGGTCGCACCAGCTTAGATCAGCTCCATCAAGCTCAAGTGACATTTAAAGTGCAGTGGTGAGTAGATGAATGAGAGATTATGATCATGGGAGATCTTCTGCTTAATGTTGGATGCAGGTTTTGTTTGGGGTCTGAGACACCTAGTAAAAGCTCAAACTTTATTTGTTTAACATTAAGGTTGATACCAAACATCACATAAAAATGAATACATTTTACAGTTTGCTAAATAGAATAACACCCACTTTAATTAGTCAGTTTAGTAAAAAAAAAAAAAAAAACCTATTTATTAATAAATTGAATGTATTTTCAAATGGATTATATTAATTCATTTTCTATAGTTTTGCAATGTCTGCACCAGTGACAAGGAGTCCAAACAAAAACAATATAACTTTTTGTTTCTCTGTTACAATTCAGAGCCTTAATTATATCTGTCTAGAGAGAAAATATTATTTATTTATTTTTTCTAAATTATTATTTTTATTTATTCACATACAATAGTCTGTGACCTCAAACAATCAAAAGTCAATATCAACAGAACACGAAGAGCCAAATGTTGCCTGAAGGCACTGAAACAATACCAGCCTGTAAATGTTGACAGCATTCTGCCAAAAATGCCAAAGATATCACTTATACAGACGCAGTTTGTTTCATAGCAATTATTGAGGACACTTTTTTAATACTGATTTTTATTTTTTTATTTTTTTTCAGACATAAGATCCAAAATAAACTAATGCTGTCATATTGACCTTCATGTGGTTTACTTTTTTTCCACAAAATGTCAACATTGTCTAAAATGGACCATAACATAAGTAATGAGGTAGGTATAACGATAATTTAAGTATTCTAAAGCCACACACACACACATACATATACATATATATTGTGTAGCAAGTTAAAGGCTACACATGACATTTCTCACTAGTGAGGTAAGAATAGTGCTGCTTAGAGACGCACAGAGGTAGCCTAGTTCACACAACCTAACTCTCTCTCTCTCTCTCTCTCTCTCTCCGCCTCTCTCTGTGCGCATGTGCGGAGTGTTCGGGAGGATTGTGTCAGTGATTGAGAGGCGTGTTTCAGTGAGTTTCTTTAAACTTTTTAGATTAGGTATTGATTGAGCTTATTGAAACTATTGCAGTTTTTTTGTATTTATTTGCTGACTCTGCAAAAAAAAGGCAGCAATGGGATCTAATTCTGATGGCTTTGCGTCCTTGATTGCACGCCATGGGTGCAAATGTTTATCAGACGAAACCGTGTCAGTGGAAGATTGTTTAATTGCTGTTAGCAATGCAGTTGGTGCTTTAAACATATTGTCTTCTTGTCTTCTTCTGACTTGAAAAAAAAACAAAAAAAACAAGAGCACATAAGCATCTTCATCAACTGAAACTCCCAGATGGAAGAGTATTAACAACACAAATGAAAATTCAATATTTTAAAATAATACTTTTTATGAAGACTTATATCGTGCAGAGCCTTGTAATAGAGTAGAAGCTGACATACTTCTGAGTGACTTGCCACAATTATCAAAGAAGGATAAGATGGATCTTGAGAGTCCTTTAACAATGGCTGAACTTTCAAGAGCTGTTCAGGAATTGAATCCTGGAAAGTCACCTGGTTTGGACGGTCTCTCAGCCGAGTTTTATAAGGCTCTATGGAACTTAATTGGTCAGGACTTCTATGATGTTTTTGTGGAAAGTATTGAAAAAGAAACCCTTCCTAAGCTGTCGGAAAGCAGTTTTAACTTTGATCCCCAAAGAAGGAGACCATGGCTGTTTAAAGAACTAGTGCCCTGTCTCCTTGCTGAGTCCCACATGGAAAAAACCTATATAAACATATATGTTTCAATATAGGTTTTAATATAGGTTTTTAATATATGTGACATATAAAATTGGCTGTTTTCCTATATTATATGTACATATATGTACATATATGCACACATATACATGTACACATATATGTACATATATGTATATATATATATGTATATATATATACAGTGTTGGGGAGTAACTAGTTACATGTAACGGCGTTACGTAATTTAATTACAAAATTATTGTAACTGTAATTAGTTACAGTTACTACGAAAAAATGAGTAATTAAATTACAGTTACTTATGAAATTTTTAACGATTACAAAGGGGATTACATTTGAATATTTACACACATCCACATACAGATTTAACTGATTTCTTTCCCAAATTGCACTGACTATTCTGAGACATACCGCCCTAATAATTTCCGGGATGCGGAAATACAGTCATTCATAAAAACGGAATGCCTAACGCGGACGGAATATGCCACATTTTGGATGACTAAATCAAAAGTAGGTCAGTAGCCTACACTTGAATCAAAACATGACATGGACTAGTGTCTGTGAATATTAAGCCCCAAAAATGCAATATATGACTTGCACATTCTGCCTGTCTGTGGAAATCAGGCGCGGACTGGACACCGGGAGAACCGGGACAATTCCCGGTGGCCTGGCAGCCGATTTTGCCCCACTATTTAATATCATTATTGTATAAGTGCCTGCCGAATGTACTACTAAAGCGATCATTTGCGAATCCGCCATTTGATAATTAAATCTCTAATAAGTCATGAAGTGTTAGTCATGACTCGCGCGCTCTCCGCGCCTCCGCCAAACGGTTCAGTCTGGATCAGACTCAGAGTAATCAATGCGAGAGAGAGAGAATAGAGTGGAGTGTGGAAGCGCACAGCTGGAGCAGAGAAGCAGAACTAGCCTACTGTTCAGGGTTTCAGGTCAGTTTCATCTGTAAAGATGCTTTTTTGTCTTTGTTTTTTTATTTATTTAATCAAGCAGCAGCACGTTGCTCATCAGTCATCACTCAAAATACCATTTAAAGGCCATCATTATTATCAGTTGTAATGTTACAGTAGTAATT
Organism: Carassius carassius; assembly: GCF_963082965.1. Classification (NCBI taxonomy): domain Eukaryota; kingdom Metazoa; phylum Chordata; class Actinopteri; order Cypriniformes; family Cyprinidae; genus Carassius; species Carassius carassius. The sequence goes on from NC_081772.1 coordinate 22,282,170, forward strand.
TAGCTGAAAAAAAATCCGATTTTTTCATAGGTTTAGGGGGAGCTACGACAGACAACACAACCCTTACGGAAATTAACATTTTAATATTTAACTATAAATCCAGAGAAAATGGTTACTATTGTTTAACTGTGGTAACCAAAAATGTAAAATTATTTTACAAATGTACTTATTTAAAAATAAATACAAATCCATTTGCAAAAAAAAACAAAAACAAAACAAGGTTATTTTACTTTTATATAGGCTAATAAAAGCATGTTTAACTTTTGTAAGGGAAAAACATGACTCATGTACAGTATTAGGATTTTTCTATAAAGATATTGTATTGTAGAGTATTGTATTGTAAAGTATAGTTTTGTTCAATCTTGAGTATTAAAGTCATGAGAGAGATGGATAACAGGGCAAAATAAAGAGACTGAAGAGAAAAATGGAAGTAAAGGTGCAGTTCAGGAGAGAAATTTTAATTATTTTGCATGTCCCCAAATTAAAGATTTAAACCTTTTTTATGTCAGGTCCATACAAAAAAATAGTTTTGTCCATGAATTTGTTTGTATGAGTTTGAATTTTCCAGCCCGAATTTTTTTCCCAGTCCGCCCCTCCTGTAAATTGATGGCAAAGACATGGTTTCATTTACTACACATGCCTACTGAAGCTCGCGGTGTTTTCAACCTCTGCCGCCTCAATATAGGAGTACACGAGCACATAAACATAATTTCTAGAACTGCTCTGTGTCACTTTATGTGCATTTTACTTATTTTGAGAAAACTATCATCATATACAGAGACAGCAGTTTAAAAAAAACACAGATGTTTCAGGAGTTTATTACACAGAATACGTCACATGCTTATTAGATAACTGTATTTAAGTTGATGTATATGCTTTTATTTATTATTCTTTAATTTTCACAAATTTAGAAAAGTAATCAAAAAGTACTCAAAAGTAATTAGTTACATTACTTTAATAAAGTAATTGAAAAAGTTACACTACTATTACATTTTAAACAGGGTAACTTGTAATCTGTAACCTATTACATTTCCAAAGTAACCTTCCCAACACTGTATATATATATATATATATATATATATATATATATATATATATATATATATATATATATATATACAGTGTTGGGGAGTAACTAGTTACATGTAACGGCGTTACGTAATTTAATTACAAAATTATTGTAACTGTAATTAGTTACAGTTACTACGAAAAAATGAGTAATTAAATTACAGTTACTTATGAAATTTTTTACGATTACAAAGGGGATTACATTTGAATGTTTACACGCATCCACATACAGATTTAACAGATTTATTTCCCAAATTGCACTGACTATTCTGAGACATACCGCCCTAATAATTTCCGGGATGCGGAAATACAGTCTGGTTCGTAGAATCCAGTCATAAAAACGGAATGCCTAACGCGGACGGAATATGCCACATTCTGGATAACTAAATCAAAAGTAGGTCAGTACACTTGAATCAAAACATGACATCGACTAGTGTCTGTGAATATTAAACCCCAAAAATGCAATATATGACTTGCACATTCTGCGTGTCTGTGGAAATCAGGCGCGGACTGGACACCGGGAGAACCGGGACAATTCCCGGTGGCCTGGCAGCCGATTTTGCCCCACTATTTAATATCATTATTGTATAATTGCCTGCCGAATGTACTAAAGCGATCATTTGTGAATCCGCCATTTGATAATTAAATCTCTAATAAGTCATGAATTGTTAGTCATGACTCGCGCGCTCTCCGCGCCTCCGCCAAACGGTTCAGTCTGGATCAGACTCCGAGTAATCAATGCGAGAGAGAGAGAGAGAGAGAGAGAGAGAATAGAGTGGAGTGTGGAAGCGCACAGCTGGAGCAGAGAAGCAGAACTCCTGTTCAGGGTTTCAGGTCAGTTTCATCTGTAAAGATGCTTTTTTGTCTTTGTTTTTTTATTTATTTAATCAAGCAGCAGCACGTTGCTCATCAGTCATCACTCAAAATACTATATAAAGGACATCATTATTATCTGTTGTAATGTTACAGTAGTAATTTAGCTGAAAAAAAATCAGATTTTTTTAATAGGTTTAGGGGAAGCTACGACAGACAACAACACAACCCTTACGAAAATTAACATTTTAATATTTAACTATAAATCCAGAGAAAATAGTTACTATTGTTTAACTGTGATAACCAAAAATGTAAAATTATTTTACAAATGTATTTATTTAAAAATAAATACAAATCCATTTGCAAAAAAAAATAAAAATAAGTAAAAAAAAAAAACAAGGTTATTTTACTTTTATATAGGCTAATAAAAGCATGGTTAATTTTTGTAAGGGGAAAATATGACTCGTGTACAGTATTAGGATTTTTCTATACATATATTGTAGTATTGTAGAGTATTGTATTGTAAAGTATAGTTTTGTTCAATCTTGAGTATTAAAGTCATGAGAGAGATGGATAACAGGGCAAAATAAAGAAACTGAAGAGAAAAATGGAAGTGAAGGTGCAGTTCAGGAGAGAACTTTTAATTATTTTGCATGTCCCCAAATTAAAGATTTAAAATAGATAAAAAATAGTATGTCCATGAATTTGTTTGTATGAGTTAGATTTTTCCAGTCTGATTTTTTTCCCAGTCCGCCCCTCCTGTAAATTAATGGCAAAGACATGGTTTCATTTACTACACATGCCTACTGAAGCTCGCAGTGTTTTTAACCTCTGCTGCCTCAATATAGGAGTACACGAGCACATAAACATAATTTCTAGAACTGCTCTGTGTCACTTCATGTGCATTTTACTTATTTTGAGAAAACTATCATCATATACAAAGAGACAGCAGTTTAAAAAAAACACCAATGTTTAGGAGTTTATTACACAGCATACGTCACATGCTTATTAGATAACTGTATTTAAGTTGATGTATATGCTTTTATTTATTATTCTTTAATTTTCACAAATTTAGAAAAGTAATCAAAAAGTACTCAAAAGTAATTAGTTACATTACTTTAATAAAGTAATTGAAAAAGTTACACTACTATTACATTTTAAACAGGGTAACTTGTAATCTGTAACCTATTACATTTCCAAAGTAACCTTCCCAACACTGTATATATATATGTACATATATGCACACATATATTTACACATATGTGTACATATATGCACACATATATATGTGCATACATATACCTATATAGGTACATATAGGCACGTTTATATGCACCTATATGTTCATCTATAATAGTAAAATTAAAAAACATTTTGTTATACATTTCCTTCTTTTCCCCTATCTTCATACAAGAAAGAATTGACCTTGTAAATGTTTCTGGAAAACGTGTAGATATCATAGTTAATATATCATGTTAATATATTGCCATAGTTAAATTCCATAACATGCCAATTACCTGTGATACCAATTTCACGTGTTCGCACATACACAAGTTGTTGCATAATTTTTTTCATTAATTCTTAGTTTTTGCCTTGATAATAGAAAATATGTGCTAGGCATCATGTATGACAGTCAAAAATGAGATGTGAGCTACAAAATGACCAGATCCTGCCATTAGCTATATAGAAGACATATCTTGTATGTATAGGGCTTATATGTGGATATGAAGAAGCAATACAGGAGACCTATATTTCCTGTATATGCACATATATGCACCTCAATTTTGCCTATATGTGGCATATGTACGCATATATATGGGGGGCCATACAAGCCATAATTCATTCTGGCACTTTCACACACATACATTCTCCATTCACATACATACATTTCTACTCTCACACACATATATTCTCCTTTCACATACATACATTTCTACTCTCACACACATATATTCTCCTTTCAAATACATACATTTCTACTCTCACACAAATATATTCTCCTTTCACATACATACATTTCTACTCTCACACACATATATTCTCCTTTCACATACATACATTTTACTCTCACACACATACACTCTCCTTACACATACATACATTTCTACTCTCACACACTTACATTCTCCTTTCAAATACATATATTCTTGTTTACACACATAAATTCTCCTTACACATACATAATTTTTTTTTTGCTTTCACACACATGCATTCTCCTTTTACATATATATATATATATATATATATATTTCTACCTTTTTTGGTATCCATTACTTCCTGTATAAGCAGGAAGTCACTCTCAGACCAGGAAATACATGAGTAAGACCTGCTCAGCTCTTCCTCACAATTTTACAGTTATGCTATTTTCTTTTAAAGTCATCCTGTTTTCTTTTCAAGTACATATTTTAAGTTTTTATTTTTAACAAATCATTATGTAACCTACGTGTTCTACAGATCTGTGTACAAGTTCTAAGACACTGATTTTGATCGTATTAACAGGGCTTAACGCTAAAGACATTTTCTACTGGTCCGGTTCGGCCAGTGGTTTAATTTTTTCTTTACTTGCCCTGGCAAAATTTTTACAGGACTTGCCACAATCAATCAATCAATCAATAAGACTAATTGTTTTTATTGTTGACTGTAACATTGTATTGTAATAAATAATAACCACTTTGCACAAATAGGTACAATAGTTCAAAGATAAAACTGAAATAAACCATGCTTTTTCAGGTCTTTCAGGTAGTCCTAACTATTCCAGTTAAGGATGCACTGATCAGGATTTTATTTATTTTACAATCAATTGAGCCGATTCCCATTCTCGTTGCCAATTTATTTAGTTCTTTTTTTTTTTTTTTACATTTATTAAATGTTTATTTTGCTCTGTTACTGGCCAAACTAACCTTGAGCAAACAAACAAAAAATATATGAAACATGAAGCAAGTGCACAAAACAAAAACATCAGATTGGCTGAATAAATTTTTCATTATTATTATTAGTTTTATTTCCTTAATTATATGTGTGTCTGCACTATGTTTGTAATTTCTGTACTGGAAGCTCCTGACGAAATTTCTTCTGTGTGTAAACACTTGGCAATAAAGCTCTTTCTGATTCTGATGAAAATGCTAATTCAATCTCTGACAACAGGTGGCGCTTATAGATCACTATTCTAGCACTGAGTTATTGCTGCACGCAGAGCTGCAATTGAAAAAAATAATTAAATAAGTAAATGAAAATCTAAAAATAAATAAACCGCAATGAGTCTTGAGTTATTTAAATAATATAAAGATATCGCTGTCCCTAACTTGCAGCCTCCCACTTTATTCACTTCCTAAATTAAATGAAAAAAACAAACACCTTGGACGCTTATAATACATCTATCTGGCAACACGACTGAGGCTGAGCTCGCGTCCTCAATCACAACTCGCTCAAAGGACGAGGCCATGTAACCTTTTCACAATAATAATATTTATTTATTTTTTAAAACCCAGATAGCTTGCTGAAATACATCTGCGGCTTCCTCATCTACCTCAGCCATGCTGATCAAGACCTGTCACGGTGAGCCTGATCGCGCCTAACCTGCCTTCCGTTTCAACTAAACGCCTTCCGTTTCCACTATACTCCTTCCGTTTCAACTAAACGCCTTCCGTTTCCACTATACTCTCTCTCGCACATACATACATTCTTCTCTTACATACATCTATATATGTATGTGTGTATATGTATGTGAAAGGAGAATGTATGTGTGTGAGAGTAGAAATATATGTATAAGGAGAATATGAGTTTGAAAGCAAAAATATATGTATTTGTAAGGAGAATGTATGTGTGCGTGAAAGCAAAAATATATGCATATGAAAGGAGAATGTAAGTGTGTGTAAGAGTAGAAATGTATGCATGTGTAAGAAGAATGAAAGTGTGTGAAAGAAAAAATATATGTATCTGAAAGGAGAATGTAAGTGTGTGTAAGAGTAGAAATGTATGCATGTGTAAGAAGAATGAAAGTGTGTGAAAGAAAAAATATATGTATCTGAAAGGAGAATGTACGTGTGTGAAAGCAAGAATATACGTATGTGAAAGGAGAATGTAAGCGTGTAAGAGTGCCAGAATGAATTAAGTCTTGCACGGCCCCTCATACATATATGCAGTATATATACGCATATATGCAGCATATATGCACATATATATATTATCATATATGTGCATATATTCAGCATATATGTGCATATACACTGCATATAGGTTTAATAGATGCGCATATATCCAGATTTTCAACAGGTTTAACCAACAGATTGAAGAACTGTATAGAAACCATTATTCACAAAGACCAGTTTTATTGTATTCCTAACTGAACAATATTTTACAATATATATATTTTTTTTGATTAAAGACATTATTACAGAGGCAAAAAGACATAACCTGGACATCGGCCTTCTTTCTTTGGACCAAGAAAAAACCTTTTAATAGGGTGGACCACTCTTATGACGCTTGAGGCTTTTGTATTTGGTCATAATTTTGTGTCCTGTATTAGGCTTATGTATGAGGATACTTATAGCATGCTAAGAGTAAATGGTACATTAACCGGGCCCTTTTCAGTGATGAAAGGAATAAGACCAGGGTGTCCTCTATCAGGTTTACTCTATGTTATTTCTATTGAGCCTTTTTTAAGTCTGCTGAGAAAAAGACTATGTGGTATTGGTGGTTCTGGCTGCCCTAAAGTTTCCCCAAGTAAAACTTATAGCATATGCAGAGGATTTAACTCTGATTGTTAAGAATTCAAATGATGTTGATAATATTATTTCATGTTTGAATACTTTTCAGAAAGCTACCTTTGCAAGTATAAATTGGGAATAATGTACTTCTTTGTTGATGGGAGACTGGCATGATACAGGATCTCCTCTTTGCCAAAACAGTGTAAATGGGCCCATGATGGCTTAAAAGTTCTTGGCATTTATTTTGGAACTGACCAGTACATGGAGAAGAATTGGGAAGGAGTGGTTGACCGGGTTATTGGTGGAAGTTGAAGTGGAAGTGGATTCTCCCATTGATCTCATATAGATGGAGATGCCTCATAATTAATAACCTGGCAGCTTCAATGCTGTGGCATATTGTTACAGTGCTAAATCCCTCTAAGGAACTGCTATTAAAGGTTCAAAGGGCATTTGTTGACTTATTTTGGAATGGCCATCATAGGCTTCCTCGTGGGGTTTTCTATCTTCCTGTTACAGAGGGAGGTCAAGGCCTTATATATGTTGAATCCAAAATTGCGGCAATGAGACTAAAAACATTGCAAAAACTGCTGTACTGTTCAGATTTAAAGCCATGGATGTCACGTTAATGAACTTTTTGTTTCCTTATTTGGTCACCTTCCTTTTCTTGTTTTAGTTAATTGATTGATCCCCACATGTCTCCAGTTCCCTCATTGCCTTCTGTGTGTTTAAATACCCGTTCTGTTCAGTTCCTCCTCGTCCGTGATTAAATGTAAATGTGTCAAAGCTGTATGTAAATGTTATTTGAATTGTATCCTAACCTAATGTCAGTAAACTCCTCTTTTGATCCCGATTCTCCTCAAGCTCTTTGTCTTTCGTTTTAGCACTACCACAATTGTAACAATCGACTGATTATTGTTTGTATATTGTTAAAGATCGTGGAGGAACAGACCTTGACAAAGGGTGATTTTTAATTGAAAAGTCTTATGTTGAAAATGTGAATTGTTCTCTTTTTAAATTTAATGAATCAATTTTTCAGTCATGGATTTTGTTAAAATCCTCAAGAGTACGTAGGTGATGAAAATTATAAGTGTGCAGAACCTTTGTTTTTAATCCTCTTTTAAAACTACAGTTTTCATTATCAGGTTCTGTAACTAAAATGTTTATGGTTGCAGGAGTAACTAGAGTTATGGACCCACTCGATATAACAAGAGGTCAGTGGCAATGGCTGAGCCACTTTCTGACCAGGTTTGGGTAAGGTCAGTAACAGTAAGAATTTTGGAAAGGATAGTTAAGAGTTTTAAAAATAATTATCACAACTCTGGTAAGGCTTATTCAGATTTTCTCATTCTCTGAATTACCATTATAAAAATAAAAACAATTCAGAAATGAATTAAAATATAATTATATTTTAAATGTGACGCAAATATTTTTTTTTTCTACAATAGCAACAGTGTTTACAACAGCAAAACCACTTTAGACTGTAAACTCAATAATATCTCTCTGGAAATAAATGTAAAAATATCAATGTCAATAAAAAATGCATAATATACCTTACATCAAAGTGCAGTGTGAAGAATATGAATAACAAATGTAGCCTGTCATTTGTTTACATCGCAAAGGTGTTAAATTTTAGACAACTACAACAGTAATAATACTATTAAAGGGTTAGTTCGCCCAATTTGCAAAATGATGTCATTAATAACTCACCCTCATGTTGTTCCGAACCTGTAAGACCTCCGTTTATCTTTGGAGCACAGTTTAAGATATTTTAGATTTAGTCCGAGAGCTCTCAGTCCCTCCATTGAAACTGTGTGTACGGTATACTGTCCATGTCCAGATAGGTAAGAAAAACATCATCAAAGTAGTCCATGTGAAATCAGAGGGTCAGTTAGAATTTTTTGAAGCATCGAAAATACATTTTGGTCCAAAAATATCAAAAACTACGACTTTATTCAGCATTGTCTTCTCTTCCGTGTCTGTTGTAACAACTGTTCCGTGTTGTTCAAAACTAAGCAGTTTGTCATATCCGGTTCGCGAATGAATCATTCGATGTAACCGGATCTTTTTGAACCAGTTCAAACAAACCAATATCCCGGGGTAATTCATGTACTCAAACAGTACACTGACTGAACTGCTGTGAAGAGAGAACTGAAGATGAACACCGAGCCGAGCCAGATAATGACTCGTTCACGAGTCAAGAACCGTTTCTGTCAGACGTGTCTGATTCGAGAACTGAGTAGCTGATGATACTGCGCATGTGTGATTCAGTGTGAAGCAAACTGACACACAGAGCGTCTGAACCAAACTGATTATTTTGGTGATTGATTGTGAACTGATTCTGTGCTAATGATATGAGCCCAAGTAAACCGAAGGCTTGCAATCATCGCCAATGACGCCATTACGTCGAGCGCAAAAGAACCGGTGAACCATTTTCTTCAACCGAAGAAATTTTATTGAATCGAACTGTCAGAAAGAACTACTGGTGATCCGAAAACCGATGCAACCGGTTCTTGACTCGTGAACGAGTCATTATCTGGCTCGGCTCGATGTTCATCTCTCTCTTTACAGCAGTTCAGTCAGTGTACTGTTTGAGTACATTAATTACTCCGCGATATTGGTTTTGATTTAACTCAGAGGGAGTGTCAGCCACATTAAACAAGTTAACAGCTTAAGTCATTTGTGGATTAATGTGTATTGGAGACACGAACCGTTTAAAATGATTCAGTTCGATTTGGTGAACTGGTTCAAAAAGATCCAGTTACATCGAATGATTCGTTCGCGAACCGGATATGACAAACTGCTTTGTTTTGAACTCTCTCTCACAACAGACACAAAAGAGAAGACAACACTGAATAAAGTCGTAGCTTTTGCCATTTTTGGACCAAAATGTATTTTCGATGCTTCAAAAAATTCTAACTGACCCTCTGATGTCACATGAACTACTTTGATGATGTTTTTCTTACCTTTCTGGACATGGACAGTATACCGTACACACAGCTTCAATGGAGGGACTGAGAGCTCTCGGACTAAATCTAAAATATCTTAAACTGTGTTCCGAAGATAAATGGAGGTCTTACTGGTTTGGAACAACATGAGGGTGAGTTATTAATGACATAATTTAGATTTTTGGGTGAACTATCCCTTTAATCACTATATTCCAGTGTATCAGTTTTTTTATGTTTTGTATCAATATTTAAGGTGGACATATTGATTAGGTGCAAGAGTAGTAGTGATGGTTAAAATAATAGATTAATGCTGAAATAGTAAATTGAGCCTTGTTCCTAGATGGACACAGAGAGGAAAGTAATACAGTAGATCAAATGAGGAGATGGAGATATAGGAAGAAAAAGAGGGAAATGTAGAGGCACAAGTGACAGAAAGAGCAGGGGACAGCAAGCCAAGAGACAGAGGCTGTTGAGAAAGAGGAAAATGTAGAGGCACGAGTGTTTTCTATAGTTTTTACTATAACCGCTGTTCTTAAATATTCTGTAGAACAGAGAAGAAAAAGCCATCAGGTTGGGACAATTTAAGACATTTCAGTTTCTAATCCCAGAGCTATTATTATATTAAACTTAAAATTGTCTTCTCTATTGTTCCTTTTTCAAAACTGCATCAAAGCATTTGCTGCTGTATCAATACATAATCATCCATATCGATACGCGAATCAGCAAGGAATGCATCACAATATATTGCTGTATTGATATTTTGAACAGCGCCATTTAAAGCCTTGTTCCATGTGCCCCTTTTATACTTTGAGCACCTGCCCCTCCAAAGGTCTCTGCACGGCCCTGCTCAGAGGGAGTGTCAGCCACGTTAAAAAAGTTAACCGCTTAAGTCATTTGTGGATTAATTCGTATTGGAGACGCGAACCATTTCAAACGATTCAGTTTGATTTGGTGAACTGGTTCAAGAAGATCCGGTTACATCAAATGATTCGTTCATGAACTGGATATCACTACACTTCAGTGTTTTGAAATCTCACACAACAGACACTGAAGAGAAGACAATGCTGAATAAAGTCATAGTTTTTGCTATTTTTGGACCAAAATGTATTTTTAATGCAGTAATATGCAGTTATTAGCCGTGTCCACTGTATTTTTTGTTGGTTTTCATGAGACCCCCCTTGAAATGACCAGGACCCCCCATTGCCCCCCCAATCAAAATTGTCCGAATCCGCCACTGCATTGGACTATATAGCCCTGGTGGTTATTGTATGTATACGAACACAAATAAAGCGGAGATGAGATGAATGGCTGCTGTTATGAGTTATGATTTCTATTCAAAATAACGAACGTTATTTTTATTATTATTAACGGACATTTACCATACCCGTGAAACCGTGAACGGCTAGTGATAACATTAACTAGCTAAGTAATGTAGAGGTGACTTGAGTCAGTTGCATGAATCTACCGTGAACCAAATTAACCTAAAAAACATGAAGTTTAGTACTGTTTTCCGAGCTCATTCACTTTGGGCTTGTAGCCGAGGCCGTTTGCGGGCATCAGGAGGAGGGCTGCTGTGTTGACGGCGCTTAAAAAATTGCCGGGTATCCATTTTTGAATTTTGATGCAGTCTGTTACGTGTTTGAACGAATCTTTAATATGACTCGGGATGACCGAGTTGTCTCAGAGAGTTTTTCTTTCATTTTGTGTTGACCGCACATGTGCATTACGCAGCATATGGGTTCTGAATCGACAGGTGAGGTCCGAGTCTTTTATTCTTCCTGTCAGTCCCATAGAGATGGAAAGAGAAATGATTAGTTCATTTTGCTTAACGAGACTCAAAAATCTGAGTCAGTAAAATGATCCGAACTTCCCACTACTACTGGCAACACCGCAAGAAATTGGTCAACACTGACAGTTGCAGCGCAATATGAAAGACTTCGTCTTAGGTTTCACAACTAAAAACCTATGAAACTAAAAATGAACGATATGAAACTAAAATGACAAAAGCTTAATTTAAAGTGGATTAGGAACTGTAGGCTTTTTAGAGGTGGATAAACTCAATTTAGAGGTGGATAAACGCACTTTGGAGGTGGGTAAACGCGATTTCCGAATTTTGGGAGGTGCATAAACGGCGTTTACGTGCATTTAGCCTCCACTACATCCCTGTATATATATATATATATATATATATATATATATATATATATATATATATATATATATATATATATATATATATATTTGTAAACACTTATTCAATTTCCTATATTTCAATAGCACAACAAGGTTTTGTTGTGGCTCTGAGTGTTGTGTGACTGAATTAAAAAAAAAAAATTGATACACACTGATATCTTACACTGTAAAAATATCTGCATTATGGATCCACACTGCTCAGGCAATGCATACTACAGCATGCTGAAGTTCAATGTATGCAACTGCATGGGTCCTTCTGAGACTACTTTTAATTATGTTGCCTTAAGTGTGTTGGAATGGGGCCGTCAGCAGCAGGTGTCAGCCTCTCTTCCATCCAACTAAGACTTGATAACATGTTTGAAATGTTTGGCTCCATCTCTCTTCCTACTGGTCACTTAATTACTAAGTGCTTTTCACCATTAAGCTCCACAGCTGTTAGGCTGGCGTTTATATTCTCTCCAACACATTGAGCTAAGTTTGCATTACACATACAATATGTATTTGATCCAGCACTCCAGTTCCAGATTGTGACCTCGATCTTCTCATTCTCGGATGAGATTTTCCTCTCTTTGTGCCAATGATCTAAAATGGATTTTGAAAGATGTAAATTTGCTGAAATTATGCTTTTTTTGGCCAAAAGTGAGTTGGGGGCTGTTTTTTGGTGGGTTGCATTTTTGTGCCACTGGCTGGATAAAATATCTATTGTTGCAGTTTCCTTCTCACAGCTTGTTCATGCAAACTGTTTGGGAACATTGATGGCACACCTTTTACTGACCCCATACCCAACTGTTAAAAAGGGAAAAAGTGAAACAGCCTTAGTTTGGCTCTGATATCACATAGCTATCACATGGTTGCCAAACCAATTTAGAAAGCGAAGAGAAAACAAAGTATCGCTCTTCTTTTTTTCCCCCAGATGAAGCTTTGGATGGGGTGAGACCCATGAGAAAATGACTTAGTTCCTGTTCCCTGAAGCTTTGGCTTTTGCTCTTGGCTAAGCTTGGTGATGGTTCTTCATCATTGTTTCAAACAGTTCCAGTGGCAAAATAATGGGCTTTTGGAGGGTTGTCAATGGCTTGGGGAAAAAATGGCCTGCTGTGAGATAGAGTCTGGCCCTGTTTATTTTTTATTTTTTTTTGCTCTCAGTCAGCACCTTTCCTTTTGTTGTTTATTGTACTGTATTAAGAGGACCGATCAAATTTCCAAAGATCAGATATACCGGACTCTATATGTAAATCACTTTAGATATTCTTAAATCAATAAGCCTTTTAAATCTTCTTAAATCTTCAACCTGCGGAGATTTAGAATAAAAAATGAAAGTATTTGTGTAGGGCCATTGTGTAGGATGAAACTGCAATCAAATTAAAATGTCTGTATTGCGAACTAAAGTTTGAATATTTTCTAAAGATCTTGAACTTTTTGAATCATTGCTACATTTTAAAGTTTGCATTGAATTGAATCATATTGCATTGAATTGATACTTTTCACTCATTTTCATAACACTTTTAACCTGTTAGCCAGCACCCCCCATTATAGGACTCACAGCTGAAAGTGCCCTACCTAATTTAAAATTGCAACAGTTCCTTACTTCAGTGTGTTACACATGGTGTCATTGGAAAGAAGACCCTTTGGGCTTTACTGTTTATCAACCAGATTTGATAAAGCTAAAAGATATTAAAAGTTATAGACACTGAAGTGCCTTAGAAATTTTTTTTATTTGATATTAAAATACATGAAATCAGTCCTGGAGCAATCTAGAAAAGTAATGGGTTGAAAGTCACATGTCTCATGGGTTTCTTTTTCAAATCTGAAAATCATAGTTAATTGACAGCGAATTGGGACTCCCAGGAAAAACGGGATGTCTGGTCACCTCATCCCTACCCCTTCGGGTGCTGAGGCCACTGTTTCAGATCGTTTTGTTCACGTTTTGGTAGTCTGTCCATCCACTGCAGCTGCCATACTTTGATTAGATATGCGAACGCCCCTTATCCGATTGCAATCCAATGACAGGGACGCACATTTTTAATGTCCGGTAGTCCTCAAATAAAATTATAGTCCCGTCTTGTCATGTTAATGAAGACTCAGCATAACTTTTGTCATAGTTTTTAATCATCAGACATTAGTTTTAGCTTTTCAACGTCTCGTCTTACAACAGCCTCCACAGGGCAAAGAAGGTAAGCTCTCCATTTAGTATCTATTCTTTCCTTCAGCTGTTCAAAGTGTGCTGATTTAGCACAAATATGGTAACTTATTTTCTTCCCTATTCTTTGGAAATCCATAAATTCAAACCCCTTACTAAAAACACACACAAAAAAAAATATTAGTGTTCTTTTCAAATTCAAATTTTTTTGGTGACAACTTTTAATGCTGGAAAAGTTCTAAATACCAAACCATCAATTAAAACAAAATCTACTGTATAAGTGAAGTGAATACTGGGGGGAAACAAGCTTTAAGGCACTCAACGTGTTAAAAAATAAATAAGTACTGTAATATAATAAAAGTTTAGTCAAATAACATAAAAAAGACCAGACCCCTCGATGCCTGTGAAACTTTTCTCCCTCAAACAGCACGCTAGCGTTACTTCTACACTACAGGCTACACACAGCAATATAAACAACATATCTGCATGTTCTCACATCACATCGTTCTTGTAAAATAATAATAAGTAAATAAACATCAAAATCACTTCGCTGAGAATGAAACACCACTTACCAGCTGCCACGGTGTTGAAAATATCCTCTAAAAATTAAAAAATGCGCGTGTGGCGTGAGTAATCGTCCCGGTCGGTTGAGGTCGTCGTCGTCAGGTGAAAGGTCATCATGTTGGTCATTTTATTTACGGCTAAATTATTATTAATAAATTGTACTAATATTATGATTGGGCATGGGCAGGCATTCACAAAAATGTATGTTATTACAAAAAAAATTCGAGGAAATTTTGCTTTGACAAAAGGGCACTTAAGGGGCAAAGGAGCAGGTGCTCAAGTGAACCGGTTCTTTCGGACAATTGGATCTAATAAACCAGTTGAAAAAAAAAACGGTTCACCGGTTCTTTTGCGCTCGATGTAATGTCATTGGCGATGACTGCCCTTCATTTAAGCCCTCGGTTTACCCGCGCTTATAACATTAGCACAGAATCAGTTCAGAATCAATCACCAAAATAATCAGTTCGGTTCAGATGCTCTGTGTGTCAGTCTGCTTCACGCTGAATCACACATGCTCAGTATCATCAGCTCCTCGGTTCTCGAATCGGACGCGTCTGACAGAAATGGTTCTCGGTTTAGTGTACGAATAAATGCCGAAATATTATTTATTATTGTTCTGCGTAGTTTGAAGATATATATTTTTTAATCTTTATCCCGGATATATATATTTTTTTTTTTCATCAGGAAGAGGATGGGGGGTCAAATGGGGGATCAAAGTGTTTTTTTTGCAGGGTTTTGAGACCCCCCCAAGGCCCTCCCTGGTGCCGCCGGTGGTCCAATGGTGCGCACATTTGGAGAAATAATAATTTTATGACATGTTTGTAAAATATTTTGTCATACAAAATAACATTTCTATTCATTTTGCACTGATTTATGCGATCTGAAGAGCTCAAACAGCTAACAGAGCTAGCGATTACTCTCCTCTTATTGATTCCCATCAGCTATGACATCAGTGCGATATCATTAGTTTGTAAAGCTGTCAATCATCTCACGTGAACCACTTGACCAAAAGGATGACCTTCTGCAATGACGCTGTCTGTGTCATTTGCAGTCTGTGTCATAAATAAAATATATGAAAGCATCTTATCAGCCTTTTCTAAAACTTCTCCAAAGCCTCCCATGATATGGTCTTACAATTATAAAATGCATAATTTTAGAGATATCATTCTCAGATTTGAGATGAAGCATGACCACACTTGTAGCTACACTTTAGTTGTGGTTAGTGTGTAGTTGATATACTACATTCAAAAAAATATTTTATACATTTAATAAATATATTCTTAATATTTGTTGTTTTTGTTTTGCTATAGCATTCAGACTGGGTACCTAAACATTGAATGCATACTAAATAATTTATTTTAATGGTTTGTCTGAAAGGGTTGGTCCAGCTACTTGACAGGATGTGGTGTGCTAAGCTGTTTTTTCTCCATTTTAACTTAATTTTACAGACAGAGGTGAGACAGACAATTATGCAGAGAGCACAGAGCGATAGTGATTGTGTGACCTATATAAGGTGACCATCAGTGATACCCTTGGTAGAAATATCAAATGATAGCCTATAGCGATGTCATCAGGATTCACATACACTGGTAGGCAGTGGCCCACCTTACCGTGACTACGATGTGGTCACCCAGAATTTATAGTTTACCCACCTCTTTTTTTACCACTACACCTCTGTATATATACAACCCGAATTCCGGAAAAGTTGGGACGTTTTTTAAATTTTAATAAAATGAAAACTAAAGGAATTTCAAATCACATGAGCCAATATTTTATTCACAATAGAACATAGATAACGTAGCAAATGTTTAAACTGAGAAATTGTACACTTTTATCCACTTAATTAGCTCATTTAAAATTTAATGCCTGCTACAGGTCTCAAAAAAGTTGGCACGGGGGCAACAAATGGCTAAAAAAGCAAGCAGTTTTGAAAAGATTCAGCTGGGAGAACATCTAGTGATTAATTAAGTTAATTGATATCAGGTCTGTAACATGATTAGCTATAAAAGCTTTGTCTTAGAGAATCAGAGTCTCTCAGAAGTAAAGATGGGCAGAGGCTCTCCAATCTGTGAAAGACTGCGTAAAAATTTTTTGGAAAACTTTAAAAACAATGTTCCTCAACGTCAAATTGCAAAGGCTTTGCAAATCTCATCATCTACAGTGCATAACATCATCAAAAGATTCAGAGAAACTAGAGAAATCTCTGTGCGTAAGGGACAAGGCTGGAGACCTTTATTGGATGCACGTGGTCTTCGGGCTCTCAGACGACACTGCATCACTCATCAGCATGATTGTGTCAATGACATTACTAAATGGGCCCAGGAATACTTTCAGAAACCACTGTCGGTAAACACAATCCGCCGTGCCATCAGCAGATGCCAACTAAAGCTCTATCATGCAAAAAGGAAGCCATATGTGAACATGGTCCAGAAGCGCAGTCGTGTCCTGTGGGCCAAGGCTCATTTAAAATGGACTATTTCAAAGTGGAATAGTGTTTTATGGTCAGACGAGTCCAAATTTGACATTCTTGTTGGAAATCACGGACGCCGTGTCCTCCGGGCTAAAGAGGAGGGAGACCTTCCAGCATGTTATCAGCGTTCAGTTCAAAAGCCAGCATCTCTGATGGTATGGGGGTGCATAAGTGCATACGGTATGGGCAGCTTGCATGTTTTGGAAGGCTCTGTGAATGCTGAAAGGTATATAAAGGTTTTAGAGCAACATATGCTTCCCTCCAAACAACGTCTATTTCAGGGAAGGCCTTGTTTATTTCAGCAGGACAATGCAAAACCACATACTGCAGCTATAACAACAGCATGGCTTCGTCGTAGAAGAGTCCGGGTGCTAACCTGGCCTGCCTGCAGTCCAGATCTTTCACCTATAGAGAACATTTGGCGCATCATTAAACGAAAAATACGTCAAAGACGACCACGAACTCTTCAGCAGCTGGAAATCTATATAAGGCAAGAATGGGACCAAATTCCAACAGCAAAACTCCAGCAACTCATAGCCTCAATGCCCAGACGTCTTCAAACTGTTTTGAAAAGAAAAGGAGATGCTACACCATGGTAAACATGCCCCGTCCCAACTATTTTGAGACCTGTAGCAGAAATCAAAATTGAAATGAGCTCATTTTGTGCATAAAATTGTAAACTTTCTCAGTTTAAACATTTGCTATGTTATCTATGTTCTATTGTGAATAAAATATTGGCTCATGTGATTTGAAAGTCTTTTAGTTTTCATTTTATTAAAATTTAAAAAACGTCCCAACTTTTCCGGAATTCGGGTTGTATATATATATATATATATATATATATATATATATATATATATACAGAAACAAACTCATCTATATCTCCAAAGCCCCAGAGAACTGGCATGAGGGTGAGTACATTTTAACTAATTCAATATTAATTCTGATATGAATCTAACTTAACTAACTATACTAACTCATATTTCCAATGTAAATAATGTTGTTGTCCAAAAAAAAAAAGAAAAGAAAAGAAAGAAAGAAATTGTATTCAGTTGCCTAAAAACAGTGAAAGTTGGGAAAGTTAACCCAACAGGTTGATCAGGACATGTATCAACCTGAAGGGGGTTATTCTGCGATAACAACTGGCTGGATGTACATTATCCCGCTTATTGCTTGACTACTTGCCACATAAGTAAATAATTAGATACAATATATTGATTTGAGTTTAAATATTTGAATGCAAAGCTTCTGTGAACACAGCAGTTGCAAACAAGTGGTAAGTTAGACGTACATTAAACTAGGATGGACATTTAAGGGAAATGGTGCAGTCAAACCACTTATTACACAACATCTCACCACATATAATATCACAATATCTCACAACACAACACAACACAACATCTCAACCACAATATTTTAGACAATTTTTTTTTTAAATCTTACCAATTTGTTAGTTATCTTATAATCCATTACAGCATACAAAACAACTGTAGCAAAATGGCAGCAGCTGCGTTTGTATGAAACAAGAAAGCGAGTCCACCATACCATTTTAAATCAAGTTTTAATATTTTATCAGCTAAACAAATGCAGTTGTTATCGCAGAGTACCCCCCGACAGGTTCTTGTATAACCCTGAAGGGATTTATTCTGCGATTACAACTGCTGGATGTACATTATCCCGCTTATTACACAGATACTTGCCACATGATTAAATAATCAGACACAAATTATGGATTTGAATTGAAATATTTGAACACAAAGCTTTCTCGAAGACAACAGTTGAGAGCAAGCGGTAAGTTCAATCTAGATGGATATTTAAGGGAAAAATGCAGTCATACTGCAACATTTCACCACATAAATAATTATGGCGATAAAAGTTTTAAGGTAAAAATGTTTTCAAATCTTACCAGTTTTTAAGTTATCTGATAATCCATTACAGCATACAAAACAGTCGTAGCAAAATGGCAGCAGCTGCGTTTGTATGGAACAAGAGCGAGTCGACAATACCAGGATGTCATAATTAAATTATTGTACACAACTTTTAAATAAAGTTTTCATATTCTATTAGCTAAACAAAGGCAAAGCTTTCCACCAAGAAAAAACTAAATATTTTTATAATATTTTAAAATAAAGCATTTACTTTTACTTTATTTGCTCAACAACTACCAAACGATTCACTCAACGATTAATTTTTCCAAACCTCTCCTTTGCATGACGCTAATCCACGGTGATTGGTCTACTGCATGCAGCGGGTGTCAGAAACGGAACGCCCATCACCATTACTGGATTACGGTGTTGAAAATTTTTTACAGTGTATGTACAGACAACATGGCTTCAATTTTACCTAATCAATTTGATCCCGAGTCCGATGAGGAAGCATTCAGAGTTGCCGATGAACCAGAAAGTCAATCGCAAACATGACTGGAGCATGACCTTTCTAAATGGTAAGTGTCAATATTGTTTATGGCACTTTGACGTAAACACACGACAGTCTAATTAATTGACAATTTTTTTTTAGGTGCACGTGTGGGAACTGTATCAAAATCTCGCATTGTACACATTTAGGTTGCTGTAGCAGTCATCAGTAAAATGACTTGGACACAAACACAGGGTTGGGGCAATACTGCTGTGGTATTTCTGTAAAAATTTACCTTTACCACTGATTCTTCACAGCCTCGTCTTTTGGCAGTAAAAAAAAAAAAAAAAACATTTAATCTCAGTGTCTTCTTTATTCTATCCACAGGAATTTTCAACAGTATATGATAATGTTTTATGTTGACCCCAACATGAAAAAATTACTTGTTCAAATGACTCAGAGTCTACACTTTCTTTTGAGAGACAAGAACTTTATACACAGTGCACTTTCAGATTGAAAACTTTGCAGGATGTGTTACACACTGCATGAAAGGTAGTTTTCAAAAATCCAAAATAGGGGCACTTTAAAAGCGACATCAAGGCATCAAGGTATACATTTTACCAGTTCATACTTTAGCTGGGAATCAAACCATGCACTTGCTGTTGCTAGTGGCTTTTTGAACAAAAGGAAGGCATTGTTGGGGAAATACATGTTTGTGATTAAGCAAAATTAAATATTTCAATTGATCAATTAAACTGATTAATTACTCTACTACTTAAAAATCTATTTACGTCCCCATGCTGTAGATTGTAACATGTATAACTCAGTGAGTAGTCAAACTTTGAAGTCTGCATCTGATCAAATCTTTGCTTTACATTTTTATGAATAAATACATGTAATAATGAGCTCTATTTTATGCAAATATAACAAAATTGTTTAAGTAGAGATAATTTCAGAGCTTAGTTTGTAGCTCTTTAAAGAGAACATTTGTGTTTTCACATTCTCAATACTAATTGCAAGGCTTTTCTTTACACGTTACTCCCCAAGGTCTTGAGTATTGCACTAGAATCCTTTGCATAAATCACACACCAAATCTAATATGGGTGATTATAGATTATAGATTATTTAAGACTGTGCTGACATCCCTGTGCTTCCCTGAACATTGCCCATTTGGGCGACATGACGTTGAATATCTCTCCCCACAGTAATAACATAATTAAGAGAGACTGGTGGGTGAACATAAATCAATGACAGGAGTTTGTTCAGGCAGGGTGGGCTGTAATAAGTGTGTTTTGGTGGTACATGTACTCTGTCAAGCACTGGAGGATATGTTTAGTAGCACTTCTGAACTGTGTAGGAGGGACAGAGACAAAGATGGAATGAGAAAGTACATGATAAGTTTATTAAAACATATTAGTCCTGCATAGGGTCTTTCACTCTTCATTCTGAATAGATGTATTATATTTCACCTACCAGCAACATAGAAAAAAAAAAAAATCTTTTTGGGAAATGAACTGTGGTTTCCTGTCAGTGTCGTGCAAACCTCCATAGCGCACACAGAGTGTGCTCTGGTCATGCAGACCGTTCTTGAGGTGTCTGGTCTCGACTACTACAACACTGATGAACTCAGATAAATTTGATAATTTGTAAAATGCTTACGAATTGTCATGAAATTGTGTTTGGCTATCCTGATCCTGACATTATTGAATCAGCAGACAAGGAAAAGTATATGGGTTTGTTCAAACAGAACTAATTTTTGCATCTGAAAATGCAAGACCAAGCACTCAGGAATGTTTTTTTTTTTTTTTTTAAGTGCAGTGCAGAATATTTCCCCTGCCATGTTGGAAAAAAAGATGAGAAGCAAAGCAATGGGGGGGTTGAGATAAAAGGATTAGCAAATAAAAACATGTCTCTCCATGACCTTGGAGTGAAATCATTTTGATCAAGTTTCATTTGGTTCTGTGAGCTTTTCAAACAAATGATTAGAAAACATGGTCACATTTAAATACACTGGCTCTGTACTAATCTGTACATGTCTACATATCTTAGTTGGTCAGTCCAAAAATAAATAAATAATAATAATAAAAAATAAATAAATAAAATGCCAGAACCAATTAATATTATCTTTTTCAGTTCAATTCCACAGCTATCATAGCACATGCTAAATGTAACTGAATTAGCATGTATATTTAATAAACAAGTAAGATGTTTTAAGATGTGGTCCCATTGGCAAAATTTGGTGGGGAAAGAAGTCCGTTGTCTGTTGTCAATAGTTTAAAAATATATGAAGCACAGCTCACACAGAAAACATCTTCACAAGCAGCTTTCTGTTAATCAGTGCTTGACTAACTTGAACCTCTCGCGAAATCTGTTTTGGGAAATCTTTTACCCTTGTGCAAAGTTGCCAATCATTTGTATTCCTATTGAACGGACTGAATTTTGTCTGTAAAAATTACTGATAACTATCATACATACACATAAATTCACAGTACACTTTGATTGCTGATTTTAGTCATGCTGATACAGGACAAATAGTAATGTTGGGCAAATCTTGCTCATAATGAAGAAGCTCTATCAGAGTTGTATGAAAGACCACATTTAAGCTTCTCCACTGGCTGGTAAATAGCCATTAGTGCCAAGTTGCTTAAAGGTAGACAGGGGAGCTTTATAGTGGACAATGACTTTGAAATGCAAAGCAGCCTCAGCCAATCAAACATTTACTCAGTGTGCCTTGGAAAAATGGGTACAGTGTTTCTTGATTTAACTCTCATGTCAGACTTCTGCAAAAGTGGCAAACGCACAAACTTTCATTTTAAAGCGAATACAAAAAGAAAAGAGATAAAAGCAAAGATCTTTCATCTTTGGCCATAAAAAGGCATCAAAGAGATTTTGGAGAGCCTGCCACGCCGACATGTTTTGTGTTGCAGGCAAAAGACATTGTTCTTCTAAGCATTTTTACACTTGATGACAACTGGTCATTTCATGAAAGTGAACACAGCTGGAAAGAAGCTAAAGCAACGAGCTGTCCACTATTTGCACCCGGTTTTCACAACACTTTACCTGACTTTACGAAAACTGTTTATGAGGTTGTTTAGCACATTATTGATCATATTCATAATAATGACCATAATCATAAAGAACAGTATTAGTTTAATTTAAACAAATCATGTTTTATGTTTTTTCTTTGTTTTGCTTAAGTCTTTCAACACTGTGCCAACCAAACCAACAACCTTCGCCAACAATGCCGGTGTTGGGGTTGGTTGGCACAATTGGAGAAGACACTTTAGTCAGGGATTTACATAATTTAGGAAATATTCTGTTACATGGAATATGTCTGATTTTTACCCAAGTACTTCAGTTTCAATTTGCATGGATGTGTTATCTTAACATTTGCTCCTCTAGATCTATTCAACAATTAAAATTGTGTGCCAACTATACTGCCTGTCAGTTTAAAAAGTCATTTCCACAAAGCACACAATTTGAGATGTGGTGGGAATGATATTGCAGAAAAATAACAGAGATTTTTTCCAATGATGGAAAGAAACTATGCTAATCAACCCCTTTCTCACCTCCAGAATGAAGGAAGGTTTTTAAAGACAAGAATGATGAAAATACATGAATTGTGATTGGTTTGTGTTACGGGAACAGAAAATGGGATGCCACACAAATTCAAAATTGAAATATTTACAAGCCACAAAGCATATCTGTGACAATATTTCATTAATCCTGTCTTGAGCAGACGGATCTCTCCAACAGACTGAAACTGAATGTTCGTTAAATGTATCTGTCTATTTTAATGCTACAATAACACCATCAGTAATACAAGGTGAAAATGTCTTTTTTTCTTGTATAAAGACACTCGAAAAGCATTACTTTTACTACAACTTGTAAAGATAAAATTAAAATTAAAATTCTAAATAGAATAATTGTTGGATGAAGTCACAACCAAGAACTTATATAATAACACTGAACATAATCAAAAAGTAATCATCATACTGGCTATAATAACAATTAATAATACATTCTCATTTAACATTTAAATTAATCATGCACTTACTAAAAAAAATATATTATTAAGACAAAAATATGTTGACTGGTGTTATTTTGATTTCAAATATTTTTGTGTCTCTCTGTGTTGCTTCCCTCTAAACCTTTTAACACTTTACCAACCAAACCAACAATGTGTGCCAGTAATCCCTGTGTTGGTGTTGATTGGCATTATTGCAAAAGACACTTGAATTAACATTCATAGTCAGGAATTAGCATAATTTAGTAAATCATTTTAAATAAAGACTGCTTATATTTACACATCACTGGGTATTCAGTATTCATCAACTTGGCTCAGCCTGAAAAACAACAGCATGAACATCATTATAATGATTAGTGATGTGTTTAGTTTTTCAAGAAACCAAGTACAACATTATGGAAATACATTACATGCATACATAAAAACATACCATACTTTGTGTCTGCCAATTTTAACTATATGTCATAAGATTCTGACTTTATATTGTATAACTGTAATTATATCTTACAATTATGATGATATTTTTCATATTTGCAAATGCATTTCTCAAACGCTCAACTTTCTTAGAATTTCACCATTATGTCTCACAGTTGTATGTTTTGTAATTGTTACTTTATACCGTATGGTCATTGTAAAGTGTAGTCAAGGTGGATTACTTATCATAATTGTCACTTCATATCTCACAATTTATTCTTCTAATCTTGACTTTATATATTGCAAATGTGACAATTATATTACTATATATTATGCAACATATCATATATATATATATATATATATATATTCAATCATAATTACAACTTTTTATTCTTAGAAATTAATAGATGGAAAGATTAATTGATATTTGCAAATTCATCATAATTGCAACTTTGTCACAATTTTATTTATGATTACACTTTATATTGTCAATTATATATTTTCATTATATAAAACCAAAGCGTCATACTAACAGATATTCAAACCCAACATAATAAACAAGGTTGAGAAT
This sequence comes from Carassius carassius, assembly GCF_963082965.1. Lineage (NCBI taxonomy): Eukaryota > Metazoa > Chordata > Actinopteri > Cypriniformes > Cyprinidae > Carassius > Carassius carassius. Next base: position 22,306,436 of record NC_081772.1, read on the forward strand.
GAATGAGGAGGTCAAACACACATTTATTTGCCGTGAGCTGTTCTGTACATTCCTCTCACTCATAAAAAGCAAACACAAACTAAAACCCAGGCCTGGTCCTCTCTCGTCCGTCACTGTCGTCGCTCCTGTTTTATATCCCTCCATCTCCTCCGTGGGACTCGAGACCGGTGGGCCGAGCAGGTGTCACTCATTCCCAATCACTCCACCGGCCTCGCTCCTGTTCCCACGTCTCTCGGCCCCGCCCCACTTGTCACATACCCCCATCGCCCCGCAGGCCGGGGGGTACCCTCAAGACTGCGCTCATCCCCGCACCCCCCCCCCCCCCCCCCCCGGTCCCCCGGTCCATGGGGACCTGCGGGAACCTGGGGGTAGGACAGACGAGGCGAGAGAAAAGGAGATGGAAGGAGGAGCGACAGAGATGAGAGAGGGAAAGAGGAAAAAATAAATAAAAAATTCTGGTTCCCAGACGCACTGCTGCTCGGCCCTCCACCAGCTGGGGGATCTCCTCCGCGGTGCCTGGCGGTGGCACTGGATGGCCCTCGGCGGACGGCACTACACTCCTCCGACGGCTCCTCCGGTTGTGGGCAGCCGGTAGGAGTCCCCCGTTCCCTGCTCCTCCGGATTCCTTCACGGAGGCAGCAGGCTCTGGCCCCCTGTCGAACGGCGCCGACTCCTCCTTTCCCTCACGGACGGCAGCCACCCCTCCACATCACGGGCGGCCAGCAGCGAGCTCGCCCGTCCCCGGCAACTCACTCCAGCCCACCGCCTCGAGCGTCCATGGCGGCACACTCCCTCGCCTGCTCGATGGCACCGCGGATTCACCACAGCGGCGAGGGATCTTCAGCAGCGCGTCCCTCCTTCTCCCGGGTTTCGGCACCACTGTAACGATAAAACTCCATAATCATCGGGAAGAAGGAGGCGGGAACCGGTGGAATAAAGACTTTAATTACAAAATAAACACAAAACAGCGCATCAGCTCCTCACGGACGACTGACGCGCACAAATAAAAACCAAATACAAAATAAAGTCCAGGCCTGGTCCTCTCTCGTCCTTCACTGTCGTCGCTCCTGTTTTATATCCTTCCATCTCCTCCGTGGGACTCGAGACCGGTGGGTCGAGCAGGTGTCGCTCACCTCCAATCACTCCAACGGCCTTGCTCCTGTTCCCACGTCTCTCGGCCCCGCCCCACTCGTCACAACTGTTAACAGCTTCCTCTGTGATGACAGACAATGTGTCAAATCTGACAAATTATTCAGAGTCACAGATGGGATAAGCAAATGAGAAACTTCAGTTGTTCATTGTGGAGCATTCATCCTGCAGTTTCGCATTATAAAGAGCAAGTGTGTCCAATCAAAATTAAATCTTCGCAAAATGTCATCTCCATATATCAGAGTGGAGTGTGGTCCCTCCCTACACATTATGAATGTTAGCGAGGCGAGATCTCTCATTGTCATTCTTTCAATCATTGCATCCCTCAAGCAGCAGGGTGACATTTACTATTCTGGGATGGAGAGATGGATAAAAGTCTTGTACTGGTGACACAGAGCAGATGTTTTTGCTCACCGGAGAATTTCTGAACTCATTCATACGCATTCAAAGACCTTGTGTTAGTTTCAAAGTGAACATACCCTAAATAACAGCTCCAGTGGAGACACATGACTTCGCTGTGGAGTGTTTCACATGCTGCAACAGTCTTTTTCACTCATTGTTACAATTATTATTATTATTATTAATCATTTTCTGTAGACTTCCTCAATTTCAGAGGTTATATTTTAAAAATTAATTAGCCTTGAAAGGAATGAATGATTATATAAAAAGTCACTTTTAAAGAAGTCCTATATAATTAGGCTGGTTCAGGTCACACTTAGACAAGGTTTCTTAGACAAAGTACACTGGAAAGGTTCTTGCAGTTTATATGACGAAAAAAAAAACGAAAAAAAAAAAAACCTTTAGATCATTGTGTCCTGGCTAAATTATGAGTCATCTATCCACAATACTGCTTTTACAGTGAAAAGGCCATCTCAGCTGAACCACGAGACAAAGTCCCATTCACTGCAGATGATAGTGGGCAAGTGAAATATTGCTACTCTGAATGAAGAAACAAACTCATCTATAGTGGTGGCATCATTTCCACAACAACTAATACATTTCAATCCTTCAGATAAATTTTCATCAAAAGTTACTAGACTTGTTTAATAAGGTGACAATGGTCAATAAATATAATTAAGATAAAGATAAACCTATTAATAAATATAACTTGTGTACAGAAAATGTTATTGTGTATCATTAAAAACTGAGCAGTAATTATGTTTGGTATGCAAATTTAATAATATTTAAAATAGTATCTGTGTGTATTCAGCAAACAAGCTTATAAAATAGCAAAAGAAGAAAGCAAAAAAGACAAAGAAGTCTTGTTGACTTTTGAAACAAGCAGCAGCAGGTGATTTAAGAGTTTAATTTTTATTTAAATTGTCTGTAAGTGAGGTTTGATGAGCTGAGAAGTTTCCATTGCTTACAGGAAATTACCACTGTTAAAATACTATAGCTTAAAAAAAATATTCCCATAGTTTCCTCCAGAAAGGACAGCATGTTCTCATACATGTTGTTACTAATACACACACAGGTGCAACTCAAATTGTGAAACTTGTGTATTAAATAAATTCAATTCAGTTGAATTACTGAAATAAATTAACTTTTGCACTACATTCAAATTTATTGAGATGCACCTGTGTATATATAGACAAAGAGTAAAAAACATGCTTAACCTAGGTTTAATGAAATCTGCAGAGTATTGATCTTAAACCTGCAGAATATTACACATGAAAGTAGCTGTACTAAAATTCAAATGTTCAACATCATTTGCATATCTTCAAAGCGGAGCAACACAGATACAACAAGACAAGCCAGAACTGCAGTTTCCCCTCTGCATTTCCATAATTGGTTAATGTAACGACTGGGTGAAGGAGTGGCAGGAAGCAAGTGCAAGATATGAGATGAGATATGAATGAGATTTAATGAAGATAATGAAACAATACAGTACTCAGACACAAATAACGCTGGGAGGAATGCACAGTCCAAGATGGTGGTGATGAATGATGAATCCAGAAGGCGGAGGTGAGTTGGCAGCAGGAGAGGGTGACACAGGAACTGCAGGGAAGCGAGCCGAGGGTAAGTGTATTATCGCTTGTCTTGTAATAAATTCAGACTGCAACAGATGTCAACTGAACTGATGTGCTTTATTCACTATCACTTCACGTGTCTCCGTCGTACTTCCCTTGCACGGCTTACCCCATGACGTACAGCTTACGTCATCACGTATTACACATGTAGAATACATTACATCCCCCTTTTTTTTTTTTCTATCTCAATACTCAATATGGAATTCACCAACAAGCATTATTACTCTGTTTTGTAATTAAACATTTACTCAGATGTCTCAAGTTAGTGCATTTTATAGTCTCTAAATCTTGAAGGATTTTTAACCTCCCTTCCTGATCTTGTGATGATGTTTGGTTTGATTCGTCCTTCAGTTGAACAATCTTGATGTGTGTCTGGATTTATTTCTCTCTCCAGTGTTGCACTTGCGTTTGACTCTGTTTCAAAGTCATCTTGATCATTTGTTGATGGAAATTCTTGTTCTTTTGTCTTTAACAGATGCTTTCTGTTTCTTCTGTAGATCTTTCCATCTGATGTGCGAAGAACATACGATCTTGGCAAGTCATGTTTCCTCAAAACGGTTGCAGGATTCCAGATTTGTCCTTGCTGAACTCTCACTTTGTCTCCTGGTGATATCTCAGGCAACTGCTTGGTGTTTTTGTCATAGTACAATTTTTGCTTTAACTGCCTCTTTTTAAGTTGTTCTTGAACTTTCTTACTTCCTTTTGGAGTCAACAATTTGCTTGAAGTCGACAGTTTGGTTTTCAATCTTCTGACAGACCAATGCCATCTAGTGGAGTATTGCGGTATTCCAGCAATGCAATATATGGATCTCCATTCTCACTTTGTGACTTTGTGAGCATTCTCTTGATGGTTTGGATCATTCTTTCTGCTTGTCCATTAGATTGAGCATATCTCGGACTAGACGTCTGGTGCTCGAACTCCCAGTTTTCTGCAAAACGCTCGAATTCTTGACTGGCATATTGCGGACCATTATCTGATATTACCACATCCGGTATACCATGTCTTGAAAACAGTGATTTCAGTGCTAGGATTACACTTTTGCTGGTAGTGTCATTCAGCTTTGCGATCTCTGGAAATTTGGAGTAGTAGTCCACACACATCAAATATTCATAACCATTGTGCTGAAACAAGTCAGTGCCAACTTTTGCCCATGGTCTTTCTGGCAGTGCATGAGGTATTAGCGGTTCTTTTGCGTGACTGTTTCAATGAGTGTTGCATGTGGCACATTGAGATATCATTTTTTTCAATTTCAGCAGACATTCCGTGCCAATAAATGATGTCTCTCGCTCTTTCCTTGGATTTCATCATGCCCAGATGCGACTCATTAATTTTGTCCAACATTTCTTTTCTCATTCTACTTGGAATGATGAGTTTTGATGCTTTGAACACGAGACCTGATGCATAACTGATTTCCTCTTTAAAAGTCCAATACTTCTGAATGTCTTTGTGCACTGAACTTTTCTCTATAGGCCATCCATTCAGTATGTAGTCTTTCAGTTTCTGCATTTCAAGATCTTCAGCTGTTGTTTTCCTGAACTCTTCCAGTTTCTTTTCAGACACAGGTTGCTGAGGTGTGACACAGTTTACCTCTAGCTCCTCTTCAAGCAGGTCTTCGTTGTGTTCATCAAGGTGAGCACGACTCAATGCGTCTGCTATGTGCATTTCTTTGCCTGGCTTGTACATGACATTCAGATTGTACCTTTGAAGTCTTAGCAACATCCGTTGCAGTCTTAATGGCGTTTGATGCAGAGGTTTTTTGAAGATGCTCTCAAGCGGCTTGTGGTCACTTTCTACTTGGACTTTTCTGCCATATACATATTGGTGGAACTTTTCACATCCATATACAATGGCAAGGAGTTCCTTTTCGATTTGTGCATATCGGCGTTGGCAATCCGTGAGCGCTCTTGATCCATATGCTACAGGTCTCTTGTCTTGAAGCAAAACTGCACCCATGCCTTCAGAGCTGGCATCTACTGACAATGTTAACTGTTTGTTGACATCGTAATATTTCAATGTTGGTGCATTTGTTGCTAGAGCTTTAAGTTGCTTGGTGGTGGGTTGCGTAGAGTGGACGGAGTTCCGGGGAGACACGGACATCCAACGTAGAAACACACAAGAAAGCAAAACATAGGTCACAAACATGAAACAACGCTCTCACGAACACAAGACGCTAGACAAGCCAATGTATAGGGATGAGTAATGAGTGACAGCTGTTGCTGATGACAATTAACGGAGACGCCCACAAACCAATCAGTGCTGACGTGTAACACACAGACTTCATCCACAAAGTGCAAGACCCAGAGATCACGGTTTACCAACCGTGACAGTTAAATGCTGATAAATGAAGGGTGCCATCATTCTCTCAAAGCTCCAAAATTAATATATAATCACCCTGTAACCATCTTTGCTTTTTACAGATGTTTGCTACAGTACCTCTGAATAGCTTTCCATTTGACCTTTTCTGTACTTTATTACTCCAATCAGTCACACAGATCACCCAGAAACATTCAGAATCCATCAAGCACTGAACATAAATACTTTAAGACATTAAAACATGTCTTCCCAGCAGTCAAAATCACAGCATATTATGTTTTTACTCAGTCCTGAATGTCTTACTCTTGTAATTACAACCACTATGTGCTTTATAAAAGATGGAGGTAATGATGATTACGGGCTGCTTTTATGCCTTCTTTTTAAATGTTCCAGATTTTTACAATGTGATCTGGAATAATAAATACAGCTATTCATATTTTTATTTAGTTATTTATTTTTTAATTTAGTTATTATATTTGTAATCTTTTGCAGTATCTCGCCAGTCAAGTCAAGTCACCTTTATTTATATAGCGCTTTTAACAGTACAGATTGTTACAAAGCAACTGAACAGCATTAATTAGGAAAATATTGCAAAAAGGCAGTTCATCATTGAATTCAGTGATGTCTTCATCCAGCTCAGTTCAGTTTAAATAGTATCTGTGCAATCAAGTCGACTATATTGCTGGAAATGAAATGTCCCCAATTAATCAAGCCAGAGGTGACAGCAGCAAGGAACCAAAACTCCATTGGTGGCAGAATGGATAAAAAACACTTTGGGAGAAACCAGGCTCAGTGGGGGGTCAGTTTTCCTCTGGCATGACAAAACCAGCATCTCAGTTCCAGGCTCCAGCAAAGTCAGATTAAGTTTCCTGTGGTCTTGTCTTGTTGGCCATCTAGGAGACAAGGTCTTGACTGTGGATCTGTCTCTGGGGCTCATCTAGTTGTCCTGGTCTCTGCTGTCTTTCAGGGCTGTAGAGGGCTTCTCTAGGTGCTGATCCACCATCTGATCTGGATACGTACTGGATCCAGTTGACTGCAGTGATCCTCTGATCTGGATACAGACTGGATCTGGTGGCTACGGTGACCTCGGAATAAGAGATAAACAGACTAATATCAGCGTAAAACCGTGCTAATATGGTCATACTTCCTGGTTCTAGTAAGAACTGTTGCATTTTGGACTAACTGAAGTTTGTTTTTTTAAGCATGCAGAACAACCACCCAATAAAGCATTACAATAATCTAACCTTGAGGTCATGAATGCATGAATTAACATTTTTGCATTTGACACTGAGTGCCCACGTGTTTAACCTGGTTTACACATAACACATTAACACATTTCTAATATTCAAATCCGTTAAAGGATACTTAGGATACATTAATTAGGAAAACCGGAACTGGGGACACTTCCCATAACACACAATGTACTTGCTACATCGTTAGAAGAATGGCATCTACGCTAATATTAGTCTGTTTCTCTCTTATTCCGAGGTCACCGTAGCCACCAGATCCAGTCTGTATCCAGATCAGAGGGTCACTGCAGTCACCCGGATCCAGTACGTATCCAGACCAATTGTGGATCAGCACCTAGAGAGGACCTCTACAGCCCTGAAAGACAGCGGACACCAGGATAACTAGATGAGCCCCAGATACAGTCAAGACCTTGTCCTTGTTTTAATTTTTTTATTTTTTCCTGATCATTTGAAATGAGAATAATAAAAAAAATTAAACAAAAACTTGCTAATAATACAACCATATTTCAATATCAATATTCAATGGTATTTTATTGTGGCCAGCCTAAGGCACACCTGTGCAATAATCATGCTGTCTAACCAGCATCTTGATATGCCACACCTGAGATGTGGATGTATTATCTCAGCAAAGAGAAATGCTCCCTAACACAGATTTAGACCGATTTGTGAACAATATTTGAGAGAAATATGCCTTTTGTGTACATAGAAAAAGTCTTAGATCTTTGAGTTCAGCTCATGAAAAGTGGGGGCAAAAACAAAAGTGTTGCGTTCATAATTTTGTTCAATGTATGTCACAATGCGAGCAGGAACAGGTCAGGTAAACTGCTAAAGCACTATTAAGTTGCTCAATTCCTCAAAAGTGGTTACCTCAGATGCCATACACGGATGCAGTAATGAGCTCTCTAGCAAACTCAACATGAGCCTCATTAAGTCCCCTGGACAACTTTCAAAATTTCTGTCTGTATGCTTACGGTACTAACTTTTACACTTTAAAAACTGGAGCTTTAACAATATAATAATCTTCACAATCTGAAGGTGAAAGTGCAGAATAACACACTTCTTGAGTCAAGCCAGTAAGCACACTTTGTAAAAGCAGTGTACGTTATTTAATAGGCCAAACTATTGCCTCTGCTATCCACTCAAACAGTATAAACAGTATAGACAACCTGCTCTTACAACTAGAGTAAAACAAATTCTGTCCAGCCTGTCAGTTTCATTTAATAGTCTTGCTAAAATGGACTGGAATGGTCTCCAACAGCAAATGGAGACTCCATCATCTCGGCATGTCATGGCCTTTGTGTTTCTCTACTTCATCACACCACTGTAAAGATTTACTTTTGAAAGGGAAAAAAAATCTGACAGGTCATGAAAACTCGGTGGTCAGAGGTAGGAACACAGTTTGGAGGTTAAAAAAAAAAGGCAAAGCATAATGTAAACCACATCCAATATAATATAAATGCAGGATTTTTATTATTATTATTATTATTATCATTGGTTTTATCAAGTAAGACCAATTTGTTGAATTGTTGGGTTTTTGTTAAATGTGAGCCAAAATCATCACAATTAAAAGAACCAAAGACTTAAACTACTTCAGTCTGTGTGCACTGAATTTATTTAATACACGAGTTGCATTACTGAAATAAATGAACTTTTCCACAACATTCTAACCTATTGAGATGCACCTGTAAATAAATGGGCTGAACGAAAATAAAATTTCAACCTTTTTTCTTTTTTTTTGGAAAAACAGATATACAGTGTTTGCCCAGGTTACAAGAGTACACAAGAAGCCCTGAACAACTTTTTTTTCTATACAGCTTGTCATAGAGAAGACTGTAAACAGAGCAAAAACTGGCCATCATACACTAAACGACTAAAGATCACACACTACAAGACCCAAACACAATAAATGACTTATTGCTAAAATATGTGACAAATGAAAACAATATGTGACTTAAATTATCAAACAAGTTTTGTTGAAGTTGCATTGACAGCTGTTAAATGTTTGTGCCATTCTTAAAAGAAACATTAACAAATGTTCAGTCAATTTAAAATGTTTAGCACACCGAATATTCATCTTGATGGAATGGGGCATCTTATACAGTTTAGGATCATTGAGCAACATCTGCAGATGGAACGGCTATAGTGCCTTGGCAATAAAATAATAATAATAAAAAATAATAATAATAAATTAAAATAATAATAATAATAATAAAACTAAGTTGTACTGTGATCATCCACTTGAGGAGAAGTAGGTAAGTAAATGTTATGTTATAGGCCTATTGATTTTTCAGGGAAACATAGATATCATGAAAGTATTGTTTTCAATAAATGTTTATCATATGTTTCTGGAGCACAAAACTGTTCTTCTATAGCATCACTAACCCCCTTAACAAAACTTATTTTGAAGAGTGTATTGAGTATTGAGAAGAGATGCACTTTTCTGAAAAAGAAGAAGAAGAAAAAAACCTCAAAGAACCACACAAGTATAAGAAACAGGACTAAGCCTGGTCTACAATACCAGAAACACTGATTTGCTTCCAAGAACATATATTTAAAGTTCTGTAGAGGAGAGTTTCACCCCAATACAGGTGAAATACAAGACCAGAAATAACTAATATACAATACAATACAATATTTATTTGTAGAGCACATTTAAAACAACCAAAGTTGACCAAAGTGCTGCACAGAATAGATAAAAACTCAAATACGATGGCTAAAACAAGACTATCAAGTTTAAAACACAACACTAAAAAAACAACAGTTGAATCAATGTTCAAGGGAAGTTGAAAGCTAGAGAGAAGAAATATGTCTTTAGAACAGACTTTAAAGCAGAAATAGAGGGGGCTAATCTGATATGAAGAGGTAGACTATTCCAGAGTTTCGGACCTGTAGTCGCAAATGTACAATCACCTCGTTGTTTAAGTCTACATCTAGGCATGATGAGTAGGCAGATATCTCAAGATCTCAATGTTCCAGAAAGGGTGTATTGATGAAGCAGGTCTGTCAGGTACTGAGGGGCCAAAATGTTGAGGGCTTTATACGTAAATAGAAGTAACCAGTGCAATGCCAATAAAATGTGAGTTACTGACTGATATTGCGGGTGCCAGAAAGAAGTCTAGCAGCAGCACTTTGCACTGTAAATGAACAGAGAAAGCTAGTTGGAAATTACTCTGTCATAAGAAGGGTTTTACCTTAGAATGTTGACGGAGATGATAAAAACATGATTTAACAACAGCACTGATCTGTTTGTCAAATTGTAAGTTATGATCAACCAGAACGCCCAGATTTCTAGTTTCATATGGGGCCAGAGATCCACAATCAACATCTAACACACAATTTTCCTTATGCCCAAATAAAATTATTTCGGTTTTATTTTCGTTTAAATTAAAAAAAATTACTTGAGAGCCAAAGCTTAAATTATTCGAGACAGGCGAAAAGCGGTTGTAAGCCTTTTTTTTTATTATTGAGCTTTAAAGGAATATAGATCTGAGTATCATCAGCATATAGATGAAAGGATACTTTATATTTGTTAAAAATGTAAGCCAGAGGTAGCATATACAGGGTGAACGATACCGGCCCAAGGATTGATCCCTGTGGCACTCCACAATTAAGATGTATACTAGAGGAGGACTGATGACCAGTATGAACACTAATACACCTGTTGGTCCGGTAGGACAGGAACCACTGTAAGACTGTGCCACGGAGGCCCCCAGCACCTGACACGAGCATATCTTAGGTCTTCTAGCCCAGCAATGTTTTGGTGCTACTTACGAACCATTTTTTCTTGTTCGGAGCTGGTGCTTTGGGTGTTGAAAGACAAAGAACTGATTTGAAACTAGTATCTAGCTCTGAACCAGCACCCAAACTGCATTGGTGGTAAAGGGGTATAAGAGTATTTCACAGAGCATTTTAGCACTAAAACTAGCTCCTAAATGTGTAAAACGTCAGGAGTAATGTAGAGAACTCCCAAGTCACTAAGACTAAATCACAAACTATCTTAAAATGGCTGTTGCTGGCAATCTGCCTTGGAATGTAAACATTTTAGAAACATTTGAATATAATGAGCTTTTTAAAAAAATATATTGCCTTAATCGCAAGGGTATTATGACTATTTTATAATTTGTCAGGGGCGCAGTCACATCACAAACAAACCACATATCAAGGTTTTGATGACTCTATGATAGCTGGCCACAGGGAAAATCCAGCTATGCAGGTCAACTCCACCCTTACTCTTAGCTAAACTCTTAGCTAAGAACATTCACTGCTATTTTAGGCTCCCAGAGTGGATAAATCTGAAAACGCAGCCCTTCCGTTTTTGTGTAGACGAATCTGTATATTTTCTGAGAACTTGACATCGTCAGGCCACATCTCGCCCATAGTCAGACACCGCTATGTCATGTAACAGCAACAAAAACATGAACAAACACTGAATGACTGTGTTTTTTTAACTAACATTAACACATATTAATAAATGTATTGTTCCATGTTTGTTTGTATACCGCGTGCAAGGTTTATGTGCATAGTACAAGTCTTCTTCTCCATTTTTTGTGTATCTCTGTGGCAGAATTACAGCGCCACATACTGGTCTAGCATGTGTACTACATAGTTTTGAGTCGGTTTTGTGGTCTCGTGTGGACGCAGATACTTCTTGAAACAAGGAGAAAAAAAAGATTGGATATAGAGAAAGCACCGGCTTCCTGTGGACGTCGACTTAGTAGTAAGAAAAAATGTTTTGTGAATAAAGGCCCTGTATCATAAGTCTGGTAGTAGCAAAACCCACTAAAATAATTACAATCTGAGAACAAAAAAAACTTTGCCAACTCAACTATTTTGAATGGGACACTGTTCTAATTCTGACCTAAATCCTCTGAGATTTTGTGTCAGCAATCAAGTAAATGCTAATAAGTCTAAATAAAACGTGTGAGAATCATTACACATGTGAGTTTTTCACAGCCAAGAGCAAAGCCTGAATCAAACACTTTTCTAAACCAGCCTCACCACTGGAAATGTCTCAGAAGACTCAGAGGAGCATTATGGTCTGGAGGTACAGTTCATTGCCTCTGACAAAACTCCATGTTAACTGCCTGTCTTTCCTGTGTCATATGTGCCTGAAGAGAGTTCACACAAACTCTTCCATTATAGAAACAGTCAAATTGGACAATCTGCTCTTACAACAAGAGTAAAGCAAATTCTGTCAGCTTCATTTAATAGTTTTACCAAAATGGACTGGAATGGTCTCCAACAGCAAATGGAGACTCCATCATCTCTGCACGTCATGGCCTTTGTGCTTCTCTACTTCATCACCCCGCTATAAAGATTTACTTTTGAAAGGAAAAAAAAAGTCTCAGTGAGAACTCAGTGTTGTCCATTAAACTGGTGGCCAGAGACACAGAGGAAAAAAGAAAAAGAAAAGGCAAAGCATAGTGTAAACCACATACAATATAATTTAAATGCAGGAGCAGCAGTACAATCATATCACATCAACTCTGAGTGGCTAATTAAACAAACAAACAAATAAATAAATATAAAGTATTTGGTCTTTTCAGCAAGACTGTTGATGTAAGTGGACGAAGATCCATTCACACGGCGTTTCAGCTGCCTGGCTGCTGCGCTGTCCTTTGCTAGATCAGGTGCTCGCCCTACTTTCCCTTTATCAGTCTGCATCTGAGAATGAAGAAAAGAAAACCTAATGATATGTGACATGTTTCTCTCCCACAGGACCAAACAACATTCCCTGACCTTGACCAGGATATTCTCCGTACAGATCTTTAATGTCAGTGATTCAGAAGCACATGGGGTTGCTTTATCGAATGCAGAACAGCTTACCTCACCGAGCTCAAGAGTTTAGTTTGTGCTCCTCAGGGCCGCCGTAATGAGTTTGGACGCAAGCGGTGAGAATCTTTATTTTCAGCGCGTATTGCTGCTGCATTTGCCCCATAGGGGTAAGTGATGTGCATGCAGAATTGTTAAGAGCCATTGTGTGAAGAATTTTTGATGCGTGTTGGTCTGAGTGTCTGTCGGGACGCTGGTCACTCTGAACTGAATAGCTTACTGTGATACTGATTACTCCATCAGCATCACCACCGCTGTCTCATACAGAAATAGTCCACCTCATTCTCACATTTTAAACATGTAAAGTTTTCTTTCTTCTGAGGAGCAAAAAAATGAATAATGAGGTCTGGAGCTTTCAAACTTCTGTATAACTTATGTGCTGGCAAGTCCTATGAAGCCTTTGTCTGAAAAACGGGCCAACATTTTTGTTTTTATTCAATTAAAAATGTACAAACCTCGCATTTTTTAGTGTGTTCATGTGAGGCTTTTCATGTGAAAAAATTATTAATTCATGAACGATTCAGACTGACCAGGGCCCGGTTCCCTGATAACGTTCACTCTTAGCGCGCTAAGAAGACATCGAAAGATATATCTTACCAAAGTTGTTGATGTTTCTAAGTGTGTTCCCCGAAGTGTCCCTTAGGAAGCTTCTTAGCACGCTGCCTCTTACGTCCGACGTTACGAGCGCTGTCCAAAGTCAGGGTGCTGAATTAGTTGGCATCGATTGCTCAGGAATCGATTTTCCACTTCAAGCGAAGGTGCAATAAAGCGTTAAGAAAGACTACACGTTCTATGCAAATGAAACATTCCTCAAATTATTACAGTAACATTTATTTTAACATAGTTTAAGTTATCAGTAAAATATAGACTATAAATTAAATTATCAAAGGGTCAGAAATGTTCACACGATATGTTGTGACGGTAAGACAAACCGGGTATCCCTCGCTTATCATCCATCCAGTTGTGCCACTTGTGCCGCTTCTTGACATGGGTTTAACGACTTATAAAAATTATATAATACACTTTTATATTAATGACAAGGTACTTAACAATTAGAATTGATTGGCAAGCAGCTGCAGTTACTTCTGTTTAATGCGGTATTGATTGCAAATGGTTTATGTTTTTAATAAAAAACAACCTATCTACAATGAACAGAGAGAGAGAGAGAGAGAGAGAGTTAGATACAAAATATGCTGGGGAAGCAACGTAAAAAAGGGCACCAAGCCTCTCGTCAGAGGAAGTGTTGTTGGACCTTGCCACCAGGTCAGATATCACACCCCTATGGTCCACTATAACCTGCACATTTATGGCCGCGTCTTCCTTTCGCGATAAGTAGCCTACGCCTGATCATTCACTGATAGATTGGCGATAGGGATGAGTGTGCCATCAACCAGGATGCAATCCCCAGCATGGCGCAGAAGGGCGTTGGTGACAGTGTGGACGCACTTCCACACAGAGGTCTTGATTAGGCTGTAGCCCTCTCCCACGAACTCGATGAATCTCTCTGTAGCAAAAAAAAAAAAAGACAAAAAAAAAAAAAAGTAGCGCTGGGCTTCAGGGCTTAAAGCAGAATTCCGCCGCGTCAGCCTGGCCAGCGCAGGTCTGGGAAGGTCCAGCTGCTCCACAAAGAGTTGTCTTGGGAGGGGATTTTTTTTTAATATAGCCACGTCAGGCAAAATGTCAAAAGGGCTTAAGTTTTGCCGGATAAAAAAACTGACATGGACTAAACGGCTCCGAGTCCGGCTCTGTCTTTGATTCAATACAAGAACACGTTGGATCGCTGCCATAGTTGGTCGCTTACTGGACACCACCATGCTTACCCATTTAAAGATCTTAGCCATTTAGAGCCAAATTGTTTGCCAGATTTTAATTATCAAAAAAATGATTGCCAATTCGCTTTAATTACATTAAGAAAAAGCCTAGGCTAATTACCACCTTATTAGTTCTGTAACCACATAAAGTCAATGTGACGAGTGGGGCGGGGCCGAGGGACATGGGAGCGAGGCCGGTGGAGTGATTGGAGATGAGCTACACCTGTTCGACCCGCCGGTCTCGAGGCCCATGGAGGAGATGGAAGGATATAAAACTGGAGCGACGACAGTGAAGGACGAGAGAGGACCAGGCCTGGGCTTTTAGTTGTGTTTTGGTTTTTATTCGCGCGCACCAGTCGTCCGTGAGGGGCTGGTGCGCTGTTTTGTGTTTATTTTGCTTTATTAAAATGTTGTTTGATTGTCCGCCGGTTCCCGCCTCCTTCTTCCCGATGATTAGCAAGGTTTAATTCATTACAGTCAACTTCATAAATATGCCTGTATCCATTGCGAACATAATTTATTATGAGTCTTAAAAAATAACAGAAAATCATTGTTGAGCCACAAAATTGTCAACATACCATAGTTTGACTTGTAGCCTACTTCGCTGCGCTGGTTTCTAAAGACTGCTGTACAGTAGCGTCATGAGCTCAAATAACGCTAAGAGAGAGCTACGAATGGTCCAGACCAACCTTACGAAAGTGTGACTTACAGAAGATATACTTAGCGTACGAACGTGTCGGGAACCGTGCCATAAGGTTAAGAGAGAGGTTAAGGAATAGGTTAAGAACTACTTAGCGATAAGAACGTTTTGGGGAACCGGGCCCAGGTCCTTAAGTTCAGCTCACACAAGTTCACAGCTGTTCTCATACTCATTTTGAGACAATATTTAAGTAAAAATAATTACACTTTAGCATACAAGAAAAAAAAAAAGAAATTATATTATATTTTAAATAAATATATAGAGTGAACTGAATCTGAATGTTTTTGGTAAATAATGTATAGATAAAAATTATAGTAAATGCGGTTAGTTTGACTTTACAGTGCTTTTTTTGCACTTACACAAGACTTATGCACATCTTTATATATCAATTCAGAATTACTTCTATTGTCTGTCGAATATATTGACAAACATTAATGGTAAGCTAAAATATTATATAATGCAATTTCTGTTGAATGTTGTATTTCATGTGTTTAAATATATTTTCTAATACTGCACTAATATGCAGTAAAACACTGCTCAACAAAATGTTAATTGCACCAATTATAACATAATTAAACTTTTAGATTGCATTAAAACTGGTTAGCATTATTACATTTAACTATAAAAATAAGATATGCAACATATGCATTGTATCTTGGCTCCAAAGGGGTTGATCAAAACTCATGGCATCCACATCTCCCACATGGACAGCACTGGACAGATTTTGGAATAGGAAGACTGAGTTTCCCTCCAAGCCACTGGATGCCACCCAGTGCTTTCCACCTCTTATTTGCATAAAGTTTAGTGTTCCTCATCTTTTTGATGGTCTCCCCATCCCACTCCACCGTCAGTTTCACAATCCCATGTGCAAACTGTCTCTCACCTTCCACAGAGAATAAATCGAAATGTTCATTCATCTCCACTCATTCCATTGCATACATTTTGGCTCAAATTACCATCACCAACTTTGTCTCTGACCAACTTCTATTTTCACTTTGATTCCAGAGGACTTGCCAGGATTTTGGGTGAACAAAAGCTAAAACGATGTGAAATCACGGGAGGAGAGGCGGTCTTCACAGCTAGAGGAACACTCAGACAGCCTTTTCTCATGGATCCCCATAAACCCTGGGTGGAGGTGATACTTTCGTCCATGGTCACAGCTGTCCGTCTTTGCTGTTTGATGATGGAGACTGATTGGTCTGGCTGAGTTTCACAGGCTTCTGTGGCCGTTTTAACCCACGATTGGCCGCCTGGGAGCTGCTGTGCAGATGGCTGATTAGGGAAACTTGTTCTGTATTTCTGTGTGAGAAGGAGATGACCGACGTGTTATCCTCATAACAAAGTCTCGTTTTTATTGGCCTTTGTTCTATCCTCTTTCTGTTTCATGAAGGACACTCAAGTAGCTCCTGCCTTTAAAAGAGAAATTTTGCCCTAATTTGAGTTTTTTTTTCTAAAAAAACAAAAAGGACAATATTTTGCTCCAAAGCTCCACAAAAAAAGTTCATTTCTTCATGTTCTAATACATTTTTTTAAACATTTTAAGTTGTACAAACATGAAAACAACAGTGTATTTACAAATTAATTAACATTAACCTAGATTAATAAATGTTGTTCTGTTAGTTTGATATCCACTGAATTAAAATATCTTTATTATTATTATTATTATTATTATTATTATTATTATTATTATAGTATTGCTGACATTAGAAACAATATTACATGTTGTTTTAAGTTAATAATCCAACATAATACTCTAAATTTAGTTATATTTATAGAGGCAAATTGCAGCAAATTAACTGTTTTCTTTGTACAGTATGCAGAAATCTCCAAAATAATAAAAAAAATGAAATTAATTTCTTTCTTTCTTTCTTTCTGCCAGTTAGCATAACTAAAAGACTGGTGAATACAAATGCGAGGCTGTATTTAGTTACTCAATTATACTTTATTTTAGATTTAAAGTCCAGTTTTTTTATTCTGAGCTGTTTTATCATTCTTTTGTTCCATCAGAAAAATACCCCCCCCCCCCCCAGACACACACACATGCTACACTTTATTAAGTTTTGTCAAGTAATCGGCTTCGCTCTATGTTTACCAGCATCCCTGACCTGATCTAATTACAATAGAGAAAAATGTGTTGCTTTGGCGGTGTACTGTAAACTGCATAAAGTTCTTTATCGAAATGTAATTCTATGTGACCAACATCTCCACTAAAGGCAGTTTGACATTAGTATCAATGACACTAACAGGAATGAATAACTTTGAGAAATAAAGCATGGTTTTTATAAGAAAAACTATTTATGGCATATTGGCTACAACCCAAAAAATAAAAAATAAATGCCCAGACTAGTAATATGTATTATATTTTACATGGCTGTAACTTTCAGGTATTATAATAGTTAATGCCTTGCGATTCTTAATGACTTGAGAACTTTTTAGACATGCTATGTACAGTAGTATCAGCTGCCATGGAAATACTGCAAATAGCATGCAAGATATGTACAAATGCTTACAACACACTGCCCAGTTTCATGTCTGGTTTATATTGTCTTATCTGATCTGTCATAATGACAAATGGTGAGTGTGAACAGCTGTAACATTATTGGATCATGCTGTATCGACTGCATTTGTGTAATCACAATATTCTTATCCTTGCCTTTTCCCCCTCTTGCAACACACTAAAATTAATCTCAACCCATTACTGCAGCACAAACAAGGATCAAGTATGTTAAGCTCCGCTGTTTTACATTTCTGTTAATCTACTTCAAAAGAAAACCATTTGAATAACATAGGCACTTTTTAAATAGAGTATTAAATTTAGCTAAATAAATTGTTTGTATTTAGAATGGGCATTCATATTAAAGGTTTACAGTTTTACAATGCTGTAACTAAAATTTGGGACATAAAAGAACAAAATGTGAGCTTCCTGGGACTGTCAAACTGGTGGAAACCCGCCAAGAACCATTTGGCACCCATTAAAAAAAAAAATAATAAAATACAATAAAATTGTGGGTTAAAAATTTAATCAGCAGTCCTTGTGATTGCACTTGTGTCATCCTGATTGTGAGATGCCACAATGGCTTTTTGTCCACAGAGAGGCTGTGTGAAGGACACGGAGGTGATCAGTTACCCATAAAGTGTCCACTCCATCAAGCTCTATCAGATGTCATTACTGACCACAGTTAACGCTGAATACAAAATGGCATAAGCATGAGGATCAGATTCTTTCCCAACTTGTGTTACATTTAAAATATTATTTGGCCATTTTAACAACATCCACAAAAGGATGTCATAAATGCGCATTTAAATGACAAAGTTGCCCATTCGCAATATATATTATTATTTGGAGGTCTACAGGCAACTAAGAAAATGAAATTCAGATCTCACTCAGGGACATCATGAATTCAACGCTGACCTCAATGCTGATTCTCATGTGGTGGCACCATTCGCCAGTTCCATTATAAGCAGTGCACTGGGGAATATGTTCCTCTAAAGAGCTCTTACAGGCAGGGAATACAATCTCAGGGAGGATCTAGGGGCCCCTGAATACCAGTAATAACTTTTGATAAAATCGGATTCAGGCTCAGAGCTAGAGCCAGATATAGAATCCTGATTAAATAAAACTCCACTTAAATCCAATAAATGGTAAAGATAATGTGAAAAAGGATTTATATTAGAAAGAAAGAACAACTCTGATAACGAGTTACTGTACAACAGGCAAACAGATGTCAACATAAACAGGCCATGTTTATGCTCAGATTCACATTAAATGTGTAATTATTTTCATGGAAAAACAGACTTTATTCCAACCACAATGAAAGTGATAGAAGATCTTTTTTTTTATAAATATATTTTTCAATATTTTTATTAATAAATTCTTATGAAAGTGAAGTGACATACAGCCAAGTATGGTGACCCATACTCAGAATTCGTGCTCTGCATTTAACTCATCCAAAGTGCACACACACAGCAGTGAACACACACACCGTGAACACACACCCGGAGCAGTGGGTAGCCAATCGATGCCTTGCTCAAGGGCACCTCAGTCGTGTTATTGCCGGCCCGAGACTCGAACCCACAACCCTAGGGTTAGTATTCAAACTCTCTAACCAGTAGGCCACGACTTCCCCTTTTTATTATTAAACAATAATTGTATTGTTATTCATAATAAAATATGATTGTTGTGTGATTATTACTCATGATATATCCTGTTATGGGGCTAACTAAGCAATCAACTGTATATCTGTTCAGACAAAGTGGGTTCAAATACAGAAATTCTGCTCTTAACTAGGGCCAACGTTGCAATATTACAACATTTCCCTAAAAACATAATAAAATGTAAAATAATAATAATAATTAAATATCGTTAATTTCTACATCAGAGGCCTCCTGAAACAATCTGAGAGGTAAAAAAAATAAAAATAAAAATGTTGCTATTTTTTATTTGTTTTTCTATATTTGGGTATTACAGGGTTAAAGCAACGCTGTGTAATTCAAAAATTTTTCAAAATTTGCTAAATGTATGAGGGAGTACATCATAAATCCCTCTACCAAACTGCCTTTTGGTCTTATCCCAAATCACTATGGTACATTTAAGTGATTATATTTGGACTATTGTAGCCTGTTCGGGTCATCACTGCTGCGGAGTAACACATACCTGTGTGAATCACTATAGACATAAACTAGGTGAAGTAGCACAATTATTTTTATATCTGTCTTAAAAATGTGGAAAATTTTTATTGAAGAGCCAAAATCAAATTCCTAATTTGTTTAATAATAAAAGGCCAACATAAGTTACAATGTAAGTTACAAATTTTTATATATAGAAACATGGGTTCACACAGCAAAATCAAACAGTATTTCGAAAAGTTGAATTGAACTATGCTAAGCCAAAGGTCAGTGAGCTCATGACTGGGACATTCTAGATTTAAACTTGAGTTGTAATGCTAAAGTGTGAACCAGTGATTAGCCTAGCCTAGCATAGGTAACATTTTAGTTTAGGGATTGTCACTCTGCATTATTATTCTGTTTTGCCATATTTTGGATCCATTAATACCCCATACCTAAACTTAACAACTACCTTACTAACTATTGATAAACAACAAATTAGGAGTTTATTGAAAAAAAAAAAAAGAAACAAGCTAATAGTTAATAGTTTATATTTAGAATTGATTGCTAAATTAGGCCTACTAACAGCCATGCCAGTCCTAACAAAAGTTAGCATTCTGTGAGAAGTATTTTAAAGCTGACATGTTAGAACGTGAAACAGGAATTCTGTTAGGCTGCTTCAAGTACAGTCTCCACATTGATGCTGTACTGCCATTTGTTGACATGAATGATCGTCTCTGCAAATTACCCTGATACTAGTGAGTTAGACTGAGTACAACCATATGGAATAGTCAGTTGCTTTTTGTTTGATAAATCATCAATTAGTTTGATATTTATGCTAAAGCATATTACTTTTATATTTGTAAAACCTAGTAGCAAAGTATTTTTCCAAGTACCGGTATAAGGTTTTTAGTTTCAGTGAATATTATGGTGCCACAAATCAGGCACAAAGAGCATTTCTATTGTAAATATTTCAAAGGCCATTTATTTGCATCCATGAATAATTCACAACTTACTAAGATCAAGCGAACTGCCATCCCTATTATTTTATAATTAATATGAATATTTATTCAGAGAGCTGAACATCACTTATTTTCCAGAAAATGCTCTGTGCCTCAATTTCTTTGGTTTTGGGGGTAATTATTTGTAATAATGGATTTTCTTCTGAGCACAGACAAATAAAATAAAGCAAATTGCCCATTAACTCTTGAATGTCATGGTTGTCTTAATTGTTACCCTGCAATTTTGTCCCATCTAACTTTCATACTTGAGGTTTTTAATTCTGAAGAAAAATCTTGCAAACATCCTGTTTTTAGAAGCCCTAAAACATTCACAAATTATTATTATTATTTTCACCAATGATTCTAAATTGTATGTGTGTGTGGGTGTGTGCGTATATATATATATATATATATATATATATATATATATATATATATATATATATATATATATATATATATTTATATATATAGAGGAAATAACATGTATGAATGCCATTGATTCGATGAATACAAAACCACGTGGTTCAAAATTTCACCACATATAATCAACCATTCTTGGTAATCTCTACAATTTGCAAAGATTAGTGCATACAGTAACACTTCCACTAAAATGACTTTGTGGAAAGCTGGTTAAAACTCAAAGTAAATGTGATGATGTTTATGAAAATATCATAAACATGTTACACTCTAGAACATGTTGTGATCTCTCTGCACCAGTGTTATACTTCCTGCTGCTTAAATTGCTATAATTATAATGGAACAAACAACACTCATACATTAGTTATCTAACAGAAGCCAATCAATAAGAGATGAGACAAGTGGCAAGAGCAGATGTTGCTAAAGTATGTCATCTAAACAGCCCACATTCTTTACACATTCTGGCATACTATTAAAAACAACATTGAATTGAAGTGAAAGAAAGAAAGAAAGAAAGAAAGAAAGAAAGATAGTGAGTGAGTGGAATCAAAGGGAAGCCAGATTGTTAGTTTACTGTGTGTGTGTGTGTGTGTGTGTGTGTGTGTGTGTGTGTGTGTGTGTGTGTGTGTGTGTGTGTGTGTGTGTGTGTGTGCAGCACTGGCCTAAGCCTTTGTGGGGCCCTAAGCAGAATTTTATTTGGGGGCCCCTCGGTGTCGCCAATACGACTGATTATTTTCCATGCTTGATTATTCACACACTATAAATCTAACTCACCTATTATTAGTTTAATCACAAGTGATTTTTAATTGTAACAGTAGCAAACCCACAAGAGTGGTCAGGTGTTCATTTGTCTTGTCTCGTCTCATTCTCATGAACCCTGACTCGTGTCTCGTCTCGTCACACCCCTATAAAACAGTATGCAGTAATAACGTGTTGAGTGTAAATTATTATTTTATTTTAAATCATTAAATGGATGCCACCTTATTGGGACAATAAAGCCCTCCATACACCTACACAACCCAATACTTTATTTGTAACTTTTTGCGAATTTCCTTAATTTTCATTGAAAATAAATAATAATAAAAAAATGTCAGAGGATTTTGATATAAGCCAAGAGGAGACTGGCTTTCCTTTGCTAAAGTAAGGACACTTTGCTTCCTTTGCTCCTGTTAACAAACACTGGTTTCCCCAAGATTCACCGGCGCAAGCACAACGCTGATTCCCCGGAACTGCTTCCGTTTTACAACAGTAAGCTCAAGCTAGCTTAAAGTGATTATTACATTTTGAATATGGATATCTTTCTTCTAAAAATGCATTGATTCGCTACAGAAGGACTTTGTTCACCCCCCGGATGTCACGGTTCGTGAATGCACCGTCTCCAGTTGTAGTCATGTTACGTCATGTTGATTGGTTCATGTGGGTGTTGCCGCTGATCGTCTGATCAGCGGCAGGTGCGACTCATTCCAACCGCCTATTTAACGCCCTCTCTTTCGTCTCCTGTTTGTCAGATCGTTGTTTGAGGTTCTTGTGTTGATGTCTGTTCGTGCTCCTGTGTTCCTGTCCTTGCTCGGTTTCCTGTTTCGGTCTTCCTTGGATTATCACAGTCACTCACGGATTATCACCGCCTATCACCGATCTACCACCACCGTCATCGCTACCAACGCACTCAAATCACCTGCTCACCTGTCTGTGCTGCCGTCGTGGTCCCTGCGTCCCTCTCCAGCATCCATTCATCACACCTCCTTTCAATAAACTCCATTTACTTGCATCTGCCTCCTGTCCTCCATTGTTAGCGTCACACCGGAGCCGTCTGAGACACTTTTTTTTAATGGATGTGCTTTTTATCAAACTTCCGATGCAGTACAACACCTGCTGAGTGCCATTCAACAGCTTGAAAGATCAAAGACATTTTTTTTAATAACTCTGACTGGACTCATATGAAAGAAGAAATTCATATACACCTAGGATGACTTCAAGTTGAGTAATTTATGGGCTAATTTTCATTTTATGGTGAACTAACCCTTGAATGTAAATAGCCTCTGCCAACAAGGCAGGCTATTTGCACATAAGGACCCGATATACTTCAAAGAATCGAAGTGATATGACATAATTTCAGGCTGAAATGAAGTTCATTTTAAGTTAATATTGGCAGTTTGAAACAGCTGGCCAAAGCAAACTTTCTGGGGGAGTTTGCTTTGACTCCTAAACCCCTTTGAGCTACCACTGGTCCTCAGTCGGTGGGTGATTTCTGGAACTTCCAGAACCTTCTTTGAAATGCAAATTTATTTATTTATTTATTTATTTATTTTTCGGGTCGTTTCTCATTCAACGGAAGGCAGGTGGCAAGAGAACAATATCTCCAAGTCACAAGCAACATAAATACTGTACACTGTGTCAAATAGTTGAGCTGCCACAGATATATCCGCACCTGTATGATCGCTCGATTGTAAAGATTCAGAGAAAGCATTTAATTCCTAGAAATGTTGCAACAAAGCTTGGTGTCGACGACCCGGAGTTAAGCAAAAAGCGACACAGAGAAACATCAGATGCAAGTTTTCCAAAGCCATGAAAAGAATGGAAGGAAGATAAAAGGCATGTGTTTCAAATACTGCTGCTGCTGTTCATTCAATAAGCAAATTTAAAAGATATACAATAAATGAAATGCCACAGGAACATACAATAATAAACCTTTGTTTTTATCAAATCAGCTCATAAAATATAAAAAGGTGTAATAATTAAAATAATCCAGTTTAATCAATTAAATCAACACTAATTAAATAGTAAAAAGTAACAAACTGACTCCATTATATATTTTTTCTACATCATGCTAAAGTTTTCAGACTATGAGCCATTCACACTTAAAGGACTGATTATGGAAATGGAAAGGTTCTTTTGTATTGCAAACTTGACTTCTTGAGGAAAATCTGCTGCCATCTGCCAGAAGGTTGTCAATGGGAAGAAGGTTTACCTTCAAACATAACAATGACCCAAAGCACACAGCAAAAGTGGATAAAGGAAAAAGGTGAATATGCTTTCATGGCCCAGTCAGAACACATCACCATAAGCAGATGCTCAAATATGCATGGACAGCACTTAACTGATATGGTATTCACTATGATACTGTAGAAAGATTTTTCTTTTTATTGTAGTATCAACTTCACCGGTACTTTAAACATCCCTAGCCAGTATGTTCCTCAAACTAAAATAACCATTTAAAAATGTTTATGTTTTGTTTCTCCACGTGGCATGCATATTGCACAATGATGGCTGACAACATCTCCTTCACTTTTGGGTTCACCTCAAGGCTGATGTGTCTCACCACCAGTTTGACGGAAATTAAACCAGACAGCAGTTAGAGCTTCCCCTAAAGAAAGAGTCTTGGAGAGAGTATGTGCTCATCATTGTGAACAATTACCCAGGCCAAAAGCCCTTCTCATGCTCTTACAAGCTCCGGGACATCTGGACAGAAAGTAGAGGTGTAATGACTGACAGCCCTACCCCCACCTCCCTTTGTTAAAAGTGAGGTTGAAATGCTATGATGAAAGATCACGTGCCTGAGTGAACAGCTTCCTGCAGCTACTTTTGTAGTGATTCTGTTTTCATGCTCTGATGGTGCATGTGGCCAGATGCAGCGGCCTCTAATTGGAAAAGAGGAGCTCAAAGAAGGAAAAAATAAACTCTCTCCTATTTCCTGCCAACTTCATTACTTAGAGCTTAAGACTAATCCTGAGCTCAGGACTCTTTCCATTTAATCTTAAACTTGAGAGTAATTTATCCAAAAAGCTACTGCTGTGCTCCAAATCACTGGTGCAGCATATAAGCAGCACAGTGAAGCTATTTAATTTAGTTTCATTAGACAACAATTAATGAATAAATAAATAAAAGTTTTAGTTTTAAAGAAAACCCTGAAGAGTGTCAGTTCAATAGGGCATGTTTGGCTAATGTCTAGTTATTATTTTCAGAAATGTAGAAAACAGCTTATGAAATGTTAATTGATTACAAGGATTAAATCCACTCAGAATTGAGTATTTTTAATAGTTTTGTTCCTGCATTACTTCTAAAAAAATGCAATGGCCCTAAAAATAATTTGATTAGAAATAAAAAACATTTAATAATATTATTTTGTCATTCATACATTAATTTGATCATTTGTTTAAGCATGATAAACATCATCAAAAACTTGGATAAACATCATAACAATATTCCATAAATATCAAATAACCAATGGAGCAAGTTGAGTGAACAGCTTGTATTACGGTAAATGCTAAATGCAGGTGGTCTACAAAAACAGTAGCACATGCATGGGCGTCAGTTTGGTTTGAAATGTGGTGGGGACAGAGACGCATTCAGAAGTACATTTTCAGAAGTGGTGGGTACAATGATGCATTTTTTTTTTCTCTTTCGCGCAGGTCATGTTTTGAAAGACGTCCTGTATCTTATTAATGTAAATAAATAAAAATGTATACAAAAATGTGATGATGTCCGACTCGTTTTATGAAGAAGAAAGCCGTACAAAGCATTAGACATATGATATATGACCCACTAATCTGCTTCATATCATCATATAAGTACCATGTTGACAATATGACATGGCCATGACGTGGTTTAATGTACCTAAACAATGATTACCAAATTTCTCTTTCATGTTGCTTTTTTATAACCACTGAAAACGGGGAAAAAAATCTAACCCAAAATCGGGCCTCGCTCTACATTATCCCGCTTATTACATGGCTACCCACCAAATAAATCAATAATTTGACACAAAATATTGATTTAAAAAAGAGTTTATTGATTTAAACACGATTGTATTGCTTCCGCTAAAGAAAATAGTTCCGTCTCTACGATTAGAATCCTGCCGCGTCCATACCAACGCTCTGTTTTTCATGGCAACGGTGTTATTATCAAGAAATAACAGACTTCATTCTACAGTGGAATTCAACCAAGCCATGTAATAATTTGATTTAATTCCCAGTACAATTTACCATATCTACACACAACACAACTTAAGCACTACAAATTTTATCAAGATTGAAAAAGCAAAAATACGTGTAGCACAGATGAACACTATTGACTATCACACCATGATCTGACTGCTCTCAATTCACAACAACATGCATCCATCCAATCTACATCAGGCATTTTGACTAAAACTTGATCCATTCCTCATCATCATCATCATCATCATCATCACAACTATTTCAGAATTCAGCAATAGATTCAAGCAATAATTAAACAAGATACTGACTACTCAACAATCATCTTCCCCAACACTTGCTGTATGAACGCAAACCGTAACTAGCTAATTAAGTTGGTGGCTAAGGAAGTCTAACGTAACATTAATTGCAAGAGAAGAATTAAAACAGCCGATCCCTTGTGTGCAAATGCACAAGACCTAGCCATAATACCAGCAAATCTTAATAAACATAAGTTATCGCGTCTTACCTTTGTGTCAATGGTCTGCAGACCCATGCTGTGTGTACAACAACATCCATTTGTTCTACAAGTTATCACTTTGATATGTTATAGTCCATGGCACTAGGATGCAACCTTGTGATATTGTATGAAGGCTAAATGACTTGCTCGTCTATGATACATTCGCCAGAAATTCTGGCCAATCCCAGCAAAGACTAGGTAGCCTCGTTCCCGCTCGTTCACTGTCCATTCCAAACTGTCAACTCATTTGAAAAACATTCTTTAAAAAAAGAAGCGCGATAGTCATATAGACGGTTTCATCGGGCGCACGCGCCTGGACCTAAGTTAACTTCCGGTCTGTGTTGTGTATATCGGTCTGGCTGCAGTGCCTTCTACAAACGCGGTTAAAGTCA
This sequence comes from Carassius carassius, assembly GCF_963082965.1. Lineage (NCBI taxonomy): Eukaryota > Metazoa > Chordata > Actinopteri > Cypriniformes > Cyprinidae > Carassius > Carassius carassius. Next base: position 22,333,373 of record NC_081772.1, read on the forward strand.
AGGCGATGAGTAGACTGAGGGCTCAGGTGGTTGTGCTGCGGGATGTGTTTCCCATACATTTATTTATTTTTGGAAACTCACCACAATTTTAAAACTGATCGATTTTTAAAAAGGCTTCGCTGAATAAACATGAGTAACGTTATGTACTGCACGTTTAATAATAATAATCCCTTACATTTATATGTTTAAATATCAAAACGAGGCACAGGTGTTTTTTATATCGCTGTATTTCTGAAGGAAGACTTGCATGTTATATGCCTGATAAAGCAGCGTGTGTGAGCGTACTTTGTTTACAGCTGTTACTGGGGAAACCTCCATTTCTCGCGCTTTATGTCTATGCTTTAAAACATCTCCTATTGGCAAAGAATGGATTTGCATTCTCATTAAGTCCGCCTGATCCATGCAGCAAACATATTTTGTTTGTTATCAAAAAATATCTACTCTAGAGGGACTTGGCTGATGTTATTGATTCTATTTGGAATTCTACCGGAAGTTAAGTTAGGTCCGCAAAAGCGCGCATGCGCTGTAACGTTTGTTTATGTTGTTGCCGTTGAAACCGGCATATAGAGAAAATAATAACAGTGACACGATGACTCCCCCTCCCCCAACCTAGAACGTATCCCAATGTTACAGTTGTTGCAGTTTTAATGAACAGAAAAGCGTGTAGCCAGCGCAGCAGCAGAACTCGAGGTTTAAAAAAAAAAAAAAAAGTGGTGGGTACAAAATGACTCATGACGAAATCTGGGGGGGACACGTCCCCCCCGTCCCCCCCGAAATCGACGCCTATGAGCACATGAATATGCATATGCTGAAACTTTTTAACATTGCATAAACGTTTGAGACTCTTTTGATTGATGTTATAAGATGTTATATGGTCAGGGACCTTGCAGGAGCAATAATGTGACCTGCTAACCATTTAATTTGTTGACTAGTAAAAATGAATAGCTATGCAAGCCCTAGTTTACATTCATACATCTGCAAAGGTTTCATTTGAGTTCATTCTCAGTGTTGATCCTGCAAAATGTGGATAGTAAACTGATTTTATACACATCTACAAAAAGGTCATGTTCACCATGTGTAGTAATATACTACACAAGACACTGAGTCTACAGTATGTGTCTGTTTATATGCTGGAGGACGTAGAGAGAACGAGAGAGAGAGAGAGAGAGAGAGAGAGAGAGAGAGAGAGAGAGAGAGAGATTGGATCCGACTGTCAATTCAGCACTAGTATTCAGAATTACAGACCATCTCTGCCTGCTCTTCTTGCTCGCTGTCTCTCTCCTCTTTCACATCTCCCGTCTCTTCATCCCCTCAAAACACCATGGCTTTGCAGGTTTAGCACTTCATCGCACACACAGACACACACCCACATACAAATCCACTCTCCAGCTCCAGAGTTCAAAGACTGTATATAAGTGAGATTCTCATCTCTGCCGCTCTTTCTCAAAATGGTGCCACATCAGGCTGTGGAATGGAAAATTTAGGCAAAGGTGATGTGCAGCAAGCGCAAAAAAAAAACAATGGAAAGAGTGAGAGTACGAAGGTCTGTGTATACAGTATTTTAAACACATTAAATCCATCTGGTCAACATTTAACCATAAAATATCCTGTAATATGGACAAGACGAAGATGGAGAGGTTGATGTAGTTGGTGATTGTGACTTTTTTTTTTGTGAAGTGATTTTTCTTAAAGTTGAACACAGTCTGCCATTGGTGCACCGATGAGAATGTCTCCCAAGCACCTTTGGTTTTTCTGTAGCTGGATGTATGAATATACATAGCTCTGTCCATTAACTCCCGAAATCTGAGCCACTGAAGACGAGATGGATTAATTTTATTTTTGAAAAAATATGTGCCACAACTCTACCGAAATTTGTTTATGTCCATTTACACCGGACTGCTTTGTGCATGAAGGTCAGTGTAAAGCATTTTTTTTTGCACAAAAGTTTCTCCTGAAGGATCGATCAGTGCCAACTGTTCATGATCCAGCTACACTTCGGAAAGAAGTAAGTATCATGCATTAAGTTTTCCCAGAGGTGGGTAGACTACCCAAAAACTGTACTCAAGTAAAAGTAAAAGTACTTCTAGAAATATTTACTCAAGTAAAAGTAAAAGTACTAGTCTTGAATAGTTACTTGAGTAAGAGTAAAAGAGTATCGGGAAAAAAATCTACTCAAGTAGTTAGTTACTAGTTACTTTGGGTCATATATACTGAGCCTATTTTTATTTAGATATATAGATAAAATGTATGTAATGTATGTGTGTGTGTATAAATGTATATATTTCATCAGCCTTTACTCCAATTTATGTAATTTATTATAAAACCCTGTCTGTTTACTTAAGTAACAGATATAGGTGTCATGCCATAACATATTTTTAATACGACTGACTTTATATTAAATGTGAATTTAACATTGAAAGTTAATGTGATATAAATATTGCTACTAATCTTTCATTGTTCAGAAAGAGAGCAAATAACATTTACATTATTAAAGATCATTTTCACTGACAGTCTAGATTTCAATCACTCTCAGAAACTCCCATTAAAATCACTGAAACTGTTAACACTGTGAAATCAATATCTTAATTAAAGATTCGTACACACATCTGCACTTTGTTGTTTCTGACGAGAGAATTCGCCAGAAAGAGGTATTCAGTTGATGAGAAGGAAGTGAAGGAAGCACCGCCATTTTAGCGATGACTCATCTGAACGCCTCTGATTGGCCAATGCTTTAATAAGCTCAAAAGAATCATGTGTGATTTGTTATAATGCGCAGTGCTGTAAAAACACATCTATCTCTTGACTCCCCTCTGTTATAAGCCACACACGTACAACAAACTAATGTCACAGTGGTATCGTGTACTGTAATCGAATGTAGCCCAAGTTATTACCTGTTAAACAGTAGACAGCACACGCGGTGTTCATCTAATAAGGATCTCCATCGCAAGCAATGGCCTTTGCAGATTTGCTTTCAATTCAGTGCAGTTCCATAGCCACGTTTTCAACGCTGCTGATGTTAAACGTTACAACTCCGAGTGAACCACTTCAGACGCTCAGCGCGTGCGGCAGGGAACTGAACGACTCATTCAAACTGATTCATGAACTAATTCACTCGTTTGCCAATTGGTTTGATCAAGCCTTTGAACAGAATTGACTCAAAAGAATGAATCATTCGCGAAAGCATTTATAACATTTATTGCATTAAGATAAAGTAACGAGAGGAGCGTCGCCCACAGTAACGAAGTAAAAGTACAGATTTTTCCCCAAAAATTTACTCAAGTAAGAGTATAAAGTACCCATCTTTAAATATACTCCGAAAAGAAATAGTTACCCCAAAAAAATTACTCAAGTAAATGTAACGAAGTAAATGTAACTCGTTACTACCCACCTCCAAATTGCCTTTCTGAAAAAACTTCTTGGCACTAATGTTGCTAAAGCTAACATTGTCTGTCTGTTTTAATTGATGCTGCCTTCACATGCTACCAGAATGATAGTGAATAGGAAATTGGGAGTTAAAACTGCATATGAAAGCAATGTGAAGTCGATCGCTGGAATTGAGTTCTTGAAGCTCCGCCCTCTTCCTCAGAGCACCAGATCATTTGCATTTAAAGGGGAAGACACGGAAATGATGCGTTTTGGCTCATACATTTGGCCAATTTAACAAGCTATAAAAAAATTCTGTAAAGTATTTTGAGTTCACATACGCACTCTGGGGACATCATAGACTCATTTTATATCTTGTGAAAAGGGGCATAATAGGTGCCCTTTAAGTTTACAATAATATAATTGTATTTTTATTTAATACTAGGCCTAACTTTTATTTGTAATAATATTATCACATTATTATTTAATTTATTATAAAAAAATAAAATAAAAAATAAAGTGCAATAATATTCTCTCTCTCTCTCTCTCTCTCTCTCTCTCTCTCTCTATATATATATATATATATATATATATATATATATATAATTTATATATATTTAATGGGTCACGCTATATGCAGTGTGAGGACCAAACCAAATCTACAGGGGGAAAGGGAGTTTTCCAGCAGAAAAGCCTCTTAGGCATAGATCCAGGGTTTTGATATGGGAAACATAAAAGGTTAAGTTTAATGTGCAGTCTGAACACTATCATTCCTGACACTCCTCTTCTCTGTTGCGATGATACACTGGGGTCAGCGGGGTGAATGAATCACAGGATTTCTTCAGGCTTGGGAAATGGTTGCACTCTGTGTCATCTTTGCTGACTAACCATGAAACCCAGAACATGAAACTGTACAAATTCAAGATCAGAGCAGCATCAGAATACCTACAAACCAAAAATGCTGATCTCAACACTTAACTGATCACAGTTTCATATATATCTGCAGCTTAACTATATGTGTTTTTGTTAAATCTTAAATAATGCTGTGTGTTTACCTTTAAAAGTTTAGTTTTCTATTCTCAGTTTACACCAGTGTGATGAATCATAAAGTTACCATCATGATTATTATTCAAAACCCTTTCACCATGCATATAACATTCATTTATTTATTTAAATCACAGCATTCTGTATTTATGCATTTGCATTTTAAAATCAGTATGTAAAGTCATCTGCTTCTGCCATAATTTATTTAAATATATCTAAAACTTGTGTTTATAGCTTTCCAATATAATGTTACTAAAGAGAAGTTAAATGCTTGAAATGGCTTGGTGACTGGCAGTTCTTAAAATATGAATTCCCAAGGTAGGAAAAATACATTTTTCGCTGCTCTGGTGGATGGAAAAAGTAGCTGTAATTATTCGCAAAGGTGTGACTACACACCCCAGCCATGGAAAATTAGCAACCTGCTTTAAACCCCAAAATAAATGACAAAATATGACCTATGTTTTTGGAAAGATACTTTAGATTACAGTCACATTTAAAATATATCAAACAAAATATTCTCTTTGATCATGAAGGTCACGCACTACGCTGTTTTTACAGCTCGTTCACACAGAACTTGTTTTTACAGCATCATTTTGCATATATACTCTCAGAATAAGTAATAGATTGGATCTATGAACGTAACGTAAGTCCAATTTGGACATATTACATCAACTATTTAATGTGACTTACTGCGTTAGTTGTGTTGCTTCTCTAGTGGTCCAGTCGAAAGTCTGTGAGTCAGTAAACAGAACTTTCATTTTTTGAGAATTATCCTTTTAAGGACACTACCTTTTTGTGTGTAAAAGCTTCATATGCCCTACATCATAACATCGTGGTGATTTTGTGGTCATTTTAAGATGTAAGAGTCACAACTGAAATTGTTTATCGACATTCATTTTTCACAGACTAAGAATATGCTAGTTAAGTTTCAGCCATGCCACATTATCGACTAGCACATAAGAAAAAATGCAGTGTGAATATGCATGTGACAAACAAATTTTGGGGAACTTCAGATGAAGAGCATCAGAGTCTTACAAGCTCATCTGATAAGATGTGCAGGGAAGGAGGATTGTTTGATTATAAGAGGACTGGGATGATATTAGGTTACAGTTTTACCAAACTATACCAGTTGTGTTGACATATTAAACCTAAATGTCACGCAATGTTTCTGGTTTACTGGTTGTCCAATATCAACTGTGAATGTGTTTTCTAAATTCCCAGATTAGTCACAACATAAAGAGCTTCTAACAGTGATTCAGAGCTTTTCTTTTTTTGATCAACAACCAAATGTCTCCATTTTCAAGAACGCTTCAGTCCCTATAGGCCTTAACTAACATGAATATTCATGTAATAAAGGCATCCACACGTGGCTGTTCTTTTTTTTTTTTTGTGCACACTCTTTAAAAGGAAACTGTCTCTATTTAGAGCTTTCAGACAGAATGTTTCTTTCATTCAGGTGTGCATTATCAGTTACATTTAAATGTGCCATCTACAGCAGCACGGATTACATTGATAATGAGCTATTTACTGGTGTTATAGTGACGTCTAGTGGAAGGGAGAGTTGTGTTTGACATGATTAACAGTTGAGAGATGGAAGGACAGAAAAAAAGCTGTAAGTAATGGAATCAGTTCAGTTCTCATCGAAATACGATATGTATTACCTTCTTTGGATTTTGTCTGAAATCAACAAAAAGAGAGGTACAGATTTTAAAATCCCTAATATTATGCATTTTTTATAGGTCATATCACATTCAAATAGTGCTACTTTAATGGCAACAGGAGCTGATCTGAAACACATACAATACAATTAGGACAAATGATAGAGAAAAAAAAAAATAATAAGCATGTTAATAGTGTACATGCTATAATGACAAATTATTTTTGCCAATACATTGTACAATTTTTATAGCAAGTATTATATACATTTTTTATGACAGACAAATGCCACTACTTTATGCAATCATATACCCAGTGCCTAAAGTTGCTAGATACCTATCTAGATAGAACAGGTCAGTATCCAGTTACATCAGTTAACTTTAGCATTCCAGGTGTTAGCTATCATTTGAACATGCACAGCAGCACTATCCACCTAGGAAAAACAAGTTAGTTGACAAATGGCTTGTAAAGACTAACCCCCAAGGATAAGAATTTCCTGCAGGCAGTATCTTCATCTGTCCATATCTGCTTTGACTTCTTTTTAAGACACACCTATTAAGTTAATTATGGAAGGAGGGAGCTGAGCCGGTTTTCTAGTCAGGAAAACAAAGTGAAAATCAATAAAAATCAGGGAAACTGATGATTTCGACTGAAAACATGTGTTACTGTAACATGGGAGCCGATGAGACGTGAGCAGGCTTTTATTCACAGACAGTGACATGGTCATTGCATTGGGTCAAACAATAAAAAACAGGTATATAGAGGGCAAAACACAAGATTAATCCTGAAACAGGCAGAGATAAATCTACAGCAAACGTAATCCAACAGGGCAAAGCAAAGGGAGATAATCCAGGTACACAGGCAGGAATCAGGTAACAATGAGACAAGACTAGACTATGACAACATAATATGGCTCTGTATCACAGCTAACACTGTGAAAGAGAGAAATGCAGAACAATACTTGAGATCAGACAGAAAACAAACACAGAAAGGCTTGGTACGCCGCTAACACTAGGAGAGAGCAAAACACTAAACAATACTCTGCAGCTTGAAACTGATCTAAGTGAGTGTTATATAGTGAATGTGTGATGAGTTACAGCTGTGTGCAATCAGTGCATACAGCTGTGAGTGTGTAATCAGTGTGTTCAGCTGTATGTGTGTAATTAGTGCAATGGATGATGGGAACTGTAGTCCGGGGTGACGTGCAACAGTTAGTGTGGTGCAAAAGTCCATGTAGTGAGTGGGTGACCTCTGGTGGTGAGTGAATGGAAGTTCATAGACCAGATCATAACTTGGCTCTGATTGGTCTAATTGAATGTAGCGTGCTTAAAAGAAAACATTTTTACTGGCAATGACAAGTAAAAGAAATGAAATACAGAGAATAACAAAACAAATAGGCTCCAAAATCTACACAGATATATGTATATATATATAATTATTCATTAACACTACTGTTACTACTAAGGAAGATATGTTAATTAATCAGTATGTAATTGTGTCATACCTACTGAAGAACTACTATTAATTATCTACTAGTTAGGGTTCAAGAAAAATAACTATGAAGTAACTACTAATGAACAGTTATACACAATTTCATTGAATTGTGACCCTTTCATATAAAAGTTATTAGCAGGAGCAGTAGTAGTAGTAGTAGTATGAAAATGCAATATTAATAAATGCAATACATTTTACAGAGGTTTTGCCTGTGTAGTGAATTGTTTTGTGAGTGTGTTTTGTAAGAAATCAACTTCCAGTAGGAACCCCACCACGACTCCAGTGCCTTGCGATAATTACCTTAGTTTTTATATTTTATATATATATAGAACTGTATGTGTGCCTCATCAGCATATACCACATTACCATTAATTCAATTTCTTTATGTAAGGCAAAGCCTGAGGAAAAGTGAAAATACAGGTAACCAATTAGTAATTAATAAATAGTTAAATAATTCTGCAGGACTTATTTTGAACCTGAAACATTATGCCTATTCTAAAGTGAAAATATTGGGAACCTATTAGTAATTAATAAAGAATTATTAGATAATTCCTCAAGAATTACTTAGGACCTGAAACAGTATTCTAAAGTGAAAACATAGGGAACCCATTAGTAATTAATAAAGAATTATCAGATAATTCATATTTTATTCCATTTTAACATGTATACTGCCAACATTTAAACTAATTTAACAAACATTTTATAATCAAAACTTAAACATTTAGAAGCAAACAAAATGCATATTTCTTTTCCATTATAGGCTAATAAGTGGACTTTAACAAAGTTGCTACTGTAGTAGTACTTTGTACTTGTCCTTTTACTCAAGTTATTTTTCTTGAACCCTAACTAGTAGAAGATTAATAGTAGTTCTTCAGTAGGTACACTGTAAAATATTTCCAGGATTTCACAATATATAACTGTAATATTTCACAGGTAATTACATTATTACCACTTCACAGGCTTTAACTGTGATATTTCACAATACCATACCGTATTTAGACTTTTACTGTGAAAATAATGCAGGCGCGGGGCTTTTACAAGAAACTACTGTGAATTCCGTCATTTTCGCGCTGCAACTGCGTCATCTGAGCTCCCCCGGAGCTCCCTGGCCTGATCTCCTTCATGGTCTCACTCGACGGATTCAGTAAGTGTTTAATTTCAAACTTTGTCAATTTGATGACTGTTTTTAATATGAAATTTCATGTTATTTAAAAGTATGAACCAAATTAGCGTTAGTTAAGTTCTGTTTCATGTTTTTGTAACTTAGCTGGAGCAGACTCGCGTCTAGGTTTGAGCGCGCAAATTTGAATGATCAGACGTTGGTTGTGTTAATAAGTGTATAGCTAGTAGTACCATATTAAGTTATTAACTGTGAGGCTTCACGTTAACTACACCGTCAAAATTGAACTATAGCTTTGCTTAATGCTTTTCTTAGTTAACGTTCGTTACTCTAACAGCGCTCTCTTTTCCCACAGCATTTTTCTACCACCGGGAAATAAAGTTATAAGGTAAGCTGTGGCCTTAATGTGTGTATTATGACAGTTATGATCAACTAGATACATTATAGTGTTGTGGATTTGTGCAAAGGTGGAATAAATTAATCTCAAATTAGTAATGTTAGCTAGCTGGGCGTCGTCCATATTTTTCTGCCGTGTGTGTGAAACGGAGCAGCCGTTGTCTGTCTCGTCAACAGAAAAAATAAAGTGCATTTTATTATAAAAAAGATATAGGAAAATAAACGTGTAAATGATGTAAATTGTTGTGTGCAAATGCATTGCCTGGGTAAATCACACACATCTAACTTACTTTGTTGCAGGACTATTCTTGACTGTGTGTTTGTGATGTAAATGATTTTCAGTTGCTGTTAAGTTATTTAAATGGTTGCTGTTTAATTGAATCCAAGTAATGTCACCTTGTTAAAACTGAGCTAACTTTAGTTTTGCTCAGTACTGCAACAGCAGTGACCCACTGAAGGTGATGACTAGGAACTGAAACCTTTTTAATCCCACTTGAATTAAACTAACATCTTTCTTCTCTGTCTTTTTGTTTATATGTGCTTCTTGGGCATCAACCCAGAGACAGGTACAAAATCAAAGAGGCAGAGAGGACACATCAACCAGCAAGTCTGGACACTGATCAGGAAGCTCATTGACTTTGAATGGATGTCAGTCTAATGTAAGTTGTGTTCCAACTTCAGAACAGACTAACGAAACTAACGACTAACGAGTCTTTGTTTTAAGCTAGAATTAGTTATGCAGTAAGATGTTTACTTAAGCTATTAAAGGGTTAGTTTCTCTCAAAAATGTAAAGTCTCATTAATTACACTCCCTCATGATGTTCCAAACAATTTTGTTCAACACAAATTAAGATAATTTTAAGAAGTCCGAGAGCTTTCTGATCTAGCTTATAGACTGCAATGTTATAACCGCTTTGAAGCCCCAGAAAGGTGGCTTGGGAAAAGCACAAAAAAGTCCTGGCACAAAAAAGTCCAGGCAGAAAGCGCTGTCATAAGGATGTAGTGTAACAATGCCCAGTTCCAGGAATGCACTCATATTTTGTTGGTAGTACCAGTTTGCAACAATTATTAGTTAACAGTAAGTTGTTAACAGTTCGGAAAAAAATAAATTATTTGTCGTTACACTACATCTTTATGCAGCGCTTTCTGCCAGGACTTTTACGTGCTTTTCCCAAGCCACTGAAGTGACGTCGACGTCTGGGTTAGCGGTAGCATGAGCCGTCAGGCAAGTGTTATTTAAATAAACTAATGATGTACTTTCAAACTTTCCAAAGCCTTGTTTTATGAGTACAGAACCTATTTGTACTACTGTAGAAGTTTGGCACCATTCTGGGCATTATTAGTGGGGTAATTTACCAGATACAGCCTATGATCCATTAGCGCCTGCACTAAGCCATCCGGCTGATATCTCTAAATAAGCTCTAACTTTAATAATGTTCAACCAAGGGTAAAAAGGCTTCTGGGGGGTGTTTGGCTCGAGGTCATGGTGCAAAGGATTCTAGGTTGATTTTACTCCGAACCATCCCTTTAAGACCTTTATCGGCCGATACCGAGTACCAATCTGATACCAGTGTTAAATTGTTAATATATTCTATTTTCACTGTGATGAAGAGACAGACTTGACTTGAACATTGCATCCCTAGGCAAAACATGGCGAACAGATTCCTATCACCATTCCATGTCTGAAAAAATCTCACTCCATTATTAAAATTAATAGCAAAATATGTTTAGAAATGTAAACGCCATAAAGTAAACTCAAAATTCATCAACAGCATATTATAAATGTAAACAGTACTTATTAAAGGAACAGTTCACCCAAAAAAATTTTTTTTGCTGATAATTTATAGTTTATTTCTTCATCAGAACAGAATTTAAGATTTTTAGGGTTTCATTTCAGGCTAAAGTGAATGGAGCATCCAATGATGGAATGACAATCCAAAATACAAATATAAATTATCAGCAAATTTTAATTTTTAAGTTAACCATTTCTTTGAGTACTGCACATTATTACAAACTGCTCTGAAACCACGAGTCATGAATGAACTCAAACCTGGTGGATGTGCAACAGTTTTCACTTTCAAACGTGCAATTGCATGTCTTAAAACTGTCACTTTTTGAAGTTTAATAATCCCATTTCACTGTATATCGTGACTCCTGTCTTTCCGTCCATAAAATTAAGACTGTTTTTAAAACACCTTGGGTAAGAGGGTAAAATTCCTGTTTCTGCATATCTACCTTCCTGCAGAGTTCAGTCTGATCCAACAAAAGGTAGATATCCAGCTACAGGAATGAGCACTTCTTACCCTAAGGTGTTTTGCATGTGCTGTTGTGGTCAGCAAATAGCAAATTAGAAAAACTAAATGGATTATTGAAAAATAATCCGTGTAAAATATATTCTAATGTTAGACTGTATTTTCAAATATATAACAAAAATAGGGAATCTCTCAGACTTTTAAATGTTTTTTTTTTTTTTTTTTGTGGTCTTAGGTGCTTCCTGGTCATCAACCCTGATACAGGATCTAAATCCAAGAAGAAGCAGGGAGGCATCAATCAGTAAGTGTGTTCTCTGCTGCGCAAACTTGTGGATTTTGAATGGATGGCAACATAATCAGATTTTGTGTTATAGGAGAACTCCGGTCAATTTTAACATTGAGCTAATTTTTTTGTAAATTTGGAGTGCTGTCAATAGAGAGAACAACAACAAAAATCGGTGTTGCCTACACTTTTTATCCTCTTTTTAAAATGTGCACCCTGTTCACTTCAACGGGGCAATGTTTAAACCTGCTTTTACCCTCTTAACATCCTTGATGTGTCATTACAAGTGCACAGCCAATGTGAGTGATTCCTTCAGAGTGAACACGAGTGAATCTGACTGCAGTAGATGTGAAAAATATGAATAAAAATGAAGTTTTTGTTTAGTATATGTTTAGTTACCTATGATCACGCGCGTGAACTCGACAATCGACTACTTTGGACTTCAACCGAAAACTGGATGTAAATACAGGTACGAGCGCTGGCCGAATTAACTTCATTTTTATTCATATTTTTCACATCTACTGCAGTCAGATTCACTCGTGTTCACTCTGAAGGAATCACTCACATTGGCTGTGCACTTGTAATGACACATCAAGGATGTTAAGAGGGTAAAAGCAGGTTTAAACATTGCCCGTTGCCGACTCCTGCCCGCTGTTATGCAATGACTCTTGCAACGTTTGTTATGATATTGTTGTATTAATTTTATTGAAAATAAAATAAATTGTGGAAACTATTGTTTAATCTTTTTTTTACTACTTTTATGTCATCATATTGCATTACTGTATTAAATTGTAAGTTTACAGTTAATTACTGGCTACTGATTGCATTACTTTTAAAGCTGAAACACAATAAATTACTGTTCAAGTTACAGCTGATAACTATATTTATACAGTTATGCACTGTGAAATTACAGTAATGATGTGATATCAATAACTGTGAAATGACTGTACACAACTGTAATTTTACTGTAATTTACATTAAATGTCTTACTGTAAATTACTGTGAAAGTAATGCAATTAGTAGCCAGTAATTTACTGTAAAATCACAGCAGAATTTTTAACAGTGTATGACAGAATTCATTAGTTATTGATTAGCTAACTGTTACTTAACACAATCATAAAATTATATTACATACTGATTAGTTAACACATCTTCCTAGTTAATAGTAGTGAGTTAAGTCTTAATGAATAATCACCTGTTAGTTCTTCAATAATTTCTTATTAGTTATGCAGTAAGTAAGAAACAGTATTCTAAAGTGTTACCCTGTCCTGCAGTTTGCAGCACAGAGAACATTATATCAGCAGACCCTTAGAAACAAGACATTGTTGAGTATAGGCCACAGATTGTGTTTACTGTTAGCTGTTTATCACCACTCTTTTAATATATGTTTATTTAGTTTGAATCCCCACAAATTTTCTTGACCAGAATAACTAATGACTATATTCTGTTGATTTACATTGTCGTCCTTCGCCTGTATTGCTGATGATGTGGTTTTTCATTTACTCTTCACATGTTTGGAGGCACATTTGCAGGTAATGAAATAACGAATAATTAAATAATCTCTCTCGCTCGATGACTTTGACCGTGTCTTTGTGTACTTCTGTTTAGCTGAGTTTCTAAGTTTCTTAAAAGTTGTCAGCATGAACAAATGTAAGTTTGTTATCCTATACCCTATACATAATAAATTAAAAATGTGCTCGAAGACAAATGCCTTATCAGAAAGGCATGACTACCACTGGGTAATAAGAATAAATATTTATTAGACAGATGTTAAGAAATGCAGTTGTTATCATTATTTCACAACTTGCAACTGTGCCTTGCAAATTGCATTTGGCACCAGTATTTCAGGCATGCTTGTGCTGTTTCTTTGTTTTGTCTATTGCTAATAAAACAAAGCAGACAGCATCTGAAAATAATACTATCAACGGGCCTAATTCATTTATAGTGAATCCCTCCCTGTAATATTTATTAGAGATATAGAATATGAAGTATAAGGAAGTTAAAAACAATTTTTGTCACTGAGATCTTTTCTGGAAGTGGCACATCAATTCTACTTCATACCCTCAAAAGAAAAGAAAAAAAAACACACACAAAATAAAACAAGCATCGAATTTCACCACTCTATGACAGAGTAGCAGATTGGTGAATCAACAATACACTCTCAGAAATAAAGGTACAAAAGTTGTCACTGGGGTGGTACCTTTTCAATGTTTGTACCTATTAGGTTCTAATATGCACACTTTAATTACTAATATGCACCTTTAAGGTACCAAAATAAACCCTTTAAGTACAAACATGTACCCTTTGAAAAGATACCGCCCCAGTGACAGCTTTTGTACCTTTATTTCTGAGATTGTAGAATATTAGAGTATTGATTTATTGGAGCCACCTGCCATTTTGTGGTCAGACTTAGATCGCCTGCAGGAACATTTAGTTAATAAATATAACTTCTCAATTACAATTGTGTTAGGTAGGCACTTGTTTGTAAATTGCTTGTCCCTTTTAAGGTTTACTAGGCCTAAATACAAATGGGGAAATCAGTCTGAGACTGCACCTGAAATTGCATATTTACCACTCAAAAAATAGCTTGTTCAGTAAACTTCATTGAATTCAGGAAAACTTTTCCACGCAAAAACAGTAGTTCGGGTCTATTCAACAAGACTAAAAAGTTAAGTTAAACAAATAATATTAAGTTGGTTCATCAAAACATTTGTTTCATTATGTCTGTTTTTGTTTATATATCTATTTCCTCTTAAACTGTCCACCTCCCCCGGCTTCACTTGTCTAGATATGCTACACTATTTTATGATGTCTTAAATGCTCACAGAACTTTTTTGACAGTTGTCATGACTGAAATATACATATCACTGACCTATGTAAATCTCTGCTCTCTTCTTTCTCTCCTCACATCGAGGCTGATGTCTTCAAGCTTCTCCAATTTAACCAACCTACCACTTGCCCTCTGGACCTTATTGCTTATCTTCTATGAGTTATCTCTCCTACACTCACCTGCAGTGGCAGACACCATCAATCCATCACTCCTCACTATGCTTTTCCTCGCCACAATCAAGCAAGCAGAAGAACCTACACTTAACCCCACACTAGTGGAAAATTACAGGCCAGTTTATCTTCTCCCATTCCCATTGACGTGAAGTGACCTTAAAAGAGCATCCATGAGCTTCCAACATGACAACTGCATGTTGTCTTGTAGCTTAGCTTATTTTATAAGTGATATTGCTCTCTACTTAACCAAAAAATAATAAAAGCAGAGAAAACTTCAAATTCCAAATTCAGTTATCTCTTTGTTATCAATCTTGTATCAAATGCCTAGTGCTCTTGATTACAAGACAGAAGTATGCTTATTTCCTGCAAATATGATTTATAAAAATATAATAATGAAAATGGTAACCCCACTTCTCTAGGTATTAAAATATACAAATACAACCCTTGTGTTGTTTTGCTTAATGTAACTGCAATGTCTTTGCATGCTATGTCCATGTTTGTTTATTTATTTAAGTGAAAATTGAGTTATTAAGAAATTCCATGCCAACTAGCAGTAGAGAAGATCGGCTGTGAACGCTCACTGTCACTCAGTCCCTCCAGATCCCCATTCTTGGGACAAATGACCAGCCTGACTGTCTCTGAGTGGATCTCGCTTAGAAAGCCTATTGGACCAGCAACTCAAAATACAAAAACGTCTCGGTTACGTCTGTAACCTCGGTTCCCCGAGAAGGGAACGAGATGATACGTCGATAACGCTTTGGGAACGCATTCTGCGTGAGTGCGTCTGAAGCATCCATGTCAACTAGTCCAATGGCGAGAGTGAGCGTCAGGAGTGACGTCACGACCAGGAATTGATAAAAACCCCAACCGGAGCAACCGGTGTTAGCTTCGACAGTGCCGAAGCAAGTCGATCACAGGAACGAAGGAAGTATGGCAGGGAGACGCATCGTCTCGTTCCCTTCTCGGGGAACCGAGGTTACAGACGTAACCGAGACGTTCCCCATCGAGGGAGAGACGATGCGTCGATAACGCTTTGGAACGAGAATACCCAAACCGCCATATTGCAAGTGCATGAGTGTCAGCCAGAAAAAAACAACGGCTCAAGAATTAAAAACCTGAGACCCGGGAGTAGCGTCCAGGTCTAGGCTATAAAACCTGACGAATGTGAGTGGCGAGGACCAGCCTGCCGCATCGCAAACATCCTGAAGAGAGGCCCCAGATAATAAGGCTCTAGAGGCCGCAATACTCCTAGTAGAATGAGCTCTGACCCCCAAAGGGCACGGTAGGTCAGAAGACTCATAGGCAAGAAGGATAGCCCCAACTATCCACTTACTAAGTGTCTGTTTAGTGGCAGGAAGACCTATCTTAGGTGACCCGAAACAAACAAACAGCTGATCGGATTTCCGAAAAGAAGAAGTCCGATGAACATAAGTGTCCAATGCTTTACAAGGGTTGTAAAGCCTAAATGGCCACCACGTAAACTTTTAAGGTGGATGGACATAGACCAGAAGTGAAGCAGTCTTGTAAAAACTCAAGAACTGAGCCAACAGAGCAGTGGACGGGGTCACACTGATGTTGGTAACACCAAGAAGAAAAAACATTCCATTTGAGTCTATAAAGTTTGCTCGTAGCTGGAGCTCTGGAGCTAAGAATGGTCTCCACAACCTCAGTTGAGAGACCACTCTCTATGAGTTGCGCCCCCTCAGAGGCCACACCCAAAGCTTCCAAATCTCTGGTCGGTGGTGAAATATAGTGCCCTGGCCTGAGATAGAAGGTCTTTCCTGATCGGGATCTCCAAGGGAGGACCGTCGAGGAGATGAATCAGGTCCGCAAACCAGATTCGACTCAGCCAGTGTGTAGCTACGAGAAGTAGACTTACTCCATCCTGGCGGACTCTCTCCAGAACTCCTGGGAGCAGAGCAACAGGGGGAAAGGCGTACAGACGTAGCCTCGGCCACGTCTGTACCATAGCGTCCAACCCCAGGGGGGCTGGATGAGTAAGGGAGAACCATAGTGGACAGTGCGTCATGTACTGAGACGCAAACAGATCCACTTCTGCTTGGCCATAAGATTCCCATATGAGCTCCACCACCTCGGGGTGAAGCCTCCATTCCCCTGACCTCAGCACCTGCCTCGACAGGGTGTCTGCTCCATTATTCTGAGTCCCTGGTATATACATTGCCCCCAGAGAGCGTAATTTTCCCAGTGACCACAGAAGGATCTGGTGCGCTAATTTGCAGAGTGGGCGCGAGCGCAGACCCCCCTGACGGTTGATGTAAGAGACCACCAATGTATTGTCTGTGCGGACCAGCACATGATGGTCCCTCAGGTCTGGCAGGAAGTGCCTCAAAGCTTTGAAGACCGCCATCATCTCCAGGCAGTTGATGTGCCAAGAGTGATGATGGCTCTCCCACAGACCCTATGCTGAGCAGCCTTCCATTACCGCTCCCCAGCCGGTAAGGGAAGCATCTGTCGAGATGGTAACCCGATGACAAAGAGCTCCCAATACCGGACCCTGGGACAGGAACCAGTGTTCTCTCCATATGACCAAGGCGCGGAGACACCGCCGCGTGACCTTGATCATACGAAGTGGGTTTCCCCTCGGGGAGAACCCTCTGGTCCTGAGCCACCACTGTAAAGGTCTCATGCCCAGCAGGCCAAAGGGGATCACATTGGACGCTGCTGCCATGAGACCCAACAATCTCTCGAACTGTTTTGCAGTGCGTGACTGGCCTAGCTTTAGCTCTGATGTGGCTGTGAGGATGTTGGCTACACGAGCGGGCGAAAGAGCGGCTCGCATCGTGACCGAATCCCATACCACCCCAAGAAAAGTGGTCCTCTGTAATGGAGATAGCACACTCTTCTTGTTATTGAGCCTCAAACCCAACTTCTGCATATGAGCGAGGACGACATCTCGATGCCGAACCGCCAACTGTTCTGATTCCGCTAAAATCAACCAGTCGTCCAAGTAATTCAGAATATGTATGCCCTGCAGCCTGAGCGGGGCCAGAGTTGCATCTACGCATTTCGTGAATGTGCGGGGTGAGAGAGCTAGACCGAAGGGAAGTACCCGATACTGGTATTCTTTGCCCCCGAAAGAAAACCTTAGGAACTTCCTGTGCTGAGGGAGGATGGAGATATGGAAGTACGCATGTTTTAGGTCTATCGTGACAAACCAGTCCTCGGATCTGATTTGAGTCACGATCTGTTTGAGTGTCAGCATCTTGAATTTTAATTTCTGAACTGTACGATTCAACAGACGAAGATCTAAAATGGGACGCAGCCCTCCATCCTTTTTTGGAACAATGAAATAACGGCTGTAAAAACCCGATGCCCTGTCGGGAGAATACACCTGCTCTATAGCATTTTTTGCTAAAAGAAATTTCACTTCTTGCTCCATGACCAGAGCCTGCTCGGGATGCACTACTGTGAGCAACACCCCGTTGTAGCGAGGGGGACGAGAACCGAACTGGATTCTGTAACCCTTCTCTACTATCTGCAGGACCCATTGAGATATATTCGGCAGACTTTTCCATTCTGTCAGACATTCTACTAAGGGAACCAGCCTCTCGAGGCTGGCCTCTGGTGTAATTTGAACAGCTAGTGCGGGGACCTGAAGCCGAAACGCAGGAACCACCCGAGCTAACTGCTCTTGAACCCCCCTCAGAGGGAGCGAGCCCGACGCAGCGTCTGGGAGACATAGCGCCAGAGACCCGCTGGAGACCGCTGCGCCCCGAGGCACCAAGGGTGGCGGGGTTGGCAGGATGGCCCCGTGAGAGCACCCGAGACCGGACGGGCACCGTATACTGAGGTGTACACCGCACCGTCTCGATTGGGGCTGCCCTCACAGGTCTGACCCATTTGGCGTCAGGACCTTTTCTTCTGAGCCGAAGCTTTCTTAGTAAGAAGAACTGTCCTCAGATCCGGCTTCTGCTTAGATTGCTTTGGCTGTGAGTGCTGGCTCGGTCCCCGTGATTTTTGAGGAGGAGCGCGAGACGCAACACTCTCTTTTTGAAAAACACGATATGAGGAGCAAGAAGGCTGGGGCTGCCTTGCACGCCCAGCAGCATCAGGAATAGATCGGCGAGGGAGAAAACTTTTAAAAGCTTCAGATTGCTTTTTATTTTCTTGAAATCTTTCAACCACTTCATTCACAGCATCACCAAACAGACCTTCATGAGAAATGGGAGCGTCTAAAAGAAAAGATCTATCTTTATCTTTAATATCTGAAAGATTAAGCCAAAGGTGTCTTTCTGTAGAAACCAAAGCAGCCATAGATCTACCAATAGCACGTGCTGTTTCTTTAGTCGCCCTGAGAGATAAATCCGTAGCCCGACGAAGTTCGCGAATTTCGTCACGGCTGACTCCCTCACTGTTATCTAACTCCCCCAGCAGCTCAGCCTGATAAGCCTGAAGCAAAGCCATAGAGTGAAGGCAAGCTCCAGCCTGACCTGCTGCTGTGTAAGCTTTACCCACTAAATTAGATGTGATCTTTAAAGGCTTCGTGGGCAAAGTCGGGTTCTTAATAGATGACGCTGAACCAGGGGAAAGATATCTCGCGAGCGTCTGTTCCGCCCGGGGCTTCGCTTCATAACCATTTTCTTTCAGCTCTCTTATATCAGAATAAATGCGCACTTGAGGGCTGAAAAGACTTGATGAATATGGCTTATTCCACGATCTAGACAGCTCACTGTGAAGGTCAGGGAAAAAAGGCAGACCCTGTGATGTAGGAGATGTTTTAGAAGACAGAAAACGTTCGTCTAATTTGCTTTTAGGACGAGCGCTCTGTTTATCAGATGGCCAAGATATATGTAACTTATCTACAGCTCGTGTTAATACATCAACCAACTCCTCATATGCTGGGGAAAGAGGTGGCGAATCCTCTTCCCCCCTGATTGTGTCACCTTCACTGCCCGTTACATCTAACTCCTCGGAGCTAGAGCAGCGAAGCAATGAGCTCTCCCCCCGGGCGGAAGAAGGCGCGGGGTGGGCTTCCGACACCGGAGTTTGAGCTGGATCTCCCAGGTAAGGGAGGAGAAAGAGCCCTCGGACCTGTCTCCAACCCCGCTGAGAGATCCATTTGCGAACCCCAGGAATGCATTCTCCGTTCTGCCTCGGCAGAAGCGGGTCCTGCACCCTGAGGAGCGCGAGGCTCGCCGCTCTTCTCATCAAAGAGTGACAAGCGGGAGCGGAGCATGCGAAGCGAAAGCTTCTCACAATGCGGGCAATCAGTCTCCTCGAAGGCTGATAAGGCATGCTCCACTCCCAAACAAACACAAAGCTCGTGTGTATCTGTCACACCCAGGGGCTGGCTATGCTTTAACTAAGCCACACCCCTTCTCAACTTCCACCTCGAGGAGGTCCCCAAACCCGACCCAATGGCCAAACAACACGAGAACAAGTAAGTGATAAAACAATCTTTATTTAAATATCTAAAAATAGCTTGGGGAATAGGGAAAGGGCAATTAAAACTAAACTCTGACTCGGCCCTCCAGATGGGCTATGGCCGGGAAGAGGTCAGGGAGCAAGGGGGCCACGGGGATCCGGGGCGTGGGACTCGGGCCCCGGCCTGAGTCTTAGGTATCCGTAGCGCCCTCCTTCTTCCTCCTCTTCGCTGAATACAGCTCACGGTAAGTACTGGTTCACACAGTTCGTTCTCGAGGTGCTCACTCTCTTTCTCTTCCTCCACAGGCAACGGCTGGGACACACAGGCACAGTTAGTTCAGCTTGGTTCTGCTCTCACCTCTTCGCTGATTACAGCTCACAGTAAGTACTGGTTCACACAGTTCGTTCCTTGGGTGCTCACTCGCTTTCTCTTTCTCCACAGGCAGCGGCGTAAGTACAGGTTTCCTCAGTCTCTCCTCGTGTTACCCACTCTCTCTCCTTTTCTCTCCACAGGTATCAACTTGGGCACAATAGCACAGTTAGTTTGCTTTGAATGGCTCTCACCTCTGGGCTGGACACAGCGTACTGTAAGTACAGGGTTCGCTCTATTCCTCCTCGTGTTATTCACTCTCTCTCTCCTTTTCTCTCCACAGGTATCAACTTGGGCACAATAGCACAGTTAGTTTGCTTTGAATGGCTCTCACCTCTGGGCTGGACACAGCGTACTGTAAGTACAGGGTTCGCTCTATTCCTCCTCGTGTTATTCACTCTCTCTCTCCTTTTCTCTCCACAGGTATCAACTTGGGCACAATAGCACAGTTAGTTTGCTTTGAATGGCTCTCACCTCTGGGCTGGACACAGCGTACTGTAAGTACAGGGTTCGCTCTATTCCTCCTCGTGTTATTCACCTCTCTCTCCTTTTCTCTCCACAGGTATCAACTTGGGCACAATAGCACAGTTAGTTTGCTTTAAATGGCTCTCACCTCTGGGCTGGACACAGCGTACTGTAAGTACAGGGTTCGCTCTATTCCTCCTCGTGTTATTCCCTCTCTCTCCTTTTCTCTCCACAGATATCAACTTGGGCACAATAGCACCGTTAGTTTGCTTTGAATGGCTCTCACCTCTGGGCTGAACACAGCGCACTGTAAGTACAGGTTTCCTCTGTTTCTCCTTGTGTTACTCACTCTCTTTCCTTTCCTCTCCACAGGTATCAACTTGGACACAAAACACAGTTACTCTGCTTTGGATGGCTTTCACCTCTGGGCTGGACACAGCGTACTGTAAGTACAGGGTTCGCTCTATTCCTCCTCGTGTTATTCACTCTCTCTCTCCTTTTCTCTCCACAGGTATCAACTTGGGCACAATAGCACAGTTAGTTTGCTTTGAATGGCTCTCACCTCTGGGCTGAACACAGCGCACTGTAAGTACAGGTTTCCTCTGTTTCTCCTTGTGTTACTCACTCTCTTTCCTTTCCTCTCCACAGGTATCAACTTGGACACAAAACACAGTTACTCTGCTTTGGATGGCTTTCACCTCTGGGCTGGACACAGCGTACCGTGCTATCTCCGGAGATCTGAAGCACGCTCACAACATATACTGTACTGAACTAGGCTAGGACCAGCAATCTCCTTGTCCTCCCACGCCGAAGTGCGTGAAGGCGGGGGTTTATCTGACAGGACACACGGCAATACACAGCAGCCCACAGCAATATACAGCACCACGTCAAAATTATAGGTTTTCACAGCACGAAGACTCACCCACCACACTCAGTGTACGGAAAGGACACCCGTCTTCCTTCACTTCGCTTGGTTCGGATCTGGCGATGGAATATGCGGCCTAGCTAGTGATGTCGTCGTTGTGACTACTTCAATAAGTATTCCTTCGGCTCTCCCACCACACTATATTAGGGGTAGGGCCGCCCTCCTCCTCCTGGAGAGATCTACACAACGCCAGGTCAATATACAGGGCACTTTCGACTGGCTCTTAGTACTCACATCAATGCCACTTCCAATCCCCTTTTTCACGTCGTCTCAGTTCGCCGTATAATCTGTTCACTTCTCAACCTTTAAGGTTCGCGATGTCTTCACAATCATACAATTCCAGCCTGAGGGAGAGAGAGAGTTAGACAGCTACCAGCAGCGTACCAAGACGGGCACAACCCAGTGCTTCACACACACCAAAAAGAGCTTCCCAGACTGGGAAATAACTTGGCCTTAAGTACTGCCTTGTCCAGCGTATCCTCCAATCACCAACCGCTGTCCCTAACTAGGCACAGGTGCATCGAATTCCCTGATTTTCCTTCTTACGGCGCTACCGGAAGTTCCGGTGTTCTGTTTTTCCGGTCCGGGCGGAAACGCTTCCGGGCGGAACCAAACTTCCCGAATTTTGGTTCCGCCCCTAAAGATCGTCACCTTGTGACATCCTCCCCCGCCAATCCGTTCTAGTCCCTAGAACGTCCTCGGGCTGTCCACTCCCCATAGCGGGCAGGGGGTCGGCCTCGGTTCTCTCGCTGGGATCGTCTCACTGGTGAATCGGGCTCAGCTTGTTCAGGGGCTGCTTCTGGTTCTCTCGGGGCGATCGGGGGTGGTGCCACCACGGGTCTCCCTGGTACCACAGCCCAACCTTCAATCCAGGGGGCCGCTGGTACAGGTTCCGTGGGGACTTCTTCCACGGCTTCAGGGTAGTTAGGGCATGGGCGAATCATGTTCCGGTGCACCACACGGTCGGGGCCTGACTTCCCTTCTGGCCGGATGGTATAGACCGGCTGCCCCGGCCTCTGCTGCCGGCAGACTACATAAGGGGTGGCCTCCCAACGGTCACTCAGTTTCCCCTTCCCCTGCCGCCGATTATCTCTCACCAACACCCTCTCTCCTGGCAGTAGAGGGGCTTCTCTAGCAGTCCGATCATACAACCGCTTACTTTTCTCTCCTGCCGTCTGTATCCTTTTCGACACCTGCTCGTAGGCGAAATGCAAGCGCTGGTGATGGCGCCCCACCCACTCCGTTACACTTGCTTCCTCTTGGTCGGCTATCACTCCTAGGACCAGGTCAGTAGGCATTCGTATGTGTCTGCCAAACATCAGGTAAGTGGGAGCGTAACCCGTAGTACTATGTATACTGTTGTTATAGGCCTGTAGGAGGTTTGGCAAGGCACTCACCCAATCGTCCTGCCGTTGTTGGTCCAAGGTCCCCAGCAGCCCCAATAGGGTCTGATTGAATCTCTCACAGCCGCCGTTCCCCTGAGGATGATACGAAGTGGTGTGAGTTTTCGTGCAACCGTACAACTGGCATAGTTCTCTAATTACCCTGGACTCAAAGTTGGCTCCTTGATCGGAGTGCAGAAACTCCGGGCATCCGAACGTCTGGAAGACGGCCCGCCATAAAACTGTAGCGGTGGTGGTTGCAGTCTGGTCGAGGGTGGGGATAGCCCAAGCGTACTTTGTGAACAAATCCGTTATTACCAAGATGTTCTGGTAGCGATCTCGTGGTCGGCCCAGTGTCAAGAAGTCCATAGCCATGATATGAAGGGGGGCCTTCGCATGGATGGGTACCATTGGCGCTCGGACCTCCCGTCTGGACTTAAACAATATGCATCTCGGGCAAGCTTGAATTAGGGCGTGCACCGATGCCTCTAGCCCGGGCCAAAAGAAGAATCTCCTAAGCAGGGACACGGTCCTCTCCTGTCCCTGATGCCCCAACTGGTTGTGGTACGCCGAAACTAAAGCCGTTACCTCATCTGCGGGTACCACGATCTGGCGTACTTCTTCGCCCAACTTCGGGTCACTGACCCTTCTGCACAAAACGCCATCTCTCAGCTCCAGCCTGTCCCATTGCCCCAGCAGCCTCCTCCCAGTATCCGTCTGGGCTAACCTCTCCGCTGGCGTCAGCCGTCGGCCCTGTTCCAGCCATTCTCTTACCAGCCGCACATCTTGATCCCTGGCCTGTCTCTCCCTCCACCGACGGGGATCCCATCCCCAGTTCTCAGGCACGGCCTCTTGTCTGCTGCCTGGTGCCTCTACTGCTCCTACCATATAGCCCTCCTCCGGGCTGGCCCCTCCGGGGCTTTCCGCTTCGGGCAGCCTTGAGAGGACGTCCGCGTTCGTGTGTTCACGCCCTGGTCGGTACTGTAGTTGATAGTCAAAGTTGGCCAGTTGGGCCACCCACCGCTGCTCCACGGCTCCCAGCTTCGCCGTCTGTAAGTGTACTAATGGGTTATTGTCTGTAATGATCGTCACCTTGGCACCCCAGAGGTAGTCTTTAAATTTCTCACTTAGGGCCCACTTCAACGCCAGCAGCTCCAATTTGAAAGAACTATAGTTCGCATCGTTCCTCTCGGCTGGGTGGAGGCTCCGGCTGGCGTACGCGATGACCCTCTCAACTCCGTCCTGCCGTTGAGCCAACACCGCTCCCAGCCCGAGATTGCTGGCATCTGTATACAAAAGGAATGGTTTTGTGAAATCTGCGTATGCCAAGATAGGGGCCTGTAGCAGCTCCTGCTTCAATGTCTGGAACGCCGACTCACAATTTGCATCCCAGTCTACGTTGGGCGACCCCCGGCCCCGGTTACGACCTGTGCCAACCAGCAACTGATTAAGGGGTTTAGCAATTTTTGAAAAGTCCTTTATGAAACGCCTATAGTATCCCACAAATCCTAAAAAGGATCGCACTTGCCTCACTGTCCTCGGGGCCTTCCAGTCCTTCACGGCCGATACCTTTCCAGGATCTACGGACACTCCAGCCGCACTGACCACGTGGCCCAGAAAGTTGACTTCTCTCCGTAGTAAGTGACACTTATTGGGCTGTAGTTTCAATCCGTACTTCTCCATGGCCCGAAAGACTTCCTCGAGGTGCCTCAGGTGTGAATCAAAATCTGGGGAGTAGACAATCACATCATCCAGGTAAACTAATACTGACTCCATTAACTGACCTCCCAAGCACCGCTGCATCAGCCGCTGGAAGGTGGCCGGAGCGTTACAGAGCCCGAAAGGCATCCGGTCCCATTCAAATAGTCCAAACGGGGTTGTAAAGGCAGTCTTCTCCCGGTCTGCTTCGGCCACCTGCACCTGCCAGTAGCCACTGGCCAAATCTAGGGTAGAGTACCATGCCGACTGCGTGAGGCTGGCAAGCGAATCTTCGATCCGTGGCAAAGGGAAAGCGTCTTTCTTAGTCACGAGGTTCAGCTTACGGTAGTCCACGCAGAATCTCCAAGCCCCCGTCTTCTTTTGCACCAGCACTATGGGGGCCGCCCACGGGCTGCTGCTTTCCCTAACAACTCCTTGCTTCAGCATGCCTTGCAGGAGTGTACGTACCTCGGTATACAAAGTGGGCGGAATTGGGCGATACCTCTCCCGGCTGGGCCCTGCATCCCCGGTAGGTATATGATGTTGTACCACCTGGGTGCATCCGTAGTCTTCGTCGTGGGTGGCGAACACATGCTGCCATCTCCGAAGGAGGGCCTGTAACTTCTGTGTCTGTGCTTGCTCTAAATCCTCCCCTTGTAACGACTCACCCGCCAGGTGGCTCGGCACACTCCTCTCCATACCACCCCATGGGGTGTCTACTTGTGTCAGGGCCACCTCGATGACAGTGGGGCACACCTGACGAAAACTAATATCCCTCTCTTCCCTTACTTGGTGGGATGTAACCGTTGTCAGACGGGCTAATCGTTGGTGCCGATGTAGTTGCACCGCGTATGGATGTACATTCCGTATCCTCACGGGGACTCTCCCCCGCCGGACCGTCGATAATCCTCGTGCCACTTCCACTTGTGGACAATCCACATGGGGCTCCACCAGCACCCACTCTTCTGGGCCCGCTCTTCGGGGCGGTACTCGCGCCCACACAACAGCCTCACTTTTTGCGGGGACAGACAAAGCAAAACGACACATCACTCTTCCTACCTCTTCCTGTTCCCTGCGGACTTGGCTCATTTGCACCCTTCGACAGTCAGCTACCACACACTCCCACTTGGGCCTCTCTGCAGGTGGTATCTTCGATACGGGCCTAGCCCGAAATAGCTCTTCCCAGCAATCAGCGAGGACATTCATGCCCAACAGGGCTCGATGTACACCCAGACAATGGTCTTGCACGATAATCACACCTTTCTGGGGGACCATCACTCCGTGAACCTCTAGGTCCGTCAATCGGTAGCCAATATATGGGATGTCGAGGCCGTTTGCGCCCTTCAGAGTAAGCCAGGGGGCCTCCGCCCCTGGTGCCCCTTGTTTCCCAAACACTTCTTCGGATAAACTCTCAGCAAACAACGTCACTTGGGAGCCTGTGTCTACCAGGCATTGAATCTCCTTGCCGCACACTCTCACCTTCGCCACGGGGCTACGCCCAATCATCTGGCTCCTAGAGCCATATCCTCTTCCAGGGTCTTCTCGAGGGGTCCCGGCCACACGACCCACAGTGGCCGGCCGACCTAAAAACCCCCTTCTGACGCCCTGCGGGGCCCACACTGACGGCTATAGTGACCTGGTTTGCCACAGCGGTTACAGATGGGTCGCCCTTGCTCGTCCCATTCGAAACGGGGCCGGTTAAAGTGGTTCGGGCGCCTGAACGGCTCTCGGCCTCCCTCTGAGTACACTCGGTCTCGGGGCGCCGGCCGTGGTTCCTCCCGCGCCCGTCCTTGGCGCAATTCTCCTACGAGGGCTTTAGACAGTTCAGACATCTGATCGCGGACATCTTTCAAAAGTTCAGCCTTCAGTGCTTGCTTCCAGTCAGGGCCTCCGGGTTGTGCTGGTGCTACTTCACTGACAACCGCACACACTGGGGAACCACTCACCTCAGTCTCATCACCTTCCAGGGCCAGTGCCTCTTTCTTCAGATCTTCGAACGTAAGACCCGGGTCCCTTCGAAACTGGATACGTAGGCTCTGTCTCACCGGACCCTCCTTCAACCCCAGAAGAAACTGGTCCCGCAATAGAGTCTCTCCATCTCCCAACCCGTGGTCCCGACGGGTCTGTAGTCGGGCGAATTGCTCTCGCAACCTCAGGGCGAAAGCTCTAATCGGTTGGCGGGGGCCCTGCTTACAATTGAAGAACTGGGAGCGAAGGACAGCTACGGGGGTGTGGTCACCATACTGTTCAGTGAGGAACTGGAACACGGTTTGGGCGTTAGCTCTAACGGCTTCGGGGGCGGCATACACCTCTCGCCGCGCTTCTCCATCCAGGGAGTTTAACACAAATTGAAGCCGCTGGGCTGCACTAAGGCCCTGTAGGTCGGCCAAGTACTCTAGTTGAGCCTTCCATTCAAACAATCGTACCTCGGATTCTGTCCCCCCATATTTTTGAATCCAGGGGCTCCCCATAAAAACGGGCATGGCACGGGGTTGGGCTGAAAGCCCCGCGTTGTCGGTCATTGGACGACCTTGGTTACTCAACTCGAGGTGGAAACCCTGCCGACTACGCCAAAACTGTCACACCCAGGGGCTGGCTATGCTTTAACTAAGCCACACCCCTTCTCAACTTCCACCTCGAGGAGGTCCCCAAACCCGACCCAATGGCCAAACAACACGAGAACAAGTAAGTGATAAAACAATCTTTATTTAAATATCTAAAAATAGCTTGGGGAATAGGGAAAGGGCAATTAAAACTAAACTCTGACTCGGCCCTCCAGATGGGCTATGGCCGGGAAGAGGTCAGGGAGCAAGGGGGCCACGGGGATCCGGGGCGTGGGACTCGGGCCCCGGCCTGAGTCTTAGGTATCCGTAGCGCCCTCCTTCTTCCTCCTCTTCGCTGAATACAGCTCACGGTAAGTACTGGTTCACACAGTTCGTTCTCGAGGTGCTCACTCTCTTTCTCTTCCTCCACAGGCAACGGCTGGGACACACAGGCACAGTTAGTTCAGCTTGGTTCTGCTCTCACCTCTTCGCTGATTACAGCTCACAGTAAGTACTGGTTCACACAGTTCGTTCCTTGGGTGCTCACTCGCTTTCTCTTTCTCCACAGGCAGCGGCGTAAGTACAGGTTTCCTCAGTCTCTCCTCGTGTTACCCACTCTCTCTCCTTTTCTCTCCACAGGTATCAACTTGGGCACAATAGCACAGTTAGTTTGCTTTGAATGGCTCTCACCTCTGGGCTGGACACAGCGTACTGTAAGTACAGGGTTCGCTCTATTCCTCCTCGTGTTATTCACTCTCTCTCTCCTTTTCTCTCCACAGGTATCAACTTGGGCACAATAGCACAGTTAGTTTGCTTTGAATGGCTCTCACCTCTGGGCTGGACACAGCGTACTGTAAGTACAGGGTTCGCTCTATTCCTCCTCGTGTTATTCACTCTCTCTCTCCTTTTCTCTCCACAGGTATCAACTTGGGCACAATAGCACAGTTAGTTTGCTTTGAATGGCTCTCACCTCTGG
Organism: Carassius carassius; assembly: GCF_963082965.1. Classification (NCBI taxonomy): domain Eukaryota; kingdom Metazoa; phylum Chordata; class Actinopteri; order Cypriniformes; family Cyprinidae; genus Carassius; species Carassius carassius. The sequence goes on from NC_081772.1 coordinate 22,361,728, forward strand.
GCTGGACACAGCGTACTGTAAGTACAGGGTTCGCTCTATTCCTCCTCGTGTTATTCACCTCTCTCTCCTTTTCTCTCCACAGGTATCAACTTGGGCACAATAGCACAGTTAGTTTGCTTTAAATGGCTCTCACCTCTGGGCTGGACACAGCGTACTGTAAGTACAGGGTTCGCTCTATTCCTCCTCGTGTTATTCCCTCTCTCTCCTTTTCTCTCCACAGATATCAACTTGGGCACAATAGCACCGTTAGTTTGCTTTGAATGGCTCTCACCTCTGGGCTGAACACAGCGCACTGTAAGTACAGGTTTCCTCTGTTTCTCCTTGTGTTACTCACTCTCTTTCCTTTCCTCTCCACAGGTATCAACTTGGACACAAAACACAGTTACTCTGCTTTGGATGGCTTTCACCTCTGGGCTGGACACAGCGTACTGTAAGTACAGGGTTCGCTCTATTCCTCCTCGTGTTATTCACTCTCTCTCTCCTTTTCTCTCCACAGGTATCAACTTGGGCACAATAGCACAGTTAGTTTGCTTTGAATGGCTCTCACCTCTGGGCTGAACACAGCGCACTGTAAGTACAGGTTTCCTCTGTTTCTCCTTGTGTTACTCACTCTCTTTCCTTTCCTCTCCACAGGTATCAACTTGGACACAAAACACAGTTACTCTGCTTTGGATGGCTTTCACCTCTGGGCTGGACACAGCGTACCGTGCTATCTCCGGAGATCTGAAGCACGCTCACAACATATACTGTACTGAACTAGGCTAGGACCAGCAATCTCCTTGTCCTCCCACGCCGAAGTGCGTGAAGGCGGGGGTTTATCTGACAGGACACACGGCAATACACAGCAGCCCACAGCAATATACAGCACCACGTCAAAATTATAGGTTTTCACAGCACGAAGACTCACCCACCACACTCAGTGTACGGAAAGGACACCCGTCTTCCTTCACTTCGCTTGGTTCGGATCTGGCGATGGAATATGCGGCCTAGCTAGTGATGTCGTCGTTGTGACTACTTCAATAAGTATTCCTTCGGCTCTCCCACCACACTATATTAGGGGTAGGGCCGCCCTCCTCCTCCTGGAGAGATCTACACAACGCCAGGTCAATATACAGGGCACTTTCGACTGGCTCTTAGTACTCACATCAATGCCACTTCCAATCCCCTTTTTCACGTCGTCTCAGTTCGCCGTATAATCTGTTCACTTCTCAACCTTTAAGGTTCGCGATGTCTTCACAATCATACAATTCCAGCCTGAGGGAGAGAGAGAGTTAGACAGCTACCAGCAGCGTACCAAGACGGGCACAACCCAGTGCTTCACACACACCAAAAAGAGCTTCCCAGACTGGGAAATAACTTGGCCTTAAGTACTGCCTTGTCCAGCGTATCCTCCAATCACCAACCGCTGTCCCTAACTAGGCACAGGTGCATCGAATTCCCTGATTTTCCTTCTTACGGCGCTACCGGAAGTTCCGGTGTTCTGTTTTTCCGGTCCGGGCGGAAACGCTTCCGGGCGGAACCAAACTTCCCGAATTTTGGTTCCGCCCCTAAAGATCGTCACCTTGTGACATATCCCCACCCGTTAAATAACGCGGGTAGGGAGAAGCACACGGTTTGAATATTTGCTTCGCCATGATATATAAACTTTGAACAAGACAACAGTAAATATGACAGACAGGTTTGACACAGATCGCTTGCTGAGGCACAGAAAGCTAACACCGGTTGCTCTGGTTGGGGTTTTTATCAATTCCTGATGATGATGATAATATAATTATGTGTTCCATCCAAATACAGTAGCCTATGTTTTAAACTATAATATTGAGGAATGAATGGCACTGAATTGATGAAAAAGTAAAAAAATAAAATAAAATAAAGTAATTTTCCTTGTCATTGGATTTAAATACTTGTTATACACTTCTCTGGCTGTTCAAAGACATTTGAACCATTATAGTCTGATGGACAGAGACTGCTTTTGCAATTTTAGTAATTTTGCCTTTTATACTTTTTTTTCTTCAGATATATCTGCAAATGTTAGCACTAGGTTATAAGTTAGATTAAAGTATACATAATTGAAGAGTTCAGATGCAAAAGCCTCTAAATGCCATCTGAAATTTTCATCTAAAATTAAGATTTTTATCAGGCTCCTATATTTATGTTCAGTTATTTCACTTTAATAGCCTGGAAAAGGACCTGCACATTGCCATTAAAGTAAAATGACTCAACCTAAGCATAGGAGCTTGACAAAAATCCTAATTTTAGATGAAAATTTCAGATGGCACTTAGAGGCTTTTGCATCTGAACTCTTCAATTGCTGTCCAATGAAAAGCACATAATTCCACCTTTGGCAATTTTAATGGAACAGACAGAGGAGTTTATATATATATATATATATATATATATATATATATATATATATATATATATATATATATATATATATATATATATATATATATATATATATATATATATATTACTATTATTAGTAATAGTTATATTACTAAATGTGACTGATTTTGTTCTTTCTCTTTTGTATGGGTTTCAAATAAAATGCATTAAAAACAATATGAGATTAATTGGAAATCTAGTTCAATTAGTCTTTTGATTCTGAACAACCACATTGTAATGCTGAGGATGAGGGAGGGCATGATCCAAATACAGCACAAACTTTATTACACCTCAAAACATTGCAGCCATCAAATGATCAAGACCTGACAAACAAGCTTGCCAGATCTGCATAACAAAACCAGACCAATTGGTACATGAAACTAGCCAAAACTAGCCTAATTGTGCTCGGGGGAAAATGACTATCAAAATCACTGCAAATGTGAATTATAGGGGGTCAAAGCCTCCTTCCAGGGTGTTCCACCTCAGTCAAAATCAATAAAAGTCTTGGTTCAATAAAAATGAACGAAACTTTTCAAAGATTCGTTTTCGCTAATCGTGGATTCTGAATGCATTGCCACAGATTTTGTTTACGCTTCACATTTAGTCTTTTTTTGGTGTTTTGACACAAACTTCTCGTGGGGGCGGGCTTAACAGTGATCTACTTTGATTGGATAGTGAGCTTTTGATGGACAGGTTCTCTCTGACCGGGAAGTACACGCTCTAAAAAAACACTGGGTTAAACCCAATTTGGGTTGGTATTAACCCAAGGGCTGGGTAAATATAGGATAGAATCCATCTTGGTTTAATTTTACCCAGCAAATTAGGTTGTTTATTTAACCCAGCATAAGGGGTTGATTTAACCCAGATGAAGTTTATTAATTTTTACTATATTAATTGCTTATTTTTTTACTTCATACATTAAATAATGTTTACAGATTAATTTAAATTCTCTAAATTTTTCTAAAATAATCCACACATAATCCACAAAACTGTTTGGATATTAACTTCCTTTATTTTCCTTTAATTATCATTTACAGCATTTTTTATATAGTTTACAGAAAGGCTATACATATTGCCCATAAAGGCTATACATATTGCCCATATTTAAACTCATATAACAAACAATAAAGCTAAAAATGAAACGTTAAACAGAAGTAATTTACGTGTTATTAACCAGTCTCTGTTGTTCTGTTTTCACCGTAACTGCGCTGCATCGCGCTGGTTCTCGAGCCCGAGCTGGAGTCGTGTTCGGCGAGGAACTTCTCACACCTGAGGCCCCCCCCTGTGTTTCACTCATACAGCCAAAATATACTGCGATTGCCTTTATAACCGGCCCAAAAACAAACAGTAAACAGCTCTGAGGGAATATTTGTATTCTGTATCTTTATGAATAAAATAGTTTATTTTATGCTAAGCATCAGGCTTTTCCATCACTCGAAAAGGCAGCGACACTCGTTAAAGGTGATTGATTGATATTCAGCACAGTAATGATTTTATAGATAAAGTAAAATTTATACAAACCTGTATTTTACCAACGAATGCATCAATTTGATGGTGCTAAAAACTGCTCTCTCCAGAAGAGAAGTAAATACACGCGATAAATAACTCAACCGCTGGGTTAAGTCTGACCCAGGATCTGAGTAATACAAAAACTACCCAAACATTGGGTTGTTACATTTGACCCAGGAGCTGCAAAATAACCCAAACACTGAGTTGTTACGTTTGACCCAGGAGCTGGGTAACACAAAAACTGCCCAAACACTGAAAACATAACCCCAAAAAATAGCCCAAAAGTCTCAACCCAGCATTTGGATTAAAAAAATAACCCCAGATTTTTTAGAGTGCAGACCCCACACAGACTCAGCCAATAATTGCAAAGGGGCAATGGCCCTAGGCACCGGGTGGCGGGATTAAAATAACAACAAAAGCAACAAATTGTTAATTATTAACTTGCCTCAAGTCCATATATGTAACTAATTCCATTAATGCTTTACTTTATAATTCCAGAATTTATATTCTGATGTTAGACTGCACTGAACACATAGATAAAATCTAGATCTATAGCAATACTACGCAATAGTAAATCGAAGGAACGCAATAGTAATCATGTGCATGTTTTAGTACAGTGAGGGAATGAATTAGTAAATCAAATTAGTTTTTTCTTGCATGTCATGTGCAGCGCTCCGTAGATTTCTCAGTGAATCACTGCTGTAATTTTGATAAACATAAACTGAACAATACAAACAGCTGCTTTCTTCAGTTCAGACTCAGGAAGTGAAGTTTACACCACCAAGGCCATTTTCTTGTCTGAGATATGGGTGATGGATAAAGGCCCCATCAGGGATAAATTAACCTGTGTAACTGCGCAGATGCAGTTCGATCATTGGGATGCAAGGACACAGCCTCTGTCACATTGTCACTGACTTAATGTGTTTACTATTCACACAGGATAGTAAAATACTCAAGTTCAGAGCACCAAAGGTGATTTACACACAGAACATGACAAAAAATAAAATAAAATATACATACCTGGGACATAACAGGACCATAGGTTTGTAAAATTGCAGCTCTATGATGCATAACATAGTTTCAGTGTTTAAAAGCAGGCTATATGGCTTTTGGACTGTTTGCAGTTGACAGGGACAGGTCTATTTTTATAGCAGTTAAACTCTCAGTACTCTTAACAGTGTCAGGAACATGCTCAGGTTCTGAACTGTGTTAATCATTGACAGATCACTCTGAAACAGTCATCTCATGAGGGATGTCTGAAGCTCCATCACAGTTGGTATCCTGCATTTCATTTCTTTTATGTGTTCCATCCATTTGTAGTAACCATTCTGATGTCTTTGAAACAGGATCAGTATTGTCCTTCAGAGCAGAATCAAGGGCACTACCACGGGTAGCACAGTAGGAATTTGATCAAACAGATTCCTATTCATCATCCCAGGTTAATAAATTCACTGGAAGCAAGAGATTTCTGTCCACTGCTTTTTCTCTGTGAGAAACTTTCAACTTTCTTCATGCCTTTCACTCCACGATTTGCCAGCAGAACTCTATCTGCTACTGCTAAGGGTGTACCTCTGGACTTTCAATTGTAAATGATGACATGATGGTTCTGTTCTTTGAGACTGTGTTTCCAGGCATTTTCAGCAGGTGGGCTCAAGTCCCATCCTTGAATACCTATCCTTTGCCATTGATGTCTTCAGCATTCGAGAGGTTACAGGGAGCATCCATCTTCACAAAATTGGATTTACGTAATGCTTATCATTTGGTCCGCATCAGGAAGGGGGATGAGTGGAAAACCGCCTTTAACACCCCTAGAGGGCACTTTGAATATTTGGTGATGCCGTTCAGGCTTTCCAACTCGGCAGGGGTTTTCCAAGCACTCGTGAATGACATGTTGAGAGACATGGTAGATCAGTTTATATATGTTTACCTGGATGACATACTGATTTTTTCTTAATCTCTCCAGGAACATGTGCAACATGTCAGACGAGTGCTCCAACGATTACTTGAGAATAGTCGTTTTGTCAAGGCGGAGAAATGCATATTCCATGCAGAGTCGGTTCCCTTCCTAGGATATATAGTCTCATCTGAGGGAATACGTATGGATCCTGACAAGGTTAAGGCTGTGATAGATTGGCCAAGTCCAGATTCCCGTAAGGCCCTACAGCAGTTTCTGGGGTTCGCCAATTTTTATCGTTGTTTTATTCGTAATTTCAGCCAACTAGTCTCACCTCTGACTGCCTTGACCTCCCCCAGTACTCCATTCAGGTGGTCGAATACAGCCGAAACTGTATTTTCCAACCTCAAGAGCCGCTTCGTTTCGGCTCCCATCTTAATAGCCCCTGACCCCACACGGCATGTCGTGGTGGAGGTCGACGCATCAGAGATGGGAGTAGGTGCAGTTCTTTCCCAACGTGCTGCCTCAGACGAAAAGATGCATCCCTGCACGTTTTTTTCACATCGTTTATCTCCTGTTGAATGTAATTATGACATTGGTAACAGAGAATTGTTGGCCGTCAAATTAGCATTAGAGGAGTGGGGTCACTGGTTGGAGGTGTCAGGGGTACTTTTCATCGTTTGGACCGATCATAAGAACTTAGAATACATTAGAACTGCCAAAAGACTCAATTCCAGGCAGGCTCGGTGGGCACTTTTTTTCAGTCATTTTGATTTTTCTCTGTCGTACCGCCCAGATTCCAAAAACGTCAAAACCGATTCTTTGTCACGTCTTTTTGATCTTTCCGAACACCCGGTGATTCCCGAGTGTATTTTACCTGAGAATATAGTCATCTCAGCACTCGTATGGGAGGTCGAATCGAAGGTCAAGACGGCCTTAGAAGGGGTAACGCCTCCGCCCGGATGCCTACCAAATCGTTTATTTGTGCCGGAGGAGTTACGGTCCGACGTTATTCAGTGGGGTCACTGCTTTAATGTAGCTTGTCATCCAGGGATAAGCCGCAACAAGAGTTTAGTAAAGCAACGATTCTGGTGGCCACTTATGGCTCGCGACGTTCACGATTTTGTTTTGGCTTGGTAAGTGGCAAGTCGTCTAACCGACCTCCGGATGGGCTTCTTCAATCGCTGTCTGTCCCTTCGAGACCCTGGTCACATATAGCTCTAGATTTTGTTACCGCCCTCCCGCCCTCTAATGGCATGATGGTCATTTTGACCATAGTGGACCGGTTCTCGAAGGCGGCACATTTCATTCCCTTGCCCAAATTACCTACATCCAAGGAGACATCGGTGACTGTTATTGATCATGTCTTTTGGTTACATGGCCTCCCGGTAGACGTGGTTTCTGTCTGTTCCAATTTATATCCAAATTTTGGAAAGAATTTTGTAAATTGTTAGGAGCGACGGTTACTCTGTGTTTGGGTTATCACCCTCAGAGTAACGGTCAGTCTGAGCGAGCCAATCAGGATTTAGAGAGAACGTTGCGATGTTTAGTCTCCAAGAATCCTTCTTCCTGGAGCCAACAACTCTCTATGGTTCAGTACGCTCATAACTCGTTACCAGTGTCAGCCACGGGCCTTTCTCCATTTCAGTGTAGCATAGGTTACCAGCCACCTGTTTTTCCTAGTCTGGAATCTGAAGTCACGGTCCTCTTTGCTCACGCGTTTGTCCAGCGGTGCCACCGCACCTGGACCAGAGCCCGCGAGACTCTGCTCCAAGTGAGGGAGCGCACTAAGGCCAAGGCCGATCGCCACCGGTCGAAACCTCCCGTATACATCGTGGGTCAAAAAGTGTGGCTTTCTACTAACAACATTCCGCTCCGTTCCATTTCTGATAAATTAGCTCCCAAATTTATTGGCCCGTTTCCTGTCACCAAGATCATTAGTCCGCCTCAAACTACCTCCGGCGTACAGGAGGATTCATCCCGCCTTCCATGTGTCCAAAATTAAGCCCGTGTTTTATTCATGCATTAATCTGCCTACCCCGGTTCCCCCACTGCCGCGGCTCGTAGATGGGGAGCCAACTTATTCGGTTAATCGGATTCTGGACTCGAGACGGAGGGGACGAGGATTCCAGTATTTGGTGGACTGGGAAGGTTACGGTCTCGAGGAGAGGAGTTGGGTACCTGCTAGGGACATACTGGATCACTCCCTGATTGATGATTACAATCAGCAGGTAGGCCCGTCTGGGAACTCCAGGAGGCGTTCCTAGAGGGGAGGGTACTGTCACAGTTGGTAAACCGTGATCTCGGGTTTTGCACTATGTGGGTGGAGTTTGTGTGTTTCACGTCAGCACTGATTGTTTCATGTGGGCGTCTCCGCTAATTGTTCATCAGCACAAGTTCCCCTGTCTTCATGTTCATTGTTTGTTTGCTTTCATTAAATACTATTTAACTCGCACTTGCTTCCTTCTCTTCCTTTTATGAATCGTTGCAGAGTCACACTATGCATTAGGTCTTGCTTTAAAGTTTGGAAAGCAGTTTCGCATTCACTAGTCCAATCCTCAGGTGAAAGTTTGATGACACTGAGTGACATCATCATCCTCATAAAGGTTGCTGGATTGTTTGTCAAACCCTGAGGTAAATAATTGTATTTGTAGAGGCTGAAAGGAGAAGAAAAAGCAGTGTACGTCTATAATATTCCCTTGTTTGCAGAGCATAAGAAGCCAGAAGTCAAGTCCATGGTCGAAAAGAAAACATTTCCTCCCAGGGCTGCGAGTGCATCTGATTGGTGTGGTAGTGGGTGGGCATTTCTTACTGTCTTCGCATTTAGCCATCTAAAATCTGTGCAGACACGAAGGTCACCGTTCTTTTTCCACACCAAAATGATCAGAGATGCATATTCACTCTGAGATTTCCTTATAATGCCTTTCACTTCCATCACATTCAAGACAGTGCGCAGCTTATTGTAATGGCATCGATAACTGTCGATAAAGGAGTCGAAATGGCTTCTCATCCACTAAGTGAATTTTGTGGACAAGATCAGTGGCTTTCCCACAGTCCATTTTTCCACAAGAAAAGTTTGACTCATACTTTACAATGAGATCTAGAAGCCTATCCTTCCACTCATCTGTCAATTCACAAACATTCAAATCCTGCAGTCCGAACTTATCCAGCACGTTTGCCCTCTTATCACTGGTCCGCACATGACTCACTGGAGCACACTGAACATTACTCTTCATGGATTCAGGAGTAGACAACTCTGCTATACAAGTGAAAACATCCACGATTTTAGTGTTTTCCTAAACCCTTTAGGTTTTTTCCTAAAACATTAGATTTTGACATCTTAATTTCAAAAGGCTATATATTAAAAGTGATAAAAGATGGAGAATTTCTGTAAATTCTATAAATATTAAGGATGACCCAGTGTTTGTGTAGGGATTATGTAAGGATTACCCCCTTCTAATTTGCATATTATGACGTCATATGGTGGCGACCATCTTGAATTATAGAATTTTCATGAAAAGTCACGTTTAAATGATCAAATGCAGCACTTCTTTCCCCCCAAAATGTCCCTTACCTTCTGTGTGCTATATTGCACAATACTAAATGCTCAGGTAAATAGTAAGTAGTAAACAAACTGTGTAAACCATTACTAATAACAGCTTCATGACAGACAGGCAGCAGCTAGTGAGGCTGGGAAAATACACATCCAGCACCCATACAATCAGCACCGGAGGGCTGCGTTCTCTCCCCACTGCTCTTCTTCCTGTACACTAATGATTGCACATCTAAGGACCCCTCTGTCAAGCTCCTGAAGTTTGTGTAAGCCCTCTCTCCCGGGTCCTCTCCGTCGCTCCTCGCACTCACTCCGAGCGGGGCTTGAACCCGGTACTCCGGCATGGGAGGCGGACTCACTAACAAGGAGGCTAAATGGCTACAGCCACTAACGTCTGTCGCTAGTGCGTCTCTTGAGATCGGGGAGTGAGGTTTACCTGCACAGCACTACTCGCTGGCCTCCGTTACATTTGCAGATGACACCACACTCATCAGCCTCATTCAGGACGGTGACGAGTCTGCTTACAGACAGTAGGTTAAAGAGCTGGCTGTCTGGTGCACTCTCAACAACCTGGAGCTTAACACGCTCACAACAGTGGAGATGATCATGGACTTCTAGAAGCCTATCCTTCCACTCATCTGTCAATTCACAAACATTCAAATCCTGCAGTCCGAACTTATCCAGCACGTTTGCCCTCTTATCACTGGTCCGCACATGACTCACTGGAGCACACTGAACATTACTCTTCATGGATTCAGGAGTAGACAACTCTGCTATACAAGTGAAAACATCCACGATTTTAGTGTTTTCCTAAACCCTTGTCAATTCACAAACAGAGAAACCCCCCTGCACTCCCCCCACTCACCCTCATGAACAGCACTGTGACTGCAGTGGAGTCATACAGGTTCCTGGGCACCAGAATCTATCAGGTAAAGCCCTGCATTTCAGCCCGAGCCCGACAGGCCCCGACTTATTTATGCCCCTAGGGCCGGGCTTCGGGCCAATTTTCACGTTTTAGCTCACATGCGGGCCGGGCCTCGGGCCTTTTTTGGGTTATCCTTCTATTTATATTTTTAGACGTTAATAAAAAAAAAAAGAGAAGTTGACGTCGACGATAGAAAAACAAACATAGACATTTCATAACCTTATAACTTTCATAATCTGATAATTCAACCCGTTATAATTATACTGACATACTGACATGACAGTCTCACGCACGCACGCACGCTTTTCCGTCAGCGCGACCCACGATTATACTTCTCTTATATCCACTTATTCTAGTAGTAGCTATTATCCTCTAAATTAATGTATTAATCATAGCCTAGTTGGCCAACTAATAATTATAGAATGATGATTCATGCAGCGGCGAGCATTTCTGTGTCTGCACCTGTTGTTGCGGGACACTCAGGAAAGAAGAGAGCGCTGGCCGAGTTTGAAAACATTGTGGAGCAGGACGAGGATGACGACGATGAAGTACAGCAATACATGCGCCTCAATCACAACATGGAAGGTGATGGACGAGATGTGCTACTATGGTGGAAACAGCACGAGACCCTGCTACTGCAACTGTCAGGACTAGCTCGCTCTGTGTTTAGTGTCCCGCCATCAGCAGCAGCGAACGTGTCTTCAGCGTAGCGGGAAGAGTGATAGAAGAGAGGAGGACTGGGTTAAAACTTTCCACTCTGGATGCTATTCTTTTTCTCCACGATGCTCTGTAAGAGACTGTTCTAACTTTTCATTTGACTGGACTTTATTTTCGCTTAAATGTTGGAAACTAATGGAAAAAAGAATGGACATGTTCTGTGGTGCATTTTTGAGGTAAGATAACCTGCAAGTTTGTTTTTAATTAATTTAATTTGTTTAGATTGTAGGCTATTTCTCATTTCGTTTGCGAGCGCTGTTGCGAGCCTGCCTCAGGATTTCAATTTTTTTTTTTTTTTTTACTCACTGTGGTTTAATAAATAAACATATATTAAACCAACTGTCTGTGTGATATGCTTGAAGTGTTTTATATCTATGGATTTTATTGTAGCCAAGTAAAGTATTAGCGTTAATTTGAGAGGCTTAATTGATTAAATATGTTTTAGGCTACTCGCTGTCGGCTCGGCTGATTAACGTAAATCTTCATTTTAAAAAAAATGCTCCAAACATTTTTCTAAATTAACTTGATAAAGAAATGAAATGAAACATAACAGAAAACTGACCCCTTTTTTAATTGTTGCAAATAGGGCAGGCTTCTGCTGTGTAATAAAATTAATAAATAAATAAATAAAAACACGGGCTCGTGTCGGACTCGGGCTGATAATTCTGATGAGCTGTCGGACACGGGTCGGGCTAGGGCCTGAGCGTCTCGGGCCAGGGCCGGGCTCGGGCCTAGATTTGAGGCCCGTGCAGAGCTCTACTCTCAGGACCTGAAGTGGGACGTTCACATTGACTCGAGAAAGAGTTAATCTTTCGTTCGTTATCTGGCTCGGTTCAGTGTTCATCTTCAGTTCTCTCTTCACAGCAGTTCAGTCAGTGTACTGTTTGAGTAAATTAATTACTCCGGGATATTGGTTTGTTTTAACTCAGAGGGAGTGTCAGCCATGTTAAAAAAGTTAACAGCTAAAGTAATTTGTGGATTAATGCTTATTTTGCATGGGGGGGCAAAGGGGTGGCAAGAGGTCTTGGCAGGGTGGCAGGGGTACATGGAATCCCTATATATGAATTGCTTTAAAAAAAAACACAAAAACACTTTTAAACTACAGTAGTTATTGTTTAATCATGCCCTTACACACTACAACGTTTTTTAATTCACAACACACACACCAGTTATGTTTAGACTACTTAATTCTATTGTATTTGTTATTTCCCCAGTTGTAACCTGGTTTCATTGCTGTGATATCTGAGAGGAATTGGATTTAATAGGACTGCTTAGGCTTAGCTAATCAAATGATCGATCTCCTAACTGGCACTGTATTGTGTGTTGTAACATAACAGCCCAAACTAAAATTGGGTATTTTTATTTAAAGTAATTAATTAATTATTAAAGCGATTTAAGGGAATAAAGAAAAAGAAAGGCTTGTTGTATTAGTGAAATAATTGTAACTATTTGCAACTAATATTTTATTTGTAATTTACATAAATGAATCAAGGAAATTATAGCATATTTTCAATTCAAAAAGGCAAAATTTTACAAATAAATAAAAAAAGTTGAACTTTTCTATTGTAAAACAGTCAAATATTAAATGATCTACTTACATTTTACCAGGCATTTGTTAACTTATTTAATAATTTTGACATTGATGAGCTAGACCGCTGAACTTTTAGTCTTCCTAACAACAAACAGAGCGTTGCGTAATGTAGTGCATCAGAGCAGCATCAATAATAATATCAAGGGAATCTCTTATCTGCATCTTAAGTGTATTGCCAATAATAATGACATGTTTGCGAACGTGAACTCGGTGAGCTCGCGCAAAACACATCTTCAGCACAGCGACTCATTTAAACGCCTCTGATTGGCCGATGTGATCAACAGACATGTCTGTGATTGGCTACAATGCTCAACGTTGCAAAAGCACGTCAAAAGTACCTTTAAAGGGGAAAATATAAATAAAAATGTAATATGCACTGTTTATGATTAGTTAATCGCGGCCGCTGTAATCTTATTCACATTTGTTTTTCTGATGAATTGTTTTGCTCTGTGAGAAAGACAATTTAACAAAATATTCGGGGCTTTACTAAAAACTTTCGGGGCTTAAGCCCCATTAGCCCAGCCCTAGCGCTGCCCCTCAATATTTTATATTTTTTATTAAGCTGTTCTTGTCTTTACTAAAATCAAAATCAGGTTAATCAAAGAGAAGAGTGCTCTTACAAATCACGAGGGAGCGATTTGACAGCTGATTTTGCCTAACATAATAGACTCGCTGCTTTTGCTGATGCTGAATCGTCTTTAGCATACAATACATTCATTACAAATGTAACTTTAAGTTAAACGTGTGTTTAAACTACACCTGGGGAAACTCACTTCACCTTCAGAGGATCTGTCCGGGGCAGCTCAGTCTCTGGTTGCAGGGCCACCGCACCAAAGCAGACTCGCTGTGTGTATGAGCCAGACTGAGCGAACGCCGCTCTGCACGTTTGAATCAGGGACGTAACTAAGTATTTGAGGGGCAGGGGGGAAGGGCGAATAATACATTTAAAATTAAAAAATAAATTGTTCACTTTTGGTAAATGTATTGGACATAATGGTGGGTTGTTTTTGTAAGTACAGTTTTTGGATCATTAAAGTTAGGGGGGCAGCTGGGGGGGCAAGGCTCTAGAGTGGGGGGGCACCTCCGCCCATGGGTACTGATCTTTTGGCAGTGCACATCTTGTCGTGCTTACATTTTTACAGAGAGGACTGCCAGCTTGAATTACCTGTTCAGACACACAAACATTCCATTAGCATTGTACTTTACTATAGTTAATTAGCATTATACTTATTCTGTCGGTACACTCTTGAGAAAAAATGGTTCTAAACAGTACCAGAAAATGGTTCTTAGGCTTGTAACAATAGCAGAACCCTTTTTAGAGGTAAATAGAAAATGGTTCTAAAGAGTACCAGAAAGGGGTTCTTTGGCGTGTAAAAATAGCAGAACCCTTTTTAGTTGTAAATTAAAAAAATAACCATGTTTTGAAAATGCTATATAAAACCTTAATGTAGTTATAAATAACATATCTAATGATATCTTCATTATTAGTAGTATATTAACATTTATATAATTATTTATATGATTTATTAATATTGTTTTTTACTCCTCTATCTGCATGGTATTACAATATTCTGCAGTGTCTGTTAGGGTTTTCCATAAAAACAACAACAACAACAACAACATGTCAATTAGGTACTTTAATTTATTAATGAAAAAAAAGACCATGCATTAAATATTTTTGTTACTTAGTGGTGAGGAAGAGAGAGGTATCCTTAAGTGTAAAGGGATGGTCACACTTAAATGTTCTCTTAAACTGAAAAAAATAGAGGAAAAATACATGATTTGTAAGAAACCAGTTACATTTTGAAAGTTAAAAGTTAGAAATTTTAATAAAGAAATCATTGACCTACTGAGAGCATGTTGACAGTGTGTGTAGTTGGCTAGCTGACAACCAGAAAATCAGTAGGCCTAATGAGCCATTTTTTTAGAGTGTAGCCTCTGTTAGAAATAACTAAGTAATTATTATAAAACACAATATGGATTATAAAGAAAATTTCTCTGTTACTTATTTATAGGAGAAGAGGAGTATCCTCAGATAGAGCTGCTCACACTTACATGTGATAAAACAGGACAGAAAAGAATGTTTTTTTTTTTTGAAAACCAGATACAAGTGTAAAGTTAATTTTTTAATTTAAATTTAAGAATGAAACAATTTACCTGTTGATAGTGTCAGTCGGGAGCTGGATTGCTGAACTCAAGTAACTAAGTAATGAAGTGCTTTGACAGTTAGACTACAGAAAACAAAGGGGCAGGAATGAAGAACCCTAAACTCTGACAGAAAGAACCATTTCAGCAATTAAAGGCTTCATCAGGATGCTATGGCTCTAAATAGAACTTGTGCTACATGTAAAGAACCTTTAAAGAACCATCTTTTTCAGAGTGTAAATTAAAGGGCTTTGCTATCCAGAGACCCTTTCTGGCCTTCTGGCAAAGAATGCTATGAGGGAAAATAAAATTTTGATTTCAGTGTGAATTGATGAATTAAATTGATTTTCAATATTTTACCATACTTATGTATATTCAAACATGTAAACATTTATGTGGAGCACAGATTCAGATTCCAGTAAGATGATAGTGGCTTGGTATTGTAATTTTTGGGCTGTAGTTCTGTTAGTGAGTTTGAGGTCTCTGTCTGATCATGTGGTGTTCTGTAGGTGTACATCACCTGTGACCTAAAGGCTTTAATGGCCTCAACCCCCACGTCTCCAGAGAACAAGGCTTGCTCCTTCTCAAATGGGTATTGATTGTTTTATTTTCCCCCATTTCTCTCTCTCTCTCTCTCTCTTCCACCCCCCCCCCCCCCCCCCACACACACACACACAAAAGGCAACTTTCCCCAAAATTACCTGGATTTTACAATAGCTAAATGTTTAATATTTGCCCTAAATAGGCAATTACTGACTAAAAAATTTGTATGTGTTGAAGTGCCATGGGGCTGGAAGGGAAAAGGGCTGTGAAAAGAGTCACTTAACCACCTAATGCTGGGTACACACCAAAAGATAATCGGTCTTATTTTGGGCTGATTACCACACACTATAGGAGCAAAACTGTTAAATCTATGATTTTTTTTACCCTCATGTTTGTGGTCTATCAAATTTTTAAATCATATAAGATTTAAAAATTTTTGGTATGTACCCAGCATGAGTAAAACCATCAGCGCTGTTTATAATGGGGTCTATAGTTATACTAAACATCTGTTTCGTTTAATTAAATGTACGATACTTGCATAGTCTTAACCTAGAATCAGTGTTGGGATGCAGTCTCGAATGAAAGTCTTGATGATTTGGAGGTGGAGGTTCGGTGGTGTAGCAGTTCCAGGTTTGAACTCCAAAAATGTCTGGACTCTATGGTGATTGGGAGTTTCTTCCCAGTGGAAAGTGAGAAAGAGCTAAGAGAGATATCAGCTGAGATCCTAGGATCTTTGGCATGTGCTTAGCTCTAGATCATCCTCCTAATCCTCTTAGGATCTAAAAGAACCACAGACTGAAGGCGAGTCACTGATGTGAGGCCTTTAAGGTCTGAGAAGATTCACGCCTCTTAGGATGGGCTTGTCCAATGAGAAAGGCTGAAATTCGAAGCGGATGATTGGAAATAAGGGCGAGTTTTACGACCCTTTGTGTGAGGACATGCTAATTTGCATATGGAACTTGATTAGGTGTTGATGCACAAACTACTAAAGGTTCTTAGAACACTAATATGTTGAATATGTATAAACATATAGTATACACTCTCAAATGGATCATCAGAAGACAAATTCATAGAGACCAAGCAAGGTGTATGTAAGGTTACAAGAATGTGTGGTTCTGTCATAAGCATTCATAAACAGTATACAGTACAAAATACACTATACAAGAACAGCAATAATAAACCCAATGACCTAAAGGATATGTGTTTTCATTCAAATTAAGGTTTTCCTATGAACTAATTAGGGAAGAGAGAAATTTATATGGGCATTGTGTGTCTTTCCTTGGGGTAAATGATTTTTTAGTTGTTCTCTTTCCACATTCCTTTGGGCAATAAAACCAGTGATATCAACATTTTTGCTATGGAATCTGGGCCTGTTCTGTCTTTCTGAGGTGAAAGATGCATTTCGGGGGAAGGTTCCATAGACCCTCAGGGTTTTTCTTAGAACTGGAGCTTGTAGCCTAGAATTTTTCTTTCTAAATTATGTGAAAATCATCTTGTTTACTCACTCACAGAAAACAATATATTGATTTAAATTTTCTGAGACACTTTTTGTTGGTAAAAGTCATATAGTAGTAGGCGAGTAGGCGTCAACTATCATGAATATCATTGTGATTTACACCTGAGAAGACAAAGGCCTGCATAATGAGCTGCATAATGAGCCGTTCAGTCAGCTGTGCCACTGAGAGGGAAGAGTTACAAGAAAGAATGCGAGGACAATATAAATCTATATAATTTTATGTTTGTAGTTTATTTAGAATATATTTGATTATCCCACAACATAATTTAATATCCACTTGGGGGAGCAGTTAAACAGTTTATTAGGAACAATCAAAGCTGACTTTCAAACTAATTTTTTGCACCATTACTCAAGTCACAGGATACAGAAAACAGGATACAGGTTTAACTCTTTTGAAATACTTCTGCTAAATGTTACACTGTCAGACATGCAAAAGAAGTCTAATGTATCTCTTGCTCTGGCTACTGTGTATAGACCACCAGGGCCGTATACAGAATTCCTAAAAGAATTTGCAGATTTCCTCTCAGACCTTCTAGTTACAGTTGATAAGGCGCTAATCATGGGAGATTTTAATATTCACTTTGATAATGCAAATGATACATTAGGACTTGCGTTTACTGACCTAATAAACTCCTTTGGAGTCAAGCAAAATGTCACCGGGCCCACTCATCGTTTTAATCATACACTAGATCTAATTATATTGCATGGAATCGATCTTACTGCTATAGATATTGTACCCCAAAGTGATGATATTACAGACCATTTCCTTGTATCGTGCATGCTGCGTATAACTGATATTAACTATATGTCTCAGCGTTACCGTCTGGGCAGAACTATTGTTCCAGCCACCAAAGACAGATTCGCAAATAACCTGCCTGATCTATCTCAACTGCTATTTGTACCCAAAAATACACATGAATTAGACGAAATTACTGACAACATGGGCACTATTTTCTCTAATACATTAGAAGCTGTTGCCCCCATCAAATTGAAAAAGGTTAGAGAAAAACGTACTGTGCCATTGTATAACAGTAATACTCACTCTCTCAAGAAAGTAACTCGTAGTCTTGAACGCAAATGGAGAAAAACTAACTTGGGAGTTTTTAAAATTGCATGGAAAAACAGTATGTCCAGCTATAGACAGGCTCTAAAAACTCCTAGGGCAGAGCATATCCACAAACTCATTGAAAATAACCAAAACAATCCAAGGTTTTTATTTAGCACAGTGGCTAAATTAACAAATTACCAGACGCCACCTGATTCAAATATTCCACCAACGTTAAATAGTAATGACTTTATGAATTTCTTCACTGATAAAATAGATAACATTAGAAATACAATAGCGAATGTAGATTCTACAGCGTCTAACACTTCAGTTTCATCCATCGCACCCAAAGATAAACTGCAGTGCTTTACAAATATAGGACAGGAAGAGCTAAATAAACTTATCACTGTATCTAAACCAACAACATGTTTATTAGATCCTGTACCCACTAAATTACTAAAAGAGCTGTTACCTGTAGCCGAAGAACCGCTTCTCAATATCATTAACTCATCCTTTATCTTTAGGTCACGTCCCAAAACCATTCAAGCTGGCGGTTATCAAGCCTCTTATTAAGAAACCAAAACTAGATTCTAGTGTACTGGCAAATTATAGGCCTATTTCAAATCTTCCATTTATGTCTAAAATTTTAGAAAAAGTTGTGTCTGCTCAA
The DNA here is from genome assembly GCF_963082965.1 of Carassius carassius. Classification (NCBI taxonomy): domain Eukaryota; kingdom Metazoa; phylum Chordata; class Actinopteri; order Cypriniformes; family Cyprinidae; genus Carassius; species Carassius carassius. Next base: position 22,380,224 of record NC_081772.1, read on the forward strand.
TTGAGCACCTTCCTGCATAAAAATGATCTGTATGAAGAATTTCAGTCAGGTTTTAGGCCCCACCATAGCACAGAAACTGCACTTGTTAAAATTACAAATGACCTGCTTCTTGCGTCAGATCAAGGCTGCATCTCATTTCTAGTCTTACTTGATCTTAGTGCTGCGTTCGACACCATAGATCATGACATACTCATAGATCGATTACAAAACTATACAGGTATTCAAGGGCAGGCTCTAAGATGGTTTAGATCCTACCTGTCCGATCGCTACCATTTGTCACACATTGTCATCTCATTTATCATCAGTAAAATATGGAGTGCCACAAGGATCCGTCCTAGGTCCCCTTCTATTTTCAATATACATGTTGCCCCTTGGTAATATTATTAGAAAATACGGAATTAGCTTCCACTGTTATGCTGATGATACTCAGCTATTGGGGAAGTCGTGTCCTAATGGTTAGAGAGTCGGACTCCCAATCGAAAGGTTGTGAGTTCGAGTCCCGGGCCGGCAGGAATTGTGGGTGGGGGGAGTGCATGTACAGTTCTCTCTCCACCTTCAATACCACGACTTAGGTGCCCTTGAGCAAGGCATCGAACCCCCAACTGCTCCCCGGGCGCCGCAGCATAAATGCCTGCCCACTGCTCTGGGTGTGTGTTCACAGTGTTTGTGTGTGTTCACTGCTCTGTGTGTGTGCACTTCGGATGGGTTAAATGCAGAGCACAAATTCTGAGTATGGGTCACCATACTTGGCTGAATGTCACTTCACTTTCACTTTTTTTTTTCACTTTAAATATCTCAACGAGACCAGATGAAACTTCCCAATTATCTAAGCTAACAGAGTGTGTTAAAAATGTAAAAGATTGGATGACAAATAATTTTCTCCAATTAAATTCGGATAAGACAGAGATATTAATTATTGGACCAAAAAATACCACACAGAATCTTGTAGATTACAATCTGCAACTAGACGGATGTACTGTTACTTCTTCTACAGTCAGAAATCTGGGTGTTATATTGGACAGCAATTTGTCTTTTGAAAATCATATTTCCAATGTTACAAAAACTGCATTCTTCCATCTTAGAAACATTGCCAAGCTACGAAACATGTTTTCTGTTTCTGATGCAGAAAAGCTAGTTCATGCTTTCATGACCTCTAGACTGGACTATTGTAATGCACTTCTAGGTGGTTGTCCTGCTTCGTCAATAAACAAGCTACAGGTAGTCCAAAATGCAGCAGCTAGAGTCCTTACCAGGTCAAGAAAATATGATCATATTACCCCAATTTTACAGTCTCTGCACTGGCTACCTATTAAGTTCCGTATCAGTTACAAATTATCATTACTTACCTATAAGGCCCTAAATGGTTTAGCTCCTGCGTACCTAACTAGCCTTCTACCACGCTACAACCCATCACGCACCCTAAGGTCACAAAACGCTGGACTTTTGGTAGTTCCTAGGATAGCAAAGTCCACTAAAGGAGGTAGAGCTTTTTCACATTTGGCTCCCAAACTCTGGAATAGCCTTCCTGATAATGTTCGGGGTTCAGACACACTCTCTCTGTTTTTCTCTCTCTTTCGCCAAGCATTCGAATAATGTATCTCTTAAATTGTGAGTGTAGTTGCATCTGCATTTTTATTCTTTAGCTTGGGTTAAACTAATTTTACTTTGTTGGATCAGCAGCTATGCTAATGATGTCTCTATTTTGTTTCTATGTTTTGCCACGGGATTTACATCCCGTGGTAACTAGGATTTACACAAGCTCCAGTCTGGATCCAGAACACCTGAGAAGAGATGATGCTGACCCTCAGAGGACCCCAGATGATCCTAACCTTTAATCACCAAACAGAACTAACAATTATTGCTACATGTGTGACTGCATCATATGATTACTATTAATTAATAATATTGATAGTTCATCATCTAGCTGACTACGTCTTGTATTATTTGTATTATTTTATTTTTCTAAAATCCTGTCAAACGTGCACAAACTACTAGCTACTACTAAATATTGTAGAAACATAATTTTCTGTAAAATTGCTTTGTAACGATTTGTATTGTAAAAAGCGCTATACAAATAAACTAAATAAATAAAGAGAGACTTACTCATGTTTACTATCTCTGCTGAATAAAGTGCTTATTTTTATTTATTTTTTTTATGAGGAAATCCATTTCTCAAATCCTCAACCACATCACATCTTTTTGGGGTGAATTATGTCTTATTTCTCTCATCGCGAAGCAAACAGTTAAATAAAAACTTGAAGAACAGTCTGGCTGCTTTTTCTTCTGTGGGCGTATTCAAGCCGTGTGCTTCAGTTTGAATCTTAATAGCGCGGGGGCGTGGTCACATTAGATATAATGAAGGGAGACGTGAAAATGGGCATTGTGTTGTTTTCATATGGATTACTTTATCACAGAGTATCTGTTTTCGGCGGCACTTGTTTAGTTTAAAAGTAGACATGTCAAGCTTTCTATAGATATCTCTCTCATGTCTCTTCGTTGAGTATTCACAGAGTTACAGTTCATTTTAATGACGTGTTTGTAAATGAAGATGAGTGCAGACAAAGGCTGCAGACAGCACACCTTGTTTGTTATCTTTATTTTATTAGTGCACAAAGTTTTGTTGTTATTATGTCTGTATCCAAAAAAAAAAGTAGACCCTTTACAGATTTGATTGATGTATTGCTCTTATCTGTACGATTAAAACTGAAAGTGTAATTTAAGTTCTTTTCGGGGTTATCAGGAAAAATGACTCATAACGCGTATCCGAGTTAATCGACTCCAGAGGGTTAAATATCACAAAGAAAAAAAAGTGTGTCTGATCGGTCCAGACGCTACAAATATCCCCCCTTTTGAACGTTGTTGAACAATCAGACATGCACCTGCCACTCACGGCTGGGAGACAGTGGTGGCTCTCTTGCTGATGTTGCCTCCAGGAGTGGTTGTGGTGCTATGGTGGATACTTTCAGGTGGCGTGCTGTGGTGATGTAAGCTGTAGCAAAGTGCTAGGGTGACCACATGCGCCGTTCAGACGGGACACGCCCCGGCCAGGATTTTAATATTGCCTAAAATATCCAGGTTGTGTGACATTCATGAGCTATAGAGAGCAGAGCAGAAAGCTCCTAATGCTTTCAATTCGTGTGGGTCTTCATTTCAAAGTGTGGGTCTTCAGGCTTATGCAACAGGTGTCGAGGTTGTGTCACCTATCATCCTGAATTGAGTTGGTCTGGGTAAGTTGGTACTTTTGGGTATTGTTAGCCAGTAGGCTATCCGTGGTGCCTGTGTTTTGGAACAGTTGGGTTCAACTCTCACTGGTGACAGTGCAGGTGGCTCCAGGGTTCACATGGAATTGTGCTGGAGATGGAGTGTGAAGAGAGTTCAGATTGACCTAGTGATGGGAGTTCAGATTGACCTAGTGATGGTGGCAGGAGGCCAGCAGGTCGTTGTTAGCCCTCTGTTTTGCTCGAACATCACTAGAAATCTGATGTTTGCAGTGTCGCTTTGCTCTTGTGGTGGCACCGACTTGAGCTTGCCTGAGTTGTATTGGTAGAGGTTTTGCAGTTGGGCATGCGGGTTCATGCTCCATCCAACGTTATCTGGCTACTTCTATGGTGTCGACCAGATTTAAGGGATGCTCCTCCCTTGGAGGGGTCTAATTCTGGTTTGCGTCAGGCAAGGAGTCAGAAGTTTGTCCTTCCCCGTACTCCTCAGTTGAGTTTTTTGAGAGACACTCTACGTGTCTTTTCAGAGTTTGTCTGAATTGATAATCTTCCTTCTGTGGCTGCAGAGGTTTCTAGGAAACTGATTTGTGAAGCATCAAGCAGAAGCCTTGTGTCTGTGTACAGGGGTGAGGGGGTTTACAATGCTGGCAGTGTGACGCACAGCAGGGTGACTTTTACTTAAGTCCATGTACAGTCTGTAAAACTGTTTCAGTTATCTCAGAACCATGTAAAGCTCCTCTTTAATGTTGCAGAATTGCTAAGTCAGGATCTCTGGCCTTCTAAGGCTGTAGCTCTGGTGTCTCTCTCATTAAGTTCCACATACGCTGTTTTTAACAGTGACATTGTGTGAAACAGTTCTCTTTCTAAGTCTTGTTTGATGGCTTTTTTCCAGCTGTGCTTGGTGTCCAGCAGCTATTAGAGTCTCCTGAAGACTGTTGATTTCCTTCTGTTGGGCCATTCTGTAAGGTTCTTTGCATCCGTTCTGTGCCTTCTCTCACTGAGCAGGTGTCAGTTCCCTGTAGAACTCTGTGACTTGCATGTTTAGGTAATTTACTGAAATCATGTCTGAGGCCCTTGAGGGTGTGGGCAAAGGAGAGGAAGATGCTGGTCATATCCTGGCGGCTTTGGACTGAAGGATGTCCATCACAGTGCTCTACTGGATTTCCAGGTGGTCCTAGCGAGCTGGCAGGGCTGGATGTCTGTGGAATGTCTGCAACATATGGGCACACTTGTGGGAACACCAGGGAGAGAGAGGCAGAAGGCAAATGTAAGTTTGTACAAAGGTGTTAACCTGTTAGCCTGCACCCAGAAGCGGGCGTCCTCAACTCCCCGTGTTCGCACATGTTAATGTTTACGAATAGATTAAATGAAACGGGGCAAACTATATATCATTATAAAGATCTAAACCTCAAGCATTGACGACAGATCGCTGTTTTTCAGTGGAAAGCTTATAAAGACTGTATTTGCTACATTTGTGTAAGCAATACACATCAAAACAGGAAGAATAAAAACGCAGTACATACCAGATTCGTCCAAATAACGAGTCATAAACACATCCACAGCTGTAAATCCCGGTTTAGTTAGGAAGGTAAGGGTCCACTGAACGACGTCTCATGGAGCACGTTTAGTCCAATGAAGCAATAACATTGTAATATGGCTGATAACTCCTTTGTTTACATTTCAGTTCTTCAGGGACAGAACTCTTTGTGTCCGTATTGGAATAACTCATGCTCAGAAATTGCGTCTTGGTAGAAAAAAATGGCATGATTTTGTAGCATACAGTGTCACAAACAGAATGAGAGGACCCACAAAAAAAGTGAAAGAAAGGCGAAAGAATTTTAGGGTTCTCTCGTGATGGCTTGTTACGTGCGCTGTGTCGCACCTGTCATCTGATGGAGGCAGAAATTAGCGATCACCTTTTTCTTTGTTTGTTTTATTTTTCAATAGTTTTCATATATGTGTGAGTGTGTTTCATGTTGAATGTGCCTGCATGATTACCATCTGAGTGCAAATCAGCTTGCTATTACTGTGTAATCACAGCTATCAATGTAAATGCCATTTATATGAATAGAGAGTGGTTTATTGACTTTATGGCGCATTTGTATTATTACCATCTCTATAACTGGCCATCAGCACATATTTTCATTGTAATTCATTGGAAATGCTGCATTTCTAGCAATCTCAGGATGTTCTGTAATTGGAATACAAAGTTAAATCTTTTTTTATTTTTCTTACTCAAACTATTCTTATTGTATTTTTCTAGTGCTCAAATAAATCACGGATATGATGTCTAAGTTTCTGTGTAGTGTTTTATAA